>NC_048893.1:140997918-141164307 GCF_011077185.1 Oxyura jamaicensis | reverse complement strand
AAGGAGAAGGAGAAGGAGAAGGAGAAGGAGAAGGAGAAGGAGGAGAAAGAAAAGGGAAAGGGAAAGAGGAAGGGGAAGGAAAACGGCAAGGGAAAAAGAGACAGAGAAAGAAGTACAAGGAAAAGAAAAAAAAAGGGAGAAAAGTTAAAAAGGAAGAGAAAAGAAAGGGGAGGAAAAGAAAGGAAAAGGAAAAAGAAGGGGCAAAAGAGGAAAAGGTAAAAGAAGGGGCAGAAAATGATAGAAGAAATAAAGAAAAAGAAGGGAGCAGAAAAAAGGAAAAGGAAAAAGAAAGGGCAAAAAAGACAAAGAAAGGAAAAAAAAAAGAAAAAAAAAGAAGGGTTAGGAAAAAAAAAATAAGAAAAAAAAAAACACAGTAAAGAAGGGGGATGTTAATGACCCATCACAGGTTGCTGATGGCACCTGCTGGACCTACCTGGGCCACCCTTGTCAAAAGCACTTATCCCGCATCATGGAGGCAGCAGGGATGCTCAGCCTACACCCGCCCTGGTCCCAGCAAGGGGATGATGCTGAGCACCAAAATGTCACCCCTGAGCAGAGGGGACCCTCAGGTGCTGAGGCCTGAGCAACATTTACTCTGCTGTGGGCCCATCCAGGAGCAGGCAAACAGCACCAGAGGCACATGTAACAGGCTATTTTTGTCTGAAAATGGGCTATGTTGGTTTCCATAACCACTGAATGAAATATGGCAGCATCCAAGAACTTCAGTCAAGGACAAGGCCCCCTTGGGCTTCCTCTCCCCACCCTCCCCCCAAAAAAAAGAAGAAAAAAAAAAGAATAGTTGCTGCTTGATGACAAGCTAATTTGGAAACCTGACTATAAACCTTACAACTGACTATAAGAAGGAAAAACAGAGGTGTGGGAAAAATAACAGTAGAAGTGTGCAGTTAAGCAAATGTGTAACTGAGTAGCTTTTATGGCTCCAAATCTCCATCACCATACTGCAAATACAAACGAGAAATAGGTATCATCACCAGCCTCATGCCAGCCCTCCCAAGTCTGAAAGCACTTCTGGTTCCATGAGGACTCACTTGCACGGAAGAGGCACTACACGCTCCAGCACCTAGAAAAGCATCAACCGGCAGGATCCTTGATTCAGTGACAGCCGCCACCAAGTCAACCAAGAGCCCCCAATTAATGATGGTCCACCACTGTCAGAGCTGCTGGGAGTCCTGCTACCGTTCAATTAGCAGGCCATTTTTCCAGCTGCGCTCTCCAACACGAGACCGTGCTTACGGCCGGCACAGTGCGCTGCACCTGCCAATTTCTGCCAATAACAGCTGATCCCATCTCAGATTCTCCAAGAACGTCCATTATTTCCCACTTCATCATGCTGTAAATTGGTACAACCTAATATTTGCCAGCAGGCTGCAAGTTTCAAGGAAACCAGATGGTTCCCCTCCGTTAAGTAGGTGTTACAGCTCTGCTTACCCAACTGATAGAGACAGTCTAGCTGAATTATTTGAAATAATAAGGAGGAAAGGAGAAAGACGTCAAATATGCACAATATTTTCTACATCAGAAGGTCAGGAAGTTCTTTGCTAATCAATCAAGCAGGATAAGAATATATTTTAGTTCTTTGACATAAGAAAATATAAAGAGTTATAAATAAAAATAAAAACTTTTGAACTTCCTGACTTTACAGCAGCACTCCATACAGTCAACGCAGTGCTCCAGTTCTCAATATCAAAACTCTGATTCATCTTGTAAGAATCAGATTATAAATCCTACTGGCTGGAATCCAATTTAACACTGAAACTGTTCTTTTTAAAACAACAAAACCCATTACTTTTTTGTTGTTGTTGTTCAAAGCAAAATCTGATTTAAAAGGTCAGTAAGAGAGCTAGCATCTAAATGCAGAGTGATAAAAAATAGCCTCATATAGATACAAACAAAGTCATTCTCATTACTGGTAGAAGATGAAAGGCAAAAAGAGCCCCCCTTCCTAAAAACAGGCAAGCTAATGAACTCTTGGGAATGTCAAAGTCTTCCTGAAATACTGTGAAAAAATCATTTTGGCTTGCCAAGATAACAAATGCTTTATGGCTTTGCCACTTTATTGTCATAGAGAACTCTGTTTTTAAACAGCTTTGCCCATGGATGCTGGAAAGTACTTCCCAAATAGGCTTGGAGCGCCAGAGGAAAGGTTCTGCTTATTGCTTTGTAGGACCAAGTGATGCTGTCTCTTTGCAAAGAACTTTTAGAAACCCTTTTTTAAACATAAACATGACTGCAAATTTCTTATTTTAAACTTGGGGTATGTAAACAAGCATGGCTTTCTGGTGTCTGTCATCAGATCTTCAGGCAGATCTGCTTCCAGAGGAGAAGCCTAATGGAAAGTTCTGACCCACAGTCAGTCTCAGGAATTTGACATTTCTGAAAGACTGTAACTCTTACAACAACCCCTAACACCAGAACACAGCTTTTTTGCTTGTTTCTGACCCCTCCTCTAAAAAGAGTGCATGACTGAAATTCTGGCCCTGCTAATCCCAAACTGTAAAATGCCCTTAAGACTGCAGCAGGACTGGTTTTACCCCAGATCTATTCTGTAGTAACGGGATGCCCTAGAAAGCTCGGTATATGCTGTAGAGGGATAAGGCTTGGATTTGAACACCGAGCCTGCCAAACATTCCCAGCAGCCCTGCATTCCCTGAGAATGCAAAACCTTGTGCAGCCACGCCGTGCGACAGCCGAGGGACACTGCTGGGTAAGAGATGCAGTGAAACACTGCCGTGAAACTGCTTGCAGGGTCTCGGTGACTGCTGCCTGTGGTGCTGCATGCTGAGATAAGGATGCACCAGCCCCAGCTCACAGAGGAATTCCTGCCTGTTTCTCAGGAAGGAATTCCCTGCTGCGAGGATCCATGCTGGAGACAGCCCCATCTCCTCACCTCATCCCCGGGGTGAAGGAAGAGAGCTGCGCTCACCTCCAAACAACCTTTTCCCGCAAAGGGAGCAGTAATCGAGTGTGTTCATTAAAAATCTGCTGACCCTGATGAGAGAGCCACGCGGCTCTCCCAGCCACAATAATAGGAGCTGTCAGAGCTTTGGACTCAAGCCAACCAGTCCCTGCAATATGAACTGAGGGAGAGCATTGTTTCCTTTTCTTCTTCTTCTTCTCCTTCTTTCTTCTTCTTCTTCTTCTTCTTCTCCTTCTTCTCCTCCTTCTTCTCCTTCTTGTGGCTTTTAGATAGGACTGTTTTAGATATTCCACTTGTGACTTTACCATATGGGCAGCAAAGGGACCAACATTAAGCTACCTCAGGAGTTCTCCCTGTCAAAATCGCTGTTTCATTAGTCTCTAGATAAACCTCATTTTTCTGCAGAATGCGTTATGGTGACTTTCTCTCTCTCTCTTTCTGTTGCACATGCTTACACATGCTCACACACGTGCACACACAATTGTCATCTGCACTGGCTGTCCCCAGGTGGGACTAAATCTGCCCTGCATACCCTAATGTGAGGCAAGGCACTAAACTTTCAGTGGGCAGCACTATACACCTACATACATGTTGAAGCTGGGAAAAAGAGTGAGGAAAAAGCTTCTTTTTGGCCAGCGTGCCCTTGGTAGGGCCATAATTAGCCCTAGCTTTAGTTGGAAAAACAAACTATTACTGTGGAACTTATTATTGTTATGGAACAAGGTAGAAGCACAGGAGACTGGGTCAAATTTAAACAATTAACCTTTGCTGCTCTAGTCTGCAACAGCAGCATTTCAGTCTTTTGTTGTTGTCACAACAGTACTGCACCAGCAAAAAAAAAAGGACAATGCCACCAGAATTTCTTTGGGTGATCAATAAACAAGTGCAAGGCCAAAACCACTGCTCGACTAATAGAAACCACATCTCCCCTGACAAATGCACCATCATGTTTGCTATTCCGTGGGACTGGCAAAGCTGCCCCATAGTTCAGACCTCCAAGGGACACTGTGGCACACAGCAGCCACCACAGCAGCTCGGTCTTCTCCAAGAGAGGAGACAGGCAGCAGGTTCGAAATGAAATGTTTCATTTACTCTGTAAGCCCTTTCTGCTTGTATAGAAAGAATTAGCTGAAGGGTGGTGCTCTTCAAGTACAGGTATAAGACCAGAAATACATTATTTCAGGCCATTTTTAAATGAAAAAGGTTGCAAAACCCCTCAAATCAATCCATACTTGATAAAAAGAATAAACTGGTCAGGGAAAAACATCATGCTTAAGGTTTTAGAGAGGAAGCACTTAGCAGAGCAGAAAGGAAAATTAAGACTATTAATAAAAGTTCTTCACAATGTCCCTCCGAAAGACTGAAAATATTTCCACCGAGGGACGGCTAATTTTTATACTTCACAGTTCATAAATATTGAGCAGATCACGCACGTCCCTATTTTATGCCTTGCAGAAACTTTGGCAACTTGGAGTTCCATAGCTGATTCTGTGATTAAAATAAACAGTCTGAATTTATTACTGTGCTTTTGGTTTGGAGTAGTTACTTTCAGGAAATACTAAGTTCTTATGCCCTCATTAAATTAGTTTTCGCTAGTATTATGATTTATGCTCTGAAGCACAGTGAGGTTATTAAATAAGGAAGGACACAGATATGGAAGACGCTCTGTCCCTGTGAGTTTCCTCAGAGGACTGCATCTATGGAAGCGTTTTCATCTCCAAAAAGCAGCTTTTCAGAAAGTTCAAACAGCTTTTCCACATCGTTATCCCTACTGGCAAATGCAGGGTACAGCCTTTCTTCTACTGTGGCCAAGCAGCAAAACCACCCTGTGACTCAAATGGGTGTTAGGAGAAAGTATACAACACTTCACCTAATACTTCAAATGTTCACGGGGTAAGTTAGCACAGACGATGCGCAGCACTTCCAGAAGCTTACTAATGGGATAGTAGCAGCCAAAGCTGTGCCAAGGGCTCTTCAAACAAGTCATACTGAATGCATCTATACTTTTAATCTTTTATATGATTCTTATATTCAGATGAAAAAAATGTTTAGGGAAAGCCTCCCAAGTTCTCCATGGACAATTTAAATTCATGGGGCAGAAGCCACAAAACCCTATCTCAATTATTCATTTATGCAACGTCTTCTAATGAGGAA
Organism: Oxyura jamaicensis; assembly: GCF_011077185.1. Lineage (NCBI taxonomy): Eukaryota > Metazoa > Chordata > Aves > Anseriformes > Anatidae > Oxyura > Oxyura jamaicensis. The sequence continues at coordinate 141,159,215 of NC_048893.1, read as the reverse complement.
TCATTAGTGTGGCATGGTTTAAGAGAAAATATTATAGCTAAAACAAAGCATTATTTCATGGTTTTGTGTTAATCTCTGCAACAATCCAGTATTGCCTTTTCTAATTTATTGTCAGGGAAGGACAAGCAAATGCAAAACAGATTTGCTGCCAGTGGTTTATCCATCATGTAGGACAGATTTCCGAAACCCCACACTGTGACTGGGAGCAGTCATTCCACGCACCCAGGAAATACAAGAAGAGCAATACAGGCATTTTCTTGAACATCTTCACACGGAATGATAGCTGCAGAAATACTTTGCTAGGACGCATCTCATACTGCTAGTGTCCCATCCCTCTGCTCACAGCCTGAGGTGTAAGCCTTGTTCCTTTTTTCAAAGCCTGCTAAATGTGTCAGCAAAGTTCTGAAGGAAGGAGGAGAAGTCCCAAAACAGATAGCCTTCCTAGTCAGGGTCATCCATGTACATGTTTTTGTGCAGTCTGGAAAAACACAAGCCAATCATTTTTGTCCTCAACATGGTTCCTTGAGAGGCAGCGGAGTGGTACTTAGCAGTCTATTTCCCTGTCTTACAAGACCTTTCTCATTTAGCAGCAATGTCACTTCTAACACACTGAGAGGCCGAAGGAATGTAGCATATTAGAACAGCATGTGCTTGGACGAGCGTGTCATCATGATCTTGCAGAATGAAAATAAATGATGCGTGCAGCAGAAGTAAACACTAAGCCTTGGGTGGTGAACTGGGATTCTTTTTTTTCTTTCCCTTTTTTCCAAACAGTTTTAAGATGGAAAATGGTTTGCAGTGATAGAGAGCAAACACATGGCTTGGTGAATCCCAGAAAAATGTTCAGTCTGCTGCAAAGTCTTCTCAGGAGCAAAGCGCAGCTAATAACCTTATGGAAGCTGATGTCCAAAGTGCTGAGAAGAAAGAAAATAAAACTGACTGCAACGGCATTAAAATAGATGAACTCACCAAAAAGAAGTGTGCTTTCTTCATCCCTCCCCATTCCCTGAAACAATTCTAGCTATCTAGCCTTCAGCTCCAAGTACGAGGACTGTCTTACTCTGATCTGTCATCTCTGAATCTCAAATCTGCTGTGCATCTTCAATGTGCCTGAGGATTTCCTTCTCTTTTCTTCATGTCTGTCCTCTGTGGGGGCACCCTTTTTCATAATGAGATGCTCAGGATGGCACCAAAGCTCCTTTGAAACCAAGAAAAATAACCAAATACAGCTTTACTCAACATCAGAAAGAGTGGGAGAGTCCAGCCTATTTTTACTTATAAATTATTCAGAAAGCTAAATAAAAAGTGCAGTCGTGAATTCATGGGCTTGATCCTAATTCCTTTGAAGTCAGTGGCAAAACTCCAGCTGTCTTCAACGGTGGAAGGACTGGTGCCCATCTGGCACCAATTTCAGCACCAGAAGAGTCCCTGTTGGAGACTGCCAGGAGTTTACTGACAAACTGGTTTATCATCAGAAAAAATGAAATTCATCAGGACTGAAGTACTTCCCTGGATCATCCTACTTCTGACAAGATGCCCATCAAGAGATTGTTTCCTAGATGATATTTCTCAGCTAAAAATCATGGAAATAACCAAGTCTACAGTGGTTTGTGAGTTCACCCAGGTGCCTGGGCTCGAGGCTCAAGGTCCCTGAGCTGAGGAACAGCCACTGGAGATCTGAAAGGACACTTACATTTTCCTGGGGGAAGCCACTGTGTTTTTGGCCACGCTGAGTCTCCCTTGCTCTTGCTCTTGCTAATTGGAAAACCTTTGTGCCTCTGTGAGTACAGGTGCCCATGTGCACTGAGACAGAAGATACTGGTGCTGGCAGGAGAAGTGTGAGCAGCCTCGTGCTGGGTAGCAGCCAGGGCAAGAGGCTAAGATGGACTCAGGAGCACTCCCAGAAGCTTCTCAGATGTAATCCTCACACCTTGCTGATGCCCAGCAGCTGTATGAGCCTGTTACCGTTGTTGCCAGTTACAGCGAGGAAGGGAAGCGCTCTGAAGCAGCTTTGTGCTGAAATCTAGAAAACTCTTTGCTTGCAGAAACATTGAGCCAGCTGGATGTCAAAACCTTGGCACGGGCTAGGAAAAATATTGCAGTACCTGGAGAAGAGCTGTGTGGATTGCAAGTGATCTCTGAGCAATACCTGCAGAGCCTACCTGCTTTAAAGAGAGACAAGCCTCATGTTTCCAACATTTTCTGGCAACTTTCTACCTCCTTCCCTCGTGTCCCACAAGGCTCCTGGTACTACTGTTTTCTTGGATGCGCAACAATACCTAAAACATTTTGAATTACCTGAAAACTGATGGGTCAAATACCAGCAGTTAAGGCTGAGGATCACTTCAGAGTAAATGCACACATCTAGTCTACGAGTCTCAAGGTAAATGACTTCCAGACAATAGTGTGTGACCCCAGGCAATTATAAATGGGACTGTGAACCAGGCAATATTATGCTCATGTTGCTGCTTGGACCTTTGCTGCGTGCATTGTGGCATGGACCCACATCTAGACACTACATCGTGCCCTTTGGCTCATTCTCTGAGATTCATTCTTGGAAATATTGTGCTTGAAAGTACTGTATTTGTAATGTTCAGAGCTGTGAAGGAAGCACCGATGTTATAATGTCTTATTTAAGGAAAGAACTTCCTTCCAACTTAACGTAATAAAAGAAAAGGATGAAAGAAACATTAAAATAAATATAGATGCTGAAGTCCTTTCTGAATTTGATTACAAAAGTGTTCTGGTGGATGCTGAGAAAAAGACCTAAATGCACCCCACATCACGCTTTGTTATCCTCACAAAGCATGAAGTTGGATAAATCTAAGAAGCCCTTGGAATAACAGTACAAGGAGCATGTGGGAAAACCGAAGTCATTTTTCAAGCACCGCAAGGCTTTGCCTGCACTGAGCAGGCAAGGAGTCTTTGTTGAGGTGATTTACAACTTTGTGTAGAATAAGAAATCTCATGCAATTGGGGAAAATTAAGTTTTATGTGCTGCAACTGAAGATTACCTGTGGGGAATTGCACACAAATAAATGTACTGCTGTCTCTATCTCTGATAAAGCAGTGAAATGAAGAATGAAAGCAAATGCCAAGAAAATGTTTTGGTTCAATTGCTTGCAAAAGGAACCAAGGCGTACTCACTTCAGGCAGACATCAGCACTAACGGGTTGTGATAAACAGCCTTTGCCCCACGTGTACTATATATAGGAAAGAGACATTTTGGACTACGTACTCTTCTGGCTCCTACTTCCCACGTACAAGGCAGAGAAGGTCTGCTGGATGCGGTACAGGCTATTTGCAACAGAATGATGTCCCAAGGGACCGAATAGTTAGATACTGTGCGTGTGGAGCTCCTGCCAGAGCCTGCCGGCCTGGTTAAAACACCACAGCCCTCCGTTCCTTCAGTGGGAGTGCTACTACACACCCTCCTTCACTCTGTACAGCGACCAATCATTTTAAAACAACTTTCACACAAGGGTGTCTTACCTTGGAGGCCTTTCTACTTCGGTCATACTTGGTAAAAGGTGGATAACAAACGGGGTGGGAGGGCGTTTGGAAGCAGTGGCTGTTGCACGGGGCATAACCACGTGCATCTCCCTGTGCAGGGAGCCTGAGCAGTAGCTGAAGGTGCTGAAAGCCATGGTGTAAGACACGAAAGCGTGTTTTCTGTGCTAGATGATGATGTAATGGGGTTCACAACCCTCCCCCCTCATCTGCTGGAAGAAAAATCTGTCAAGGCTGAACTGCGACGAATTCCCTCGACTCTGCAAATTCTTGACTGAAAATGGCAGCATTCAGCCTCGCACTCGTGGTGTGACTGACTCTCCCCCAACTAAAGGAACCATCTGCAGCCTTCTTCGGAGAGCCACAGACGTTAAAATATGATTGGGTACATGGCCGAGGTCAGGGGCTGATGTCTGTCGACAGACTTGCCAATGGCTGCAGTCAAGGAGTTCACTGAACTTTCTGGCTATCAAATGAGAAAATGTTATTTGTTCAACTCCCTGCATTTGATTTCTGGCCCGGTGCTGTCGAGTCAGGCAGTGAAACAGCTCCCACGAGCACGCGGGAAGCTGGACTCGCGCTCTGCTGTCTGTCCAAGCCCGTTCTGCTGCGGGCGTCACCGCTAGATGAGAGGTGTGCCACTGCCCCAGCGCCAGGGAGCTCGGAGCCGATCCCCAAGGATGCTTGGGCACATGTGTCACGTTGCTGCCGCGAAGGACGATGATTGCCGGCATTAGTCATTTTTATGACATCCATATGCAAATGCTGGTTATGTTAGTGTGCTGCAACTGGAAGGAATTTGGGAAACCACTGCTCTAGGCCACGTTGTTCGAGTTCTGAGAGGGCAAAATTAATGGGCTAACAAAAAGTCTGCACAGTCGGAAGTCCCTCTGAAAGGGCAGAACACTGTAGCCCCCCACGCCCCCAACATTACTCAAGTCCAAACATTTTCCTAACCCATTGCTTCCTGAAAATGGACTTCCCCGGGCTGCACCTACATTCTTTAGGCAGGGAGACAAGTTGTCCCGAGGGAACTCAGTTTTTGCAGACTGCGACCACACTATGTGATGAAGTCACACAGACACATTTGTTAATAATACTTATTATATTTGCCATTAAAAGCTGAAGAATTGCCACTACAGATCACAGCTCCATTGTGAGAAATATCACATAAACACAGAGCAGAAAGACAGCTCTTGGCCCAAAGAAAGCACAAATAAAGATGAAGACAATATATAGACGAAGTATACAAAGAAACAGTCTTATCAGCAAGAGGGACAAAACACTTTGCACTTCAGATATCTTCTGTAGGCATCACAGCCAAGAACAATTTCAGAGAGGGCTCTGGAGGACCTATGCAGATGCAGCTGTCCAGATGTTTTTGAAGCATTCTCCACAACAGTGAAGAACAGAGCACTATAGAAGTAAATGAAAATTTGGAAAAAAAAAAAATGACGAAGGGATTGGCTGATAAAGTCACTGGCTGATAAAGGGCAGGAGTAGATCTTCCAATAGTAAATAAAAAGCAATAGGTAGTGAGAAAAATGAATAATCAAAGGTTTGTAAGTATGAGCAAGTTGTATGTACTCAACAGGAAAGCAAAGGCCATGAGAGGGAAAGAACTGGCAGCAGATGAGCACTTTCATGAGGTCACGAACGAGGCAGGTCTGCATTTGTTATGGATGCAGAAAGGATGTAGCCATAATCGGGATACAAGATGATCAGAGTTTGATCTTTGTGAATGCTCAGCAGTCAGGTTGTCCCATGACTATGCAGCACTGCCAGATGAATGGATGAATGGAGCCAGGTGTGAGGATGTGATTCCCATGGGCAATGTGTTTATTATTTGCCATGAAAGCACATTGATCCCTCTTTAACCAAGGACCAAACAGGAAAAGTAACGTGTTTAACTCTGACAGTGTACTGCATTGAAACCTCAGGTGTGTGTTGAGAGAAAGTTGCTCAATGCAAAAGCAGACAGACATGTCCTTTGCTATGGACTTAAACTCAGCTCTCAGGAGCACTCTTGTGACACCAGAGACCCTCATATGCCAAAATCTAGAGGTAGTGCTTGAAGCAGAGCATGGCCCCAGGCAGCTGCTGAAAAGAAGCCACCCAGCCTCCATGGGGCAGAGAAGCCCAGTGTGAGCTCCCAGACCATGTCACGGCTCAGGGAACTGCTTTACTTTCCTCACCAACATCAAAGCAGGCAGGGCTCAAACCAGGAGTGCTCTCCTTGTTACAGCAGGGTTGCTTTCTTCTCAAGAAACAGTAAAACAAAGCAGAGTTGCCTCTTCCCTCAGTGCCCTCCCCTGAGAAGCTGGGCAAGGGAGTACGTCCAGCATGAGTCCACCCCTGCCTGAATGCTCTGGTGCCTCTCCTGCTTTGTCCCAGGGTTTCCAGAAAAATTCTGTTATAGAAAAATTCTATTATGGAAACCTCTCTCATGAAATTTCCTGTCAATTTGATTTAATTGTGTCTAACCAGATCGGAAGACTTCAAAGTCAGATTTAGAGCAGGACACTCCCTCCAGCCTTACTTAAACCAAGGGTAATATTATTAGTGTTGTTTACGGAGTATCCAGTGCTCCTTTGTCATAAAATTACAACTTAATAAAATAATTGGATAAATTGAGGGATGACCAAGAGGAAGAGGAGCTTGCTTGCACAAAGACCCATGTTCCTCACCTCACCATTTTGATTTGATGGGTTAGAGCACAATTCAACAGCAGCATTGCCTGCAAAATATCTGTGGGTGAGGGCTGGTGCCCTGGATTTCCTGAGGTGACTGTGAGATGCCATGTGCCTTCCTTTCCCGTCTTCACACTTTCTGCCCTGTATCCACGTGGATGCTCCTGTGGCTACACAGTAAAAGGGACAAGGGAACAGATATGATTGGAAACTAAAGAAGTAATGACAGCTTAAATGAGTAGCTTTCCCTGATCCATCTCAGTCTGTTAATCCTGGAGCAAGGGAAGTGACATGAAAGTGTTGCCATGGCTGAGGCAAAAGCAGGACAATCCCTCTGGCAGCAGCACTTGCTTTCGTCAGATTGAAATAATGACAGGATCATCCAACCCCAAAATGGTGCAGCAGAACATAAAATAAACAATGGCAGATCTATTTTGTAAAGGAAAGAAATAACCAAGATGAAGGACTTGTGCGCAAATTCTTCTACAGTATATGCTAAATACCAAGGGATGAGCCCTCGAGAATCCTGTGATCTAGAGAAAATGTTGAAAAGGTGGAGATCCCCAAACTAATTCCAACTCTCTTCCTCTGATTCTGATTTTTTGGTATTAATTTGCCTGTACTGATTCCTCCTCTAGTCTCGTGAGCTTGGAATTCTCACTATTCAGCACTAACACCTAACAAAATGTTAGGGGATTTAAGACTTAACATCTGGTTTTGGTATAGCTAATGACATCTTTTTTAGACTAAAAATCAACTTCACATGGTATTTTTGTTGTTTGAAGTAAGCATTCAGCACACATATGCACTCCCATGTCTCTTTTGTGTGTAGTATGAAAGGAGTTTGACCATTGCCACAATAAGAAACAAGGAAAGAGGTAAAACCACTTCACAGCTTTGTCATATCATATGTTCTTGAAATGACTCCTCTTTGAAAGCTTAGAGGGTCAAGCTTAACCAAATTTAGTGACTCTTGAGCATGGAAGAACATTATTTATATAAGATGCTATCTTGTGGAAGTAGGGATGAGGGGGCTCTAGCAGGTACCTCCCAGCATATCATTCATGGTGCCACCAGCACCAGCTGTCCATCCTGTCCTTCTGATGGAGGTCACCACACCCATCACAGGCATAGGGATAACGTGTGCCTCCAGCTCCTCCAGGCCATTTCACAGGCTGGTGTCTTGATACTGGACCCACTTCCCTTTGACCAGTGCCACATTTGGCACGCGGACACGTCTTGCCCTCTGCTCATCATGTTGCTGCCACCAGCAAAGGGGCAGAGGAGACAGCCAGTTGGCCATGGTTGTCCTCAAGGCCTCCGTGGCTACATCTGGATTGCTGATCTCCACTGGAAGAGCTTTGCAGCACCAGGAAAGCTCCCGAGGAAGGAAGCTAATTAAGACGTGCAACACACAGTAATAGCAACAGTAGGAAATGAAGTGAAGAATGTGTGAGACATAATGAAGTCCTTGAGGATTTTATTTTTCATTAACTGCTAGACAAATCGTGTATCTGTTGACATATAGCTTCTTAATATACATTCATGCATTAGCTCTAGGTAAGCGAGGCTGAAAGACATTTTCTTTTTCAAAAGGAAAAAGATGCCAAGAATTCAGCACCGCTGAAGCGATCTTTAGAAGCTGTCAGAGGTGATCAATGGCTGGAAAAGACAAAAGCCCCTTCCCATGCCTCCCCTAGAGAGAGTGGGTTGCTGATGTGCTCTAGAGCCACCTCAGTGCCTGGGACAGCGGGTATGCTCCATGGGGGATGGCACAGAGGCCCATGGAAAACTGTGTCATTGCTAAAACGTTTCACTCCAATGGCTGGGTGCTATGAGGAGGCTGAGCATCGCGAGGAAGTTCAGAGTGGTTAATGGCAAATGCACAGGCAAAAGCCAATCCTAATGTGCTACCCACTTAACTGGTCCTTCTGAGCAGGGACGGGGCCAAAGGGATGGATGGGTCCTTTGCCTGAGGTATTTTTCCACTAGAAACATCTACTTCCAAGTGAACTTCTACTTCTGCTTTTTATTTAATTATTTAATTACTATTCTGTGTGTGTGTGGAAGAGCCTCAGCTACCCCAGGAGCAGAATAAGGAAGCTGTGGGTAGTAAAGGGTACGCCTGGGCTTCCCCAAGGTTTGCTGTATGTATGTCTAAGCATTGTCAGAAGCTCATTCATTCACTTGTCAGAGATAGTTAACAAGCAAGCAACCAACAATAACAGCAACAAAAAACCTGTAAGAGATGTGAAAGGACATTTTGTTTCATTCTGAAAGATACGGCAGCTTTAATGTTTCTTAACAATATCAGAACAAACATCAATAGCTATTTGACAGATAGGTACTTTGGGAAATTGATAAATACTGTCTGTAACACAAAAGAACTGACCTCAACGTAGATACTCTTTGCTGATGAAATGTTCAGGCTGTATGTGCAACACCTGTGGTGGGCCTTTCCTTTGCACAGCAGGCAGAGCACAGACTCTCAGCCTGAGACATCGCAGAGTGGGGTCCAGGAATGTCCCCCCACCATTGCCTTAGGCCAGAGCTGTCACCCTTGCCTTCCCCTCCTAGTCAATGCAGAGAAACAGGCTCTTCTACAAGGAAGCTGACATATTTCAGATGTCTCCACTAAGTGGCAATATCTGTTTCTTCGACTATGAGAACCTGCTTGTCTCACTCAGTGGTAAGGGGCAATCTGGACAATTAGCTCACCTGTAGAGGACTATCTATCTGCCTTGGACAGATGAACTGTACCTAGAGACCTACAAGGTCTCCCACATGATCTGGAGCAGTATTTCCCAGTCCACAAGTGGTACTGGAGGCAGAACTGCTGTCCCGTTCCTGAATCTGCTGTGTGGTACGACTGGGCTTCAGCAGATGTCTCTTCACTTATAACGTAACTGAAAATTTAGAAGTTTAAAACAGGGAGGAAAAAGGGACAAAAGGGCTGTAAGAGAAAGGAAACACTAAAATGGATGAAAATATCAGGAAGACAAAACCGTTTGTGATATCGTTCTCTGTCCAGGGAATATGGGGATCCATCTACAGTGCTGTTTTTGTAACACAAGCAACTCTGGCAGCATAGTAACATCAACTTTGAGGCAGAAACCAAAGCTCAGCATAGAAATAGCAGAAACAAAACAGAACAGCATCCAGGACTGGAAAACACATATTCAAGCACTAGTACAGTTCAGGAGAGTTAGAGGTAAAGGGAAGGGCAAGTGAGTAGGTCTGCATGCTGAAAGCATGTGTAAAACACAGCAAGCAAGTCCCCAGTCTTTTCACACTGGGGAAGGATGACAAACAGGGTTTTGTAGGGGAAATTCTGGAAGTTAGAAATGAGGAGCCATTTCTTCTCAGAAAGAGCAGTCAGGCATTGGGACGGGTTGCCAAGGGAGGTGGTGGAGTCACCGTCCCTGGGGGTGTTCAAGGAAAGGTTGGACGTGGTGCTTGGGGACATGGTTTAGTGGGTGACATTGGTGGTGGGGAGACAATTGGACAAGATGATCTTGAAGTTTTTTTCCAACCTTAATGATTCTATGATCCATGAACGGATGATGGCTAGAAGTCTTGCTATCAGATCATGAGCAAAAGCCAGTCCATCTTACTTAGGTACATAATTAGCACTTCAATTTTCAGTTCCTAGTAGGCAGCACTTAAAACATGCCCCATGCAGGTATCAAAATGACATATATGCTTTTAAAAAGAGTCAGGAAATGATCTTATTTGCCAAGGTTGTGTGTTTACATTGGCTGGACTGGAAGCTGCCTATAAATAACCCTGGAGAGTTATTTTTGCAAAATAAAATTTAGGAAATTCAGATGTTACTAATAATGGGGGGTGGGAGGGGAAGATATTCCTGAATGTGACAGCTGGTCAGTTTCTGATTCAACAGCCCCTGAAACAGTATGAGTTGACAGTAGTTTAGATACGGTTTAGATTAATAGAAAGATTGGTTGTAGCATGTTAATCTGAATAATTATGAGTTCATTTGTGTGAAAGTAGGCAGGAGGAGAAGCAACAGAAGACCCGTAACTAAAGCTGTCACTTTCCAAATGGCATTTTTTCATAACCTACAGCTATGTCTAAATTTAGGTGCCGTCTCTTCCCACAGCTCCCCGCAGGTCTCGTGACTGTCTGGGCTGGAGGATGACTCAAAGGTGACAGCGCTCCCACCCACCTCTGTACGCAGGCTTCCTCTTTGTGGCACCTACTCAAGATGAACTGTTGATGTAGGAGGAACGTGTTCCCCGATGTGAAACCAGAAAGCAATCCTGCATCGACTTGTCCAGACATAGCCTAAGGGGAATGAGTGATTAAAACAAGTCTATGGAGCTGAGAAGCTCAGCTCCATAGTGTAGGGGAAACCGGGCATTTAAGTCCAAAGGTGATAACACTAGCTCAATTTTGTATCCTGAAGACAAAGGAAAATCTTATAGAATATGCATGAATAATCACCTCATGAAGGATGCTAGAAACTAACGGAGAACTTCAGAGAAATGACTTGAAGGTTAAGAAAAATGGGAAAAAACATGCCCAGAGTCATGCTAATTTACATTACATTAAAACAAAGAGCAAAAGGTTCTTCATTTATATAAACAAAAGGGAAAATAAGACATTGTTATGCAGAAAAGGGTGGGACAGTGATTAAAAATAATACGTATATGACTCCCAAACTAGTGATATTCATGGTCCAGGAGAAAGTTTCAAGTAGATGCAAATACACTGGCTATTGTGACGAGAATTCTTGTCTGGTTTCTGAAAGGGATGGTATATTACCTAGTTGTTCACAATAGCTGGAACCCGATTAAGAAGAATGACTGTCCTATGTCCTCACCAGCAGAGAGAAGTACATGTTTAAGAGCAACAACCTGCACTGAGAACTGATTACAGAGAAACCCCAGACCTGTCACTGTAGCTTTCATTTGGGCTATACCAGTCTCGTCTGGAAAGCATAAAAGTCTCTTGTCAGCAACACTTCCAGGACAGAATGGGAAGGATGGTACGTGTTCTATATATTTATATAAGCTGGAGACATTACAAGTGGCAAAAGCAGTGAAAAGAGAGCACTGAGAAGATGGATGTGTTCCAGAAATGTGCAACAGACACTTACCCAAAGCTTCCCCTAATGAACAGCAGCACATCTGAATGTTTAATCTTATTCTCCCTTCTGACTGCTAATACTCTTAGCTTTGCTGACTGGCATCATAGTTATTTGAAGTTATTTAAATTATTTCACTTTGTATGTATGCGACAACACTTTAAATCAATAAGTTTTATCCACGGATTGATGTGAAAGTAGTAGTAAGTGTACAGGATCTTACTGAGGTCCCTCTTGCAGCCTACAACACAACTTCTGCATGTTTGAGTTTGAATATGAAACAGGGGAACTGTGTTTTATACTCCATCCACGCAGAAATCTGATACGAGAAAGTATCCTAGAACATTCTACCATCTTCTATGCAAGAGGAAATCAGGTTGCACCAACTTTTTAGAAACTATGAAGATGCAGGAATGAGAGTCTTACAACAATGTAATTACAAATTTTGAAAATGCATATCAATAAAGCTTTTCAACAGAAATTAGCTGAACACCTATTACAGCTTACATCATTGCCAGATTTACAAGGTTCTTATTCCATTTTTATCTGACACACAAAAGGAAAGAGAACAGAAAAAATCAATTGTGATGTTAATGGGTATAATTCGCTACTCATTAGTGTTACACCTACTTACTACAGGGACAAATTTGTTCCTCTGAGATTTATTAAGTCAGCTTTTCTAAAATCATCTACAGTTTCATTCTATCCTCCTCTCAAAATCCTCCATTTTTATTAGCATTAAATGATATTAGCAAGGCTAAAATGAACCATTTTGGAACCATTTTGAAGGTCCCTAAAAACAGAGATCATTCAAGGTGTTTTTTTTGTTGTTGTTGTTGTTGTTGTTGTTGTTTTTGTTTTTTCATAGGGCACCAAACAAACCTTACTATGTAATGACTGTCTAATGCTCCCTTCTTGAAAAGGAGGTTATAAGTGAGCCTCTGAAAGGTGTGGAGTATGCTTCCACAGAGGCCACACATCGCTAAGTGATGGGTCAGGCTTCGAGGCTGAATTCATTATGGGAGTCCCATACGGATCCATCTGCCCTGCAGCTGCAGGGAGGAACCAAAAAAGGTTGAGAACAAAGAAAATGTAGACATGAAGTACGCAGTTTTCACGAATATAATTATACTTGGATATTTGGAACTAAGCTGTGAATCTGCAGGCAGACAAAAAAAAATCCCAAATGCCATCGAGACTGAATGTCAGACTGGGCCACGGCACCAGGAAAAGGCTGAACACTTCAAAGTGAAGCAGGGCTGTAGGCTGGGCTGTGGGAAAGGCTTCACTGCCTTCAGACTGGCTCTCAGCATCTTCTCCTGGAACACTTGGTCTTCAGATGAACTTGACACATACACACTAAACTCTTAACTGTTTGCACTGATCTGGTGGCTGACTATAGGTTACCCTCAGCAAAAGATATAGTTACACAATTAAGGACAGATTCTGCTGGGAAGATGGGTTTCTGTGACACTATGCAATGACCTAGGATCCTGGCAAATGTGCTTGGGTACCCTTGTATGGAGTGAGCTGTCCTTACTGATCGGTAGAACCAGTGGTACAGTACAAAGCTGTTAAGAGTGGTGCTCTGCACTTGCAAAGCTAATTTTGGAATGAAAAATCATTGTTTTCTTTAAGAAATGCATTTGGTTTTGGATTACTTTTTTCCTTTTGGCAGCACTCCTTCTAAGCACTGACTGACAACATTTTTTTTCCCCTGGGTCTCACGGGACTCTTCTGTATCCATGCTGCAGGGCACTGAGACCATTGGGTTTGTCTGTTCTCCTCCCTCTTTCTCCTGGACCTCCTTTCCACCTTTTCCTCATTCTGACTGAAGAACAGGAGAAGATCGCCACTACGCTGCTTCACTGCTCTGTAAAAAGCCTTTAAAAACTCCTAATATTGCTTAATCACAGCTTTCAGTGCCCCTGCTGTCATAAAACATTATAACAATGGGCTGGCACTTCATCAATTGTAATGTGCTGATATTACAGTCACAGCCGTGCTCCACGTAATTGCCTAGCTCTACCATGGACTCCTAAGGTTTCTCGATCTCGAGCAGTGCCTCTCTGCACTGGGGGCTGCAGGCAGAGTTTCGGGTCTAACAGCTCTGCTTTCTGAAGTTACGGTTACTGACCATCCATCCGAGCAGGATTTGGCCTTTCAAATACTAGGCATGCCTTCAAATTTCATTCCCACACACTTAAATCTATTAGGACACCCTGTATTCTTCATTATTCCCAATTTCAGACATAAGAGCACTACACTTAAAACTTCCAAACAGAGATAATAGCAGTTATTAAGAATGAAGGAGCTAGCTTGAAGGCAGCACAATAAAAGAAATCTTGTTAGACCTTGAACTCTTTACAGGTCCTACACACTTCCCGGCAAGAATATGACTTCAGACAATGGAAATTATTAATAAGATGCTTATTTCCAGGCAGAAGGCACCTTGAGAATCATTTTGATTATGTCTTTTTTTTTTTCTGTAGAAAAATTAAAACTTAAATTATAAGCCCAAATGATTTCTACTGGAGATGAAGAATGGCAACAAAATAAGAAAAAAAGACGGTGTAAAGTCTCCCTGACCACATCTTGTGTGTGACTCACTCTGTAAAAGTCGCCATAGTGAGCTGCAACTATTTATTGCTCACGCTATTGTAGCTTCTCAGACTGTGGGACAGAGATGACACTGCAGAGACAGGAAAAAGCCTCTCTGCAGGGAGCTCTCAGTCACAGCAGGCATGCAAGCAACCTTGCTGGACACTTCTGAGGAGCAAAGCATAAAGAATATCCCATGTTACACTGTACGTTACCTGGCTGCTTGGACAACCACACATAATGCTGAGATACGGATTTTCTAAAACACTGCCGGGAGCAGATATATTCTGGTATCCAGTGTTCTGTGACACTGTTTTGTGACACCACAGTCTTTCTCTGGAAATTGTCCTCCTGGGCACAGAAATTCAGCATCCATGAGCAACCAGACTGGTTTTTGGCGCTCTGGTTGCTGTGGCAAGGGCAAGTGCTCTTGTTTGGGCTCCCTCCGGAGTGCACGGCTTTGGATGCCAGGCAAAATCCCACACGCTTTGGCTGATAAACTTGCACAAGTAAAAGGCTACTGTGCGAGTTAAGCTTTGCTTATTCTGCACATTTTGCCAAGATTTTGAAAACCACTTAATGGCCTTGGACAGACTCGGGGAGTGTTTTTAGATGGATTTATTTCATAAACATCGGCATTGAGATTTTCAAAACTTCTTTGGGATTTGGCCTGCTGATTCCCCTTAATTTTTAATGTAAAGTAACATCTGAACCTGGCAACAGTGAAATAACTGTAAAACTCCAATAGCTGCACAAGCCCACTTCATACTAAGAACAAGGCCTCCATCCAACAGGATATGGATGAAATAGGGGGCTGATGGTTATGTCTGGAGGATCATTTCCCTTTGGCTTTACAAATCACGGCACAAGTATTATGTCTATATCATCCAAGTGTCTCATTTGAAAACTTTAATATTACCAATTCCAAATTTATGCAGGTGAAATATATGTGTGCATATTATGCAAATATATGCATAAAGGTACATAGTTGTACTTATTTTATATACATGTGTGTCTGTATATGAATGTATTTGCACACACACATTCCTAAGTGCATTCTTCTCCTGTGGTGCTGGGTGCCTTGCTGTTGGTATTTCTTTAGAAACTTCCAGTATTGATCTTCTGACTCTATACAGCCTTTCCTCTTATTCCTTTGTGGCTGCCTGGGACAAGCTAGTGCACTGAGAACTTCAGTGAGACAACACTGCACTTGTTCCCAGTGGGCTGCTCCTCTGAGGCTCCCAGACCTTCATCCTACAGGAGCAGTAATTAAAGAGAACAGATACCTAAGGGTGGGAGAGGGATCAGAATGCTGTATGGTGTGCAGGCAGTACAAGCACCTGCATGTGAGACTAGAGCTGGGGAAAGGTGGTGCTGTGCAACAGTGGCTGGCTGGCAGAGGTCCCCTATTCTCTCTTTCTGTAGCAAAGTTCTGGACAGTCACCTTGTACCCCCAGGAACTTGAAAGAAAAGGGAAAAAGGATGGAATCTGGGAGAAATCCTGGTTCTCTGATTTAATCACAACAAACTGAAAAGGTCTTTACATGCTCAGAATAGAAGAAAACTAGTCATTAACTTATGGGCGGCAGCTGGTTTCCCAATAACAGCTCCTACACATTCTGGTTTTCATATCATTGTTCTTGTCAACTGTGGGAATGCGATGTGTATTAATGATGGTTTATTCCAAATTGGTCATTGTCAGAGTTAATAATTAGGTAGTCAGGCACTAATTATCTCTGTTTTGTCTCAAGTCATTAACTAAGAAATCTGGAGAAGAGATTTTGAAGGCAGGCATCAGATCTGCTTGTAGTAGGGCTGAGGTGGGCTCTGCTGTGCCCACACAGGAGATGCTTCACTCTGGAGAGCAGCACCAGCCTATGCTGATGCTGCTGGGTGGCTCTGGGATTGCTGAGCCTCCAGTGCAGAGTGGCAGCACCTCAATAAAACTGGAACGCATGTGGTGCCCATCAGCTCTTTGCACACCCGGTTCATCTGTGAAGGAGGAAAGTTCTCTGAAAGTGCTCAGAGAGCAGAGCAGCTCCAACAGGCCCACCATGATGCCAGCCTGAGCTCTTCCCCTGACCCTCTGGCTGGAGGGGAACTATCAGGAGGACATGTAGCAGTGGGAAGAAGTAGCAGGACAGGTCTGCTCAGAGGACACGAGGTCCAAGTGTTTACTCTGCAAGAAGTCTCACATGGAAATGATTTCTGGAAAGTGCTCAGGACAAAGAATTCTCTCTCTCAGAGACTTAAAACACAACTGAACTGTGAAAGATAGGCTGGTGACCAGTTCCTAGTGGGGTCCCGCTGGATTCCATGTTAGGGCCAGTTCTCTTCAATGTTTTCATAAATGATCTGGACACAGGACTTGAATGCATCCTAAGTAAGTTTGCAGATGATACTAAATTAGTTGATATTGATAATTAGATGATACTATATTGATAATTAGATGATACTAAATACCCACTCCCTCGTGGGTAGAGAAGCTTTACAGAGAGATCTTGACAAATTAGGGGGCTGGACAATCACCAACCACATGAAATGTAAAAAGAGCAAGTGCCAGATTCTGCACCTGGGATGGAGCAACCCTGAATATACTTATAGACTGTGGGACAAGAGGCTGGAGAGCAGCCTCTTGTCTGTTCTGGTTGACAGCAAGTTGAACGTGAGCCAGCAGTGTGCCCTGGTAGCCAAAAGGGCCAGCTGTACCCTGGGGTGCATCAGGCACGGCAATGCTAACTGGTCAAGGGAAAGGATTGTCCTGCTCTGCTCTGTGCTGGTGTGGCCTCACCTCTAGTACTGGGTGCAGTACTGGGTGCCACAATGTAAGGACATAAAACTATTAAAGAGTGTCCAAAGGAGGGCTATGAAGATAGTGAAGGATCTGGTGTGGGAGATGAATGAGGAGTGGCTGAGGTCCCTTTGTCCAGCCCAGAGCAGAGCAGGCTGAGGGGAGGCCTCATGGCGGCCTGCAGCTCCCTCACGAGGGGAGCGGAGGGGCAGGCGCTGAGCTCTGCTCTCTGGGGACAGCGACAGGACCCGAGGGAACAGCATGGAGCTGGGACAGGGGAGGGTCAGGCTGGGGGTTAGGGAAAGATTCTGCACCCAGAGGGTGGTCGGGCACTGGGACAGGCTCCCCAGGGCAGTGGTCATAGCATCGAGCCTGACGGAGTTCAAGACTTTGGACAGTGCTCTCAGATGCAAGGTCTGATTTTTGGGTGGCCCTTGTGTGGAGCTAGGAGTTAGACTCAGTGGTCCTTGGGGATCCTTTTCAAATCAGGATATTCAATGATTCTAAGACATCCCACAAAAATAACCCTACAAAACAAACAAAATAAAACCACTCATGTGACACTCCCTGGCTCTCCAAAGGGCACAGCTGAGCTCATGGAGGTGCTTCTGACCCACTGGCAGCCCCTGCCTCTCTTTGGGTGTGTGCAAGATGCCTGGCTGTGGTCATCCTATCCCATTTTCCATACACATTGAGATTACACCAGAAATGCTGGGTGGAAGGCCTTCAGCGGTTCCTGGTGTACATTTTTCTGGCTGCTTCAAACTGAATTGACTGAAGCAAACGTATTCTCAGTGTCTTAGGGCAGAGCGCCAAAAAATACATCTTCAGTTATTCTGGTGTATTTTGTCCTTCTCATTCAAGGATTTCCAAGGTTATCCTTCCCTTGTGGGTGCAAATATAAATGGAGGATGTTCACAGGAGCCCACTCCTCCACCTGTCTTGAGCTTACCTCAACATAGAGGATAGGGAAAATGCCAATCTTGTCGCCCAGCATTCCTTCTGCCCAGTTGTCATCTACCCTCCTGATGACCGTCAAGATTTCATCCTAAAATCAAAAATATACAAAATACATCAATAGATTTTTTCCACTGGATAAATGCCAGTTTTTATAGTTACCTACATGACAATCTAGGGAAAGACCATATAAAAAAAGGCCTTAAGCCATGCAGGAATGTTCCCTGAGTCCTGGACCCAGCGTCCTACCCCATGCATCCCCATCACAGAGCACTGAAGTGCCCTGCAGCTCATGCCAGCTGCCAACAGCTCCAAGTGCATATGCACAGCAGTGGGAACAGGTAACTCCTGTCTTCACTGCAGGGACTGGGAGAATATTTGATTCATGAAGTTGTTTCTAAACCAAAGGAGAAAACACTCCAGCATAAAGCTGTGCATCCCAGTGCCTACCATGACACTTGGCTGCTGCAGAAGGAAATTCAGTGGGGAATTCCAGCAGAGCACAGGTAGACCTGAAAACCTTTTCAGCAAGAAACACGTGCTATAGCACAAGCAACTACCCTTCACTGCTGGAGCATTTTTCATTAAAAAAATAAAAATCAGAAGGTGAATATGCAGAGCGGGTAAAAAGGCAAGTGTAACAGTATAAAAAATGAGTCGCATTCAACTGTTGGATCAGCTTCAGTTTAGATCCCAGTTAGTTTTGTGAAGCCAATGGCATTATAATACTATAGTTAATTCAAGATATATTGCAAAAAATCATAGCAGAAGATAAACTTTGATTATAAAGTAGATTAAGAAAAGCGTTGGTAAAGAAGACTCATACTGTGCAAAGTTTCTTTTGATAGACTAAAACCCAAAACATACCAGTCATTACAAAAGCCCACATGACTAGAAACAAACCCTGAGTGTTTCCAGTTTGGCTGGTTTAACTCATCGATAGACCTGTGTTGTCACATCTGCATGCTCAGTTAGCCACACCAAGCAAGGCCTTGACCTAGCACCGCTTTTTACAGCTGCTGCTGAAGGCAACCCTCTATATGGGGCATCACCTGCATGCCCAGGTCCCACTGAGACTCTCCTGTAACTGCAGGAAAGGAGTGGGCTGAGAGAAGCTGTGAAGTCAAGTTTGCTGATATGCCACTCATCCTCTCATGGCATCCAAGCCTCCTCTGTTTCTGTGCAGAAATTTGTAAGATAGAAAAAATCATTTTCCTCCAGAAAGGTGAGACAGAGTTCCCCCGCCTTTCTCGCTTTATTTTCACCACTCAATGTAGGAAAATAAAAACACACATATACATGTGGTATACAGCCCTCCACGTAACAAGTTATTCATGTTAACTGCTCAGGTGAGGGGAGATTTATTTTTTTGCAGATAACTTAGCAGGAAAAAATATATATAAAAAAATCTGATCCAAGCTGTTCAGCCCATGGATTTAAACTGATAGAAAATGGTCAGAACAGTGAGGTGATGTAATTTGCTGTTTTGAGAATGTGTGCATCTTGAACATGTATGCTTTCAAATAGTTTAAATGTTTCCTTTGAATTATTCATCTGAATGATCCATTTGGGGAAAGCTAAGAGAAACAGCCACAGACTGAACCTTCAGCTATTTATTACAGCTGGAAGGATGCAAAAAGAATTTGTGCATTTAATTTCCTGAAGAAAAGAATAGCATTCCTTTCCAAAGCTGTGTCTGCACGGACCATTTTTGATCTGTGTAAAAAACTGACAGTTATATGTCTCTGCAAAGTTTCCACATGCTCTTACAAAAGACCGATTATCATAAATTTAGAATCTAGGTAAAGAGGGTAAATAAAGAAAATAAAAGACTTCACTGCTTCAAGAACCTGCTACGAGAGTTCCTACTTCCTATATTTGTTCAGCTATTTTCTTAAAATACTTTTTATAAAACCGAAAGCGTGATGAGCCTACGCTTTCACTATATGTGTATCTATACATACATATATCTTATGTGTGCCTGTGTCTGGGTGTATACACGCATATATGCACACGCACGTGTAAGATAAAAAATTGAGAAAAAACTTTTTAACTGTAAAAACCCTGAAGCCCTCAACTAGCCCTCATGTTAAAGGACCTGTGTAATCTTTGTCCATGGGGCCCGCTGGACAGGCACATGGCAGAAGAGGTGGATCCTGCTGGTCCTGCACAAGGATGGGGCAGGGAAGAGGTGACCTTTGAAGGTCCCTTCCAGCTTTACTTTATACAGACTTATAAAATCTGGAAGCATTTGCATACACTGATTTTAGGTTGGCTCTGCCAAGTCTGGCTGTTGAATGTGGCCATATATGAGAAAATCAGATCGTCGCACATAATGAGATATACTGACATTCAAAATGTGCATCTTTGTGGGAGAGCAAAGTGCAAATCCTTGAGAATGCTTTCCATTACAGAATTCATTTTCAGAAGGGTGTTGAAAATCTGTGAGAATTACAGCAAAGCCTGAAACATCTCTTGACATTCTTTATTAATAGAAAGTTTCTTTGAATTCACAGCCCACGACATCATTCTACACACTGGGCTGGCAAAAGCTCCAGCATGAACTGTTTTAATGCCTTAAATTAGTTGGATAGCTGTGCTACCTATAAATTCCTAGAAAGGTTCCCTAAAGGATCATGAATAGTAAAGAGCCACAGATCTCTTGGCATACCACTTAAACTTTCTGAACTTCACTATTTCACATATACTAAATTGATTCCCAGGCAGCATAAGTGAATCCAAGCCTAAAATCTCATTTCAAAAGCCAATGGTATCCACTGTAGGTTGACAAAGATAGCTCGTGCTCTTTTTATGCCTGTTCCTAAAGTCTCTCGTTATTTGCTCCCTTTTACCTGCTGAAGTCTCTCCCTACTCACCAGCGTGGGGCAGCCCTGCTCCAGGCGCGTAGGACCTGTGCTTCCAGTTTATAACATTATCCGAAAGGGAGGCAAGGACAAATCACTCAGAAAGCAATCTGACTGACAGCGAGATGAACATTTTGCTGAGAAGACGGCACAAAACTGTGTCCAACAACAGCCATGACTCACAGCCTGATTTTTACTCTCGTCATTAACAGCCATGAACGAAGCGATGCCAAGCTGCTGCTCTGCACGAGGACAACCCCATCTCGAGCAGCAGGGAGATCCTGGTGCTGGCAGGGTGGCGCCGTGCAGTGATCTGTGTTCCTGCCAACCACAACTGCCAGCTGGCGTGAGCATCCCCATTGCCACCTACCAGCACGACAGTCCCTCTGAAAAGCAAAGGCTGCTGGCGCTGCGTGCCTAGGGGCTGGGACGCTGCTCTGCAGCCAGGCACCAGTAAGGGATTTGATAGCTGCAAAACCACCACGGCACTTGTTAACCAGCGCTGTGGGCTGGGAGCAAAAATGACGGGAAGTGAAGGAAATGGCTGATGGATTAGAAACGCGATGAGCAACAAGGCATGGGAAACAGTTTGTGCTACCTTGATAGGTTTGAAACTCATCTGCCACTGGGACTCAGTCTCCAAAGTGCCACCTGAACTCCTCTACAGGAATGTGGTCCAACACCAAAATAAAACTAGGCTGAACATGGATTCCCTCTAAGGCTGGAGTAACTGCATAGATAGCAATGGGATTACTCCAGATTTGCATTGCTGTAGCTGAAATCCTTTTTGTACCAGAAATCCCAGCCCAAGGAAGCATGGGTCATTTTTTAAAACAGAGGCAGCAGGAGCCCAGATTCATACAGCAGTATTACCTAAGGAGACATTAGAAAACTGTGTTCAATGAGCATATCCCAAAGGTGTGCAGAGATGCCCCGTGGTGATAGCAAACATGCTAGTGAGAATCAGGAGCTGCCAGACTTAAACAGACCGGGGCTGGAGGCAGTCATTACAGAGAGCAACATAACTGCTCAGTGCTTGGTTTGGCTGATCCTTGCTAATCGCTGAGGAAAAACACATTAAGCTACAGATCCAGGGTGTTTCATTTTCTTGTAGACACTGAAGAGGAGGAAACAGAGGCAGGAGCCTCTGCCTTCACCTACGGCTAATATGGGAAAGGGAAATAAGGGAGCAGTCCACATGGTATAAGAAAACTGCAAGTTTGAGTTTTGTTTGTTGCCCTAGATGCTCAGGGTGCAGGTTGCTCTTTCCCTCCCATTTTTAAACCTACAACCACACATACAAAAGTTTTGTCATTGATTTATCTTTGGCCTTTCCTCTGTAGAGTGCTCTGCCTACAGGAGACGAGAATGGGTAAATGGTAGAGGCCCTCTGCAGAGGATCAGTGTGCAGCAGATTTCATTTCCTTGCAGTCCACCTCTGGGACAACACGACATCTAAATATTGAAAAAAAGTACTAGGAGGAAAACCCAGATATCCTTCCTTTGTTTTCTTTTACTGCACTGACAGATATTCTGTCTGCACAGTAACAAGGAGGATGAGAAAAAGCAAAGTCTAGCAAACAACTGTGAAAAAAACATAATGATACAGAAGATGCCTATATTTGATTTCTCTTGTAGTTTCTCTTCAGAATAAAATTATTCTTTATTGTATGTTTATATGTAAAATCCGATTTCTCCTTTATTGTATGTTTATATATGAAATCCAGCTATAAATGTCTGGCAGCAGTAAATGAGTTTTGGGACACAAATAGTTCATGCTAGTTTATGTGAATGGTGTCCTGATGCAACTTCTCCTACCTGAGGAAAGAGAAAATAGGGTAAATGAAATTGAGATTGGGTCCAGCGTCTTCAGACGCAAACGGAGACATTCAAATGACTATTACTCTGAGCGACACATCGCATCTCCCGCACGGCAGTGCTCGTGACTCTGCAGAGGAACTGACTGCATCAGCAGATGATCTGAAATCTGGGCTAAACAGGAACCTTCACCAGCACAGGTGACAGCTAAAATTAGCATTGAGCAAACCAATGAAAACATGACAGTAAAGTCCTGAGATGAAAAATAGATTATTCACTGTCAGAGAGAACAATAGGCAAGACATAAAAACAGTTACAAGGTGACAGTGCACGTAGTGGAAGGAAGAAAGCAGCAGCAGAACTGAAACCAACCCCCCTTGGGGAAAACACAGACACCAGGGATAAAAGGACGCAGAGAATAACAAGAGGGGCGAAAAAAAGGAAAATTGAGGGTTGGAGACTAAAGCTACGCAGAAGAAAGAAACACTGCCTACAGGAATGATGTTGGACAGCCACGAAAATGAGAACTATAAGGCAGTTACTGCAAAGGGGGGATACTTATATATGGCATCAAATATACCACATACCAAAGTGGCTAAGAAAGGACCCGCTCGAACAAAAGAGACTGCAACTCTCTGCCATCCCAACTGAGTTGCTTGGATCAAGAAAGAGATGAATACCTCGGGCAGACAAGGAAGAGTGCTTCTCAGATAAACTACCTCTGTACCTCTGGCAAGGGAAACCACACGCCAGCAAAAATGCTTACTAGTAGTATCTCAGAGGTAACTCCTGGCTTTCTGTTAGTGCAGAGCTACTGCTTCCCACAAAGCAGCCCATTTTCTCAGAGTTCCGCAGCTGAAATGAGTCTGGGTAGTGGCAGGGTCTGCAGTGTTTACAGGCAAACACTTTGCTCGCTATAGAGCAAAAGTGCTTACAAATCTTCCGTTAAATAAATATGAGAAAGTGTACATTCTAGGAAATTGCATTCTGCTGAGAAATGTTGCACGAGTGAAAAAGATGTTCCATTTGGTGAGAAAATTATATGCTGCAAATAATTCATTCAGCTATAATAAGTAGCCTCAAAAGAGGAGGTCAGTAAAACCCTGGTGAAGGATATTTTTATCATCTATTTCATATTCATTTCCAGCATAACTGTTATTACTTTATGTGATATTATAACAACCGCAGACAGCTGAAATAAAACAGAAAATGACAATAAGCAGGTCCTCCATGGCATTCAGTGCCATAAATTAACATTAGGGGATATGCTTTATTTTACTATGGGTTTTTTGGTATCCATAAAGCCCCTCTAGAGTCATCACAAAATGCTAGGGAGGGGAGGGGGAGGCAGGAAGGGAGGTAGGGGAGAAAGGGGAAACATGACATTTTAAATCCAGAGGAAATGACAATATCTCAGTTTTCCCTCATTCCAAATGGAATTTATTAAACATTTCAGCTTTTTAAAAAACAAAGACTATTTCTTGAATGTCTGCTTTTTAATATGTTTGTGTTCTTGAAATAGGAAATGCTGTGATATATGATGATAGTGCATTTCAATTGCTAATTGGTATCCGGTATGATGCAACGTGCATTTTGAAGCTGAATGCCATTCTAAAACAAAACACTGAAGCATCTGATTCAATAAGGAACACTAAAGGACACATTTCCATTTGATTTTTTTTTTCTGCAATTGGGTAGTTCCTGCAAAACACTTTAATGCAGGTGAAATATATGCCTTTTAGACAGAAAAATGTTCTCAGAAAGTGGGTATTATGTTCTACCTGTTGTGTTTTGTGTTAATTGTGTGGTACCTGGCACAAGTATCTCAGTGGCTCGTCCTTCAGACAAAACAGGAGCAACTTTCAAAGGGTGCTACCACAGGGCTTGCCAGGGGCACTGCAGGGGCCAGTGAGTGGGTTCTGCCCTGATGGGGAGGAGGATTTGCAAGTAGAGAGATGTCAATGTCCTTCAGCACATGGCATGAGCGGGCATCCCTCTTGGCAAAGGAAATCCACCCCCGCCAGCTCCCTGCATCACCTTGCTCCGGGCACAGCTACTAGCACCACATGTCCTCCGTCAGTCCCTGCAGTAACAGACTTTGTTAAATATAACCCCATTCCCCTACCTTGGTGAAGGTCAGGCAATCCTTGTCTTGGTCTTTATCCTTTATTTCAAAGTCGTAAAGTGCTTTGCCCTGAGGTGGAGCTTGCGGGAGGGGCTTGATGCACTGGATGTAGCTGGCGGGGAAGAAGCCGTGGTTGCCATTGAGCTCCCCGTGGTACCAGTTCTCATCCACCTTCCGCCGCAGGATGATGATGTCCCCTTTGTTAAACTTGAGGTCGCCGGGCTCTTTTCCCTCGTACGTATAGAGAGCTTTGCCGTAGGGAAGCTGAGAAGCACTCTGGAAAAACAAAATACACAACAGCATTAAGAAAACTCCAGCCAGAGACGGTTTCCTATCAAAAGTCACTTGGAGCCGGACACAACCCGATTGTGACCAAACAACCCTGATGGCTGCAGCTGACTGCTACACAGCACCAAACCCCAGATCCTACAGAAAAATTAGGATGCGTGCGGGAGCAGGATGGAGAAGGTGAGACACCAGAGCTGGCAGCGCGGTGGCAGAGAGGCTCGGCAGTCCTCCTAGAGCTCAGCTCAAACCCACAGCACCTCGCACACGATCGAGCACCTCCTGTCCATTTGCACAGCATGCTCTGGCAGCGGGATTTTGTGATTAAACAAGCAGAACTTGGCACGCCTAGAGGCAACGTATCAGACGTTTCGACCTTCAGGGTTGCTTTGGTTTCTGCAGCACAGCAAGACAAACTAAACCAAACCAGCTCGAAGACTCGCATGGTTTTGAAAGTTGGCAAGTTGAAAATTGTTCCCGGTGTTTGAGCGATTCCAAACACTTTGGAGTTTGAAGCTTTTAGTTTAGCTTCTGATTCTGAAACCAAATACCCTCACTTCTTGCAAAATCCCCAAGTCTCCTGCTGTTCATTGAGGGCTACTGTAAACAGTTATAATAGTCATTGTTGCTTATGAATTAATGTCCCCAGGGAGAAGTGGGATAGACAGAATGCATCAAATCTTTCTTTTAGAGCTAAAAACAGCTCTGAGGCTTTCGCTCTCATTAAAAGAAATAAAGAAACTTTTAAAAAAAATGACAGCACAAGCCTAAAAATTAAACACTTTGGTGCGAGAGAAAACGGAAACCTATTCTGATGGAAACTACCCCATGGTGAAGAGTTTGTGCCAGGGTTCGCTTTGGTCTGGTGCAAGATTGTCTCACCCTGGCTTCGACCGCAGGGACGCTGTTTTGGGGGGACTGCCAGCTTACACAGCCCTTGCCTTGCCCTCCCTGGGGACTCGCTGCCCTTCCCACTGAAGGGCACGGAGCAGGGAGGAGCGGTGGGGACAGGTAGCTCTGCAACTGGCAGAGTGACCCACGCTGGCAGGGGAAAAGTGCATGGCTGCATTACCCTGTGACATCTCTTATTTTATTTAGCTTGATCTGAGAGTCAGCTTGCCAGACTCAGCACAAATGTGTAGCAGCATGTACGGCAGGGAACATCAAAGGGGTTTTGTAAAGTCAGCCTTTCCCAAGTGTCTTTCATTCTGAGATGTGATTCCAAAAATGACATGCTTTTCTGCTCTAGCGTAGTCTCTTCCCTGCTCTGGTCACCAGCTGTGAATAGGGTGTCCTACAGGGACAACGAAAAACTAAAAGTTATGTTCAATAAAATGCACTGGTATTTCCCAGGGTGTTTCTTATACCTGTACTTCTGGGTGATGCTCATATGCATAGGAAGAGCGATCTGATGCTTTCATGACGGAGAAGGTGCAATGGCCTGGAAGACACACTCCATTTCTCCACCCCAACCAGAAAATGCAGTACTAGGAATTCTTTAGAGCTTTATTAGAGCAGCAAGCAGAGGGATTATTGGGCCCCGGTGGGAGAATTAAAGAGATCTGGGGCAGTTTTTGTGCTCTACATCCTCACCCTCCCGCTAGAGGAGCAGAAGCAGCAGCGCACCGTTCGCAGTGCCAGGTGCAGGGTAGGCACCACACTGATCAAAAAGGAAGTTTTTGGTCTTCATCCATGGGCATTAAATTACTCTTTTTATTAGGAAGGGTTGAAATAGTTGTACAGGTTTTGGAACGGGTGTGCAACAGGTCTTCTTGCCTGCGTCAGCCGTGTAGCGACCGAGCCCGTCAAGCAGGCACAGCCATAGGGAGCACTACCTGTGCTGCCTGCATGAGGATTTCATTTCATTCAGACGTGTCCCCAGCTGTCTCTGGTTTATTGTTCCTCTTGTTTCCCCCTGTATTCTTTTTGCTTTTGCTGTGTATGAATGAAGGTACCCACTTAAAGACCAATATTTTGGAAGCACCTTCAAACACAACAAAAAGCAAAGAAAAAAAAAATCAACAGCCAGCTAACAAAACATGCATCAAACAGTCTCTGCCAAATCAGTGGCAGCATCCTACTGATATTTTTTCTCTCCGCCAGGATGGTTATTTCCCTTGACACCAAAGCTTTGCTTCTCTTCCCAGCATTTTAAAATTACGCACATGATCCACCAAGCTGCTTAAGCCAAGGCATGGACTGCATTACCTATTTGAAACTAGAAAAAAAATATTAACCTGAAAGAAAGACTATGGAGCTTTGTAGTAATTTAGAAATAAAAGATTAATTACCTTAACTCATGCTGGGACAAGACAATTTATCAAGCACGGAGCAAGACTTCTGCCAGGTGTGCACTGAACCACTGCTGATCCAGGCGCGAGCCTGGCAAGCACGCTCTGGATCACCTGCCCCAGACGGGGCCTTCCTATATGGAGATCTCTGTAGCAAGCCAAGGTCAAATCATTTTCTTTACTTTTTAACCCCTTTCTCTTCCCAAGACTCATATCTGCTGTGTTAAAAATGCCCAGCCCCCAGAGGCACACGAAACCAGATTTTATTTGGCCTTGCATGTCATCAATGAAATCCTCACACAACACGTGAGTCTGGCATTTTTTAATTTTTTTTTTAGAAACCCTAATGGGGCATCCCAGGGAATGTGCAGTTAAGGTGCTCGTGTTCCTGTTTTTTTTTTTTCTATGGCCTTAGTTATGGACCACATCATCTGGCTGGGGACTGTCTTGCACAGACAAGGTCTGCACATAAGGTACTGAAACTACAACTACCAGTGAGAAGGTACTTGCGACATGAAACGTTTCCATTATCAGCTCCCGCTTTTCCAATTCTGAGCCTTGGTTTTTAAAAAATAATAAAATAATAATCCGTAAAGTCTTTTTTTTTTTTTTAATCAAAATGTTGGTTAGTGCAAAAGACACCCTCCCATTGAAAAATAGCTATAATTGAGACCTTTCCCAGTCTTTCTGCAAGGCCAGAAGTACTCATTTTGATTTACACACCCTGGGTAAAGTTTGTGTTTACCTCTGCCCAGGCAGAGGTGAAAATAACAGTCCTTTAAATGTTTTCAAATAAAGCTGCTTTTCCCTTTCTAAAGCTCTAAGTGCATGCACCAATCAATCTCGGAGAGGAATTCAACATCGCAATTACTGAAGAAAAACAAAATAAACCCTTGAAGCTTTCTCAGTGATATTTTTCTGGCCAAAAGGTCCAGATTTCAGTGGGCTTTCAGTCAATGAATATTTTCTTTTGTTTCAATGAATTCTGATTCCTTAGCAGCAATTTTGGGGTGTTTCGCTATTATCATTCCTGTTTCTGGTTAATCCATATGTGCCTGGCAGACTGGATTCAGAAAGTGCCTCTTCACCTGAAAGGAGGGATCATTAAGCATATTTCAGAAACAGAAAAAAATGACTGCTGCTGCTCTTCAGTAGTTGTAACATCACTCCCTGTCAAGTGCTGGGTCATTCCTAGAAATCTCTGCATGATCCTGTGATTGTTTGGAAGCCGGTGGCTCCCAAATTAAATGGCCTTCATCTCTGACCGCATGCTAAGAAATCGATTTGCCCCCTTGGTTTATGGTTAGGTTAACTGGAATTCAGCAAGGATGCCTATTAAATTTCAATACTCCATGTGGGTGTGTATAGAAATGAAGAACGCAAGAAAGAAAGGAAGGAAGGAAGGAAGGGATGAAGTCACAGTCAATGGCAAGGGCCAGTTTCTATTTCGCTGCCAGAAAATGCTCGTTGGCACAGTGCTGAATTCTGCCGAAGGTTTCTTTTCTCTTTCAGCAATCAATACTGACGTAAAAGCCTGAAGCGTTAATATGCTGAAACCCCCCCTCGTAGAAGACTTAATGATATGTTGGCAACTCAATCATTCTGCATTTGTGTTTCAGCAATGTCAAATGGCAGCAGTTAAGCAGAAACCTGCTGGCAAATTGACAAACAACAGCCATGAAGCAATTAAGTGGCAATGCTGGAGAATTTTTCATTACATATCCTGAAGAACAAAAGGAAGGGAGAAAAAAACCCACAAACACGCTTGTTTTCAATAAATTGTAGAAAGCTTTGTAGAGTGTGAGCTGCACAGGTAGAGAAGGTCTTGAGTTTTCAAAAGTTACAGAAAAGAGAGGTTTCCTCAACATGCTTGAAAGCAACGTGAGCTCCAAGCCTCAATTAGGCAGGGCGTATGCCAAAGACAGCATCAAGAACCCACGTGCAAAATCATCAGAGAGGCTGGGCAGATTTGCTTGCTCACAAACACACAAGAGGGAAGTTCAAGACCAACCCTCAGCACCAGTACATTGCATTATGTAAGAATTCAAAAACAAAATACAAAGGGGCAAGGCATCGTGCTACCAAGCCCAGACAGAAATGCTACGACCCAGCACGTGAAAATGAGAGCCTTGCAGCTCTCAGTCTCAGCTCACACCAAGTCTGCGTTCAGGCTCCTGAAAACCATAAAAGTCAAGCAGAAGAATGTTTTTCAGCCATGTGAAAGCCACGCTGATGTTGCAGGGTAGCTTCCCTTGCATGTCTCGAGCAGTGCAAGGAAGAGAAACCTCAGCCCTTCTGCTGCCTCTCTGTGGGTCTCATTCATAGCCAAAGCTAGTGGTAAAGCAGGAGTAGGTGAAACTAAACAGCCCCAAAACATGCTGCTGTAACAGCCTGGTAGCAGCACTATCAGGGACAGGAGATTTTTTTTAGACTGTACTTCATGGCCATTTTAGCAAAATACGCTGGTATGTTACTTGGTGCAGTTCTTCAAATTTCTCCAACATCTCCATATCCCCTGCCCTCCAAATACATTTATGAAGAGTCTGTTCTTCCAAGTGAATGAATGTGCATTTATCACTTTCAGTAAGTATCACCAAGTGTAAACTTCAAAACAAATCAAAGGCCTACGCAGAGGAAAAGAGACAGAAAGGAAAAAAAGTCATGAAAAACATGCACATCTGAGTGGTAATCTATAATTAAACACAAACCACTAGTAGAAGGCATAAATAATAATTAAAATACATATTATTAATTTTTTGCCTCATTTACTCTGGAGCATCACACAAACCTCAGTTGACACGGAGGTTTGGTGGCGACACATGGGACTGTGTTTCTGCCTTCCGACTTCCAACCTGCACCCATGTGCAGTTTGGGCAACACTTCAGCACTTGGCCTCCTGCCGTGCAGAGAAAATCACCTCAGCTCTGGTGGAGAGGACTGGGACTGTGGTGGAGGTTGGACCAGCAGGATGTCTGAGGAGGAGACTGAGTGGGTACTTCATGTTAATAGCACCTGGATCTCTGCTAGTGACTTAAAGCATGAGCAAGAAACATCTGCTCAGCTCCCCTGGGGATGGGAAGGTGGGAGGCCATTTCTCAGACAGACTGGCGATGGTCTCCCTCAGTACAGAGCAGCTAGCACTAAGTACAGCAAACAGCTCGGTCACAGTGGCAGTGGCAGCTTTGCCTGCCAGGCTGGGCAAGAGACAAGGCAGTGGGGCAGCAGGGTCCGGGCATTGTCCCCTTGCTCCTTGCCATCAGCCCCACAGACCGGTCCTCTCTATGCCACCTACAGTCACTGTTGGTTTAGCATCTTTCAAGAGTAACACATCTCACTTAGTAGCCTACAGACACATGGAGACTTTGTGGCTGAGTCCAGAATTGAACTAAATCTCCTAAATCCCAGACCATTGCCCTTAACCACAGAAACCACGTACCATTCAGGCAAAGGTCTCGCTCATAGGCTGAACTGGGCACTGATCCCTTCTGCTACTTCTGCAAATGGGGAGCACCAGAATGTGACAAGAACTTTTATCTCCTTTTTGGATACAGAAAATGAGGCAGGGAAGGCATAGGAGGAGAAGGAGGGGAAGTGAAAGGCATGGGAAGCATTAACAGGCTTGTCCAAGCTCACTTAAACCTCTGCAGCTGTTCCACGGACAACATGACAATTTGTGGCACATGCACCTCTCCCCTTGCTTCACAGATTTTAGATATCAATGTCTACAAATACATAAAGGGAGGGTGCAGAGGATGGAGCCAGACTCTTGTCTGAGGTGCCCAGTTTGTGGCCAGGGGCCCTGGGCACAAGCTGGCCCCCAGGAGGCTCCCCCTGAGCCCCAGGCAGCACTCCTGTGCTGTGCGGGTGAGGAGCCCTGGCACAGGCTGCCCAGAGAGGCCGTGGGGTCTCCTCCTTGGAGGCCTTCAAAAGCCGCCTGGAGATTGGCCTGGGCAGCCTGCGCTGGGTGGCTGCTGGAGCAGGGCTTGGGGCTGGTGGCCTCCAGAGGGCCCTGACAGCCTCTTCCATCCTGTGGTGCTGTGGTTCTGTGATTCTGTAAACAGGGCAGAAAGCAATGAGAATGCAATGAACTGAAGAAACCAAGGGGGCTAGGGCAGACTTCAGCTAATGCAGGTATACCCAATGTTACCACCATAAGATCTGTGACCCACAGAGTTTTACGTAGCTTCTGGAGAAGCTTTCAGGATGACTGATCAGAAACCATCATTATGTCTCACAGTAAAGACTCTTAAAATGTTTTGTATGAGATGGTTTGTCTTACATATGACTATTGCCCTCGGGTCACCTGACTTGACAGATTGTGTCCGTGACACTGCCTGACTTACTTTCACACAACGTTAGTAATAGGAAAATTAATCAAAGAGAATCTAATTTAGCACGAAGTAGCAAAGAAGAAAACCTGTAATGTCAGCTCAGTGTGAGCCATTGGTAAGAGCCTGAAAACCACAGTTTGAAGGTACAACCCTTAAAAAATCATCTTTATGAAAAAAAATAAAGTAGTTAAGCGGACAATAAAAGCAGCACCATGAAGAATGAAAGCTGAGTGTAATCCTTTATATACCCTGTGCAGCATCATGCATATTTACTGTGATTATTATTAATAAATCAAGATACAAAAAAAACTTCTTAATTAAAGCCCTACTGTTTCCTTTAACCAAGGACTTAGTCATAAACCATTAGGCCCTGATCCTGCCTGATGATGCTGCAGAGCACTGCAATCCCTGTGACACCTGAGGACACGCAGACAACATACACTTGGGTGCTAGGCACAGCTCCTACCTAGAGCAGGAGGTGAAATGATTCTCTCAAACTATTCAGAGGTGCTGGGAGGTCTTGAGAACACTTCAGGGGTTGTCTCCCTACTCAGAGAAGTGCCCAGACAGTTTAGGAGCCTATCTTCCATTTCAAGGACTGTCTTTTGCAGTTAGCATGAAGGTAGCATGGGAAATACTCAGCAGATTGAGACAAAATGAATGTGAGCCAGTAGAGCACCACTCTAGCCCATCAGCTAACCCAAAGAACAGGAAAGCAATGATCATTGCATCAGAAGAGCAAAGGATGGTTTTAGTCTTCTTTAGTGATGGGTTAACAGGACAAATGATGCTTTTTAAAGAGAACAGCACCTTCAAGGTTGTTTTGTAGTTTATACAGCAAGCCAGCCAAACTTGCATTTTACCTTTTAAGGTCCACCTTGGTATACACCAAGAGTCAAAAATCTTTCAGACTTTTCCTTGGCAAACGCAGTCAATGCCTGCAGCACAACTGAGAAAGAAACAGCAGGCTTTCCATTGCACAGCTTGTCGAATAGGTATGTTTAGGATCCTCTGCTTTACCAAAATAAGAGCTCAGTTTTTATGATGCAACGCCATCTCTCTTAGGAAGTTTAAAAATTTGCCTGCAAGACTGTCCCATGCTGAGCTCATCTGATTTCATAAGCACAGCTAAAATAACTTCACACGTCCTGCACATCTCACGGTATTTTGGCCAATCACTCAGTATCTATCAATATTTACACATCCAGAGATCTCTTTTGCCTAGTAACGCACTGTTTAAAGTGAAGTCTTTTCAAACTACGTGCACTTCTGTTAAACACCATGTGATTACGAGGGTCAGGTTAGATTTCTAGCAGTGCATTCGCAGCTATTGCTGCTCAGAGGATCTGTGGGTAACAGCAGCCAGCTGTTTAACCATGTCAGAACAAAGTCTCTCATGCTCTGCAAAACCTGAAACTTTCCAGATTCTGTGTTCCTTAAGAAGTTGTACTGTCAACACAGTGCTGGCATTGTAGGTCCGATTCTGTTTTCAGTTAAATCACTTTAATCCAGTTAATCTTGATGAAGCAGCATGGATGTATAGAAAATTCCAGTGCAGTATAGAGCTTTATCTTACATGTAATCTCCTCTGAAACAAAGCTGAATGGCTGGCAGACTCTACCAAGGAAAATATTTTGTGATTTTTCACATGCTGGTGATAGCCTTTGCAAAGCCTAGGTACAGTCTGAGAGACTGCTTTTATCTTTCAGGCAGAAAGCCGTCACCAGATCCTACGTCTTACCTATCACCCCATTCCCAAGTCCTTGTGTAAGGAAGGGGTGGTAAATGCTGGCATTTCAGAGCAGAAGCTGGTCTGAGCAAGCCTGGATGATAGCTGGGAGGATACTGAAGCCAAGAACACAGCGTGACCCCGAGACAGTCAGTGCCAGGGCTGACTGCCTCCCCCAGGACCTGGCCACCATGGGTGTCCTTGGGGAGGAACGCAGCAACTGGTAGAGGGTTAATGCAGAAGGAAGCAAACAGCAGGAAGAAATCTGCTGCTGTGACTTAGCAGGCAGCATCACTGCAGCGTGGTGCTTGGGCAGGTCAGAGAGAAAAGACGGCAAAGTTGGATATGTATAGCCTGCCGGAGAGCAGAGATCTTATAAAACAAGGCGAAGCTCACCTGAGGCTACAGCAAAACACAAAACCAAAACCGTCTATTCAAGGCACTATGGCAGCTCCATATTTAAGGCTGCTCGTGTTCTCCGTTCAAGGTGTGCCTTAAATCCTTTAAACAAACACGAAATCTCATGCTGATCACTCCCCAGATGATCGCTTCAGGCAGGACCACAAGCTGGTTTTCCCAGGTGCCTGCCAGAGCTCGGCCCTGGCCAGTTTCTTTTGGTAAATGAAAGGAGTTAAAAGGCAGGCTGCCATGCAGTTTCAAGAGTCGTGTGTTTTTTCAGGCTCCTTCACCTCCACAACGGCAGCATTTACTGCCTTGGAATTTTACACAATTCTTTATGCCGTAGGTCACCGCAAGGAAAAAAAAACAACATTGTGGAGAAAACTCTGAAAGTGTTGCCTGAAAGCCCATAGCACGCAACTCTGCTGCAAGTGCTTTATTTGATCTTTCCTGGTGGAAGCTGACAAAGCACGGGACAGCTTACATTTTCCAGTGGTGCCTTTGTAACTTTGCCACCCAGCCCGATACCTTCGGTTTGCTTTCCAAGCCTTTCCACGTCTTTCTTCTTGGCTCCCTGCCTTGTGACTCAACCGTTTCCTCGGCAGCAACCCTCTCCCACCTCCGCCCCAGAGCGGACTTCATGGTCCAGCTCTGCTGCAGCTCATCAGAGCTGGGTTCCCTCCTGACAGACGCTGGGCTGGGACACCCCGCTCGTACACCCTGCTTTGTCAGGACCACCAGAAGGGGAGAGGGGTAGGGAAAGGCCTGGAGATGGAGCTGCCCCAGACAGGAGCAGGCAGCTGGGGCGCAGAGGAAGGCATTTTCCATCTGGCGAAGCTCCCGGAGCTCAACAGAGGGAGCCCCACTCCGGCGAATCTCACCGGGCCTGCTGCGGGCCAGGAACGGGCCTCAGGTTTTCTAACATAAATACATGCACACCAGGAAAATCTTTCTCTTCTCTGCCTCCCCCGCTTTGCGTTAGCTTGAGGGTTGCGCAAAAGCTTCTGCTATCATTTCAATCACCGAAAATCAAGAAAATCAGCGGCTGAAATGACGCAAGCCACTTCATCAGCCTCGGCTCACAGGCTCCAGCACCCAAACAGCCTGTGACAGCAAAGGGAGTCTGCTGGCAGCAAAACACAACACAAACCCCGAAAATTTAAAAACAAATGATTTTTTTTTTTAAATCTTTCTGAGGTAAAATAGGGTCGATCAGGAGCCACGGTAGGGTCTGAGAAGTTTCTGAGGGAGTCAGTGTTACAAGGTCTGAAGGGTGAATCCGGGATGGTGAACAGTGCAGCAAGCAGAGCCACGGCAGGGCTACCAGGGCATACATAAGGGAGAGACTGGGGAAGACAAATGGCCACAAAAACCCTCTAATATGACATTATGGCAATGAGATGAAGAAATGGGAAAGCAGCTTTAACTCTTACTTCAGGTGAAGGGAAGGAACATAAATTCCTATTGAAAGCCCAATGCTGCTTTATGATAAACAGGTGTGGTGCCCGGGACCTGACTCTTTCTGCTCCATTTTCCTCACTGCATGTTACCACAGAGAGGAGTCCTGCACTGCAAAGCCAAAAATACATCCTCTGCTTTCCTCTTACCCCAAGTTTTTGCAAGGCAGCTTTAAAATACATGCTCTGTGAGGACTTTCTGAAATGGTATTAACAGTTTCATAAATACTGTATTACCTGAACAGGGCCTTCGCTGGCTTGACAGGGCATTTGATGAATGCGCCACTGGCTGCATACACATTGGAGCTAAAGAACATGTTTCCTTGGTAGCTTGGTTGTACACTTCAATAGGTGGATAAATTCCCATGTCACCAGAGAATATTTACAACTGAATCTTATTTATCAATAGCGTACCCACAGCCCACACAAATCCTGTTACACAAAACCCGCTACGGCTCTTTTTTCACGGTTACATTAAAATCGCGGAGGTTTCTTTTGCACCGAGGCAGGCTTTGTGAGAAGAAACTGCATCAGGAGATGCTAACGCTGAAACATTCTTGGCTCGGTGTCAGCGGGAGAGGAGTTAGCTCATCCACATCTGTGTGAGCAGCCTCCTCGTCCCTCCGCTGTCAGGGACCTTCTCAAGCAAGAGCACATCGGGTCCCACCATGATCAGGTCGTCCCAAGGAACGAACGCGCCAACCCCCTTGCCAGGAATTTAAGGGAGATTGTTTCCCCCCTGTTTGCTGTGGTTAGTAATATTAAAATATCTGGTGTCCATTAAGTATGAAAACCCCATGCTTTTTAAATCATGGAGTTTCAGCTTTGTTTATTGAAAGGGACACTGTGGTTATTATTATTTCCCCTGAAAAGGACCTTTTCTGGGGAGATACCTGCCTGCTCCCTGCCCCCTGCACCTTGCCCCTGCAGCACCTGACAGCTTTGTCCTCCCATCCAGGTCCCTCACCCTGAAATGATTCATTAGCTACAATCCACTGACACGCGCTCTCTTCACAAAGACAATTAGGAATCACTTTCAAGCCCAAATCATGCTGACAGCACAGACAGGCACCTTCCCGCACACACACACGAGCCAGCTGACAGCCGAAAGGACTTTAATCAGCTCCTGCTTTGATAAGCACTGGGCGGTGGAACCGTGGCCTCACTTTGCAGAGGAGGCCAGAAAGCATCTCGCACCCCAGCACTTCCAGGTGTTGCCTCCTCTGCAGCAGGAAGGGTCCCCCATCGCGCAGGGCTCCCATTAGGAGCAGCTGAGCTCCTCCGACAAACCCCTGTGTGTTTTGATGTTACAGAGCAACAGTAGTCGGAGCAGACAAGGAAAACATCAAGGAAGATACAAGGCTTCAGAATGCAAATCGCACTTTTATGTCATCCTCCCGAATCCCCTTAGGGGGGAGGAAAGTTGATTATCTGCAGAATATGGGTCACAGTTATGCCTCAAGGATCTTCTGGAGCTTTGACTGCTGCTGACATACTACGGGGCTCCTTGGTGCCTTTTTCAGGTTAATGCTTTCAAAGTGCTGTCCCTGTGCATAATAATAATAATAACACTGCCAAAAAAATTAATTTCCTGCACCTACTTCCCAGAAGTTTCTCTCACACTGAATGTAATTGATACTTCCTTCTGCACTCTGAGGCATGATTAAAATGAAGGCTACACGTGTTTGGAAGCACCGTGGATTTTGAACTCTGCGTGGTTTCTAATTAAAGTGATGCACACAGGACGCTCGTGCTACGTTTCCCTCCTCTGTATGGCTATTATTGCTACATACATTTCATCAGAAGTCAAAAGAATGTCCTCTGCCTCTCATAATAGAATCCTGATCTAGACTAGATAATCACCAGTCATTGATTTGGGTGAAGAATGTCTTTAGGAAAGGAAAAAAAAAAAAGGCTCGTGATACCACGAGCCCTCTGACACAGGCACGGATATTAATGACTGAAGTGTTTGAATTTCTGGCTAACCTGGAGAGTATACTGCCCAATGTTAAGCACTGGTGCTAATGAGGTGCAAGAAAAACAAACAAACAAACAAACAAACAAAAACAATCGGCTAGAACTAAATCCCCATAATCTGCAAAGATGCAAAGATTATGCAGCAGCACTGCTGTCTGAGTGTTAAGGTCTCTGCCACTACAGCCTGAACACTTGTTTTTAGGATTGCCTCTTCTCCAAGGTAAAGTGCATCAGAAGACTTGTTATGCTCTCAATCATGTATCTGAGCTTTGCAATCCATCTTAGCATGTTATTGACATTATTTGACATATTCCTCTGTCATCTAAGGATGTGTTTCCACAGAACATGGTCAAACCTGCAGACATGCTCAACTCCAGAGATTTCGGAAGCCACAACCCCACAGGCTCTGTGGTGTAGGATAGGGTGTGCTGCTCACTAACCCCTCTGCATGGGTCACGCACATGGCAGCAGCTCGGCTTCCCTCCCTTTGCTGTCCAGTTGCAGGCAACGCTGAACTCTTGCCCCAGTTACACTTCTCTGTCATCAGCACCTGCACCTGACACCAACAGAGCTGCACAATAACGTCAATGCCCCTGTTTTCCTGTAAGAAAAGACAGGGCTAAAAACCTCAAAGGGGAAAATACTTCACATTTATTTGCTATTAATACAAAGCCAGCTTATAAATCTCGTCTCACAGAGCTGTACACTAATTTTGAAAGCTGCAGCTACTCATGACTTGATGCGATGACCTTAGTGTTTTCCAAGGCCTGCTTCTGACTTTGCTTACATGAATGTAAATAAATCAAGAGCTCCCCCACTGACCATAATGATGGTACTTGTGATTGTCACTGCTGCGACGGCACAGCCAGCTTCCACGGCAAGTGACACCAGGGGCAGTTCCATGACAGCGATCCTATACTGCACTGAGTGCATCCTTTACCACCTAGTAACATCTAAAATATGGGATGCATTTGCCTTTAGAACGACTTGTAAAATGCTACATGCTATAAATAATTCAAAGCAATAATAATGGGATGCCTGGGCATTTATTTCCCAGGTTTAAGAAGACGACTGTCTAACTTGGTGGAGTGAACTGTTTTTACTGGAATAGTTTTCACAGCTGATAAAGAAATGGCTTACAATTAGATACACTGCATATTAGCAAATAAAAAAGACTTAACAACAAAGCAAAAAAAGTGCTGGTGTATACATTTTTATTCCTTATTCATCTTCTGTATATTTCTGAATCCCTTCAGAATAGAATTGAACTCCTGTGTCTCTACCTCAGGCTAATGCTATAATCGCTGGGATATTGTATAAAGCAGGAGCATCAGCTTCTTTTCTAGCCATGTCATAAGACTGAAGAGCATTT
The DNA here is from genome assembly GCF_011077185.1 of Oxyura jamaicensis. Lineage (NCBI taxonomy): Eukaryota > Metazoa > Chordata > Aves > Anseriformes > Anatidae > Oxyura > Oxyura jamaicensis. The sequence continues at coordinate 141,120,911 of NC_048893.1, read as the reverse complement.
TGACTTTCAAAGACAGATATTAGACACCTAACTTCAGGAAAGGATTAGGGCATATCACTCAAAACAAAGAAGATGCAACTGTTTGCAGGTGTCTCGCCTCCTTTTTCACCAGCATCCCCTGGAGGGGCTATATAGGCACAGCCCTACCCTAAAACCAGAGCTTCAGTATGGCAGTAAGAGATAGATAGCTCCAAGTCTAAGAATGAGCACTGGATCCTTCACTTGAGCAGATGGGAATTTCTCTGCTGAATTTCAAAGAAAGGGACTTTAATTTCCATACTATGCCAGTGCTTTTTTTTCACCACCTTGTCCCTCTGCCTGCCAAAACCTCGACGACAGAATTGTCCATATCCTGGTTTGAATGGAGTCAGAATTTGAAAGGTTATGCCTCTGCTCAGAAATTATGCATCAGTCCATTACAGCACAACAATAACTCAACTGTAATTGCCTGATGGTACAGGCTGGAACAAACCAAGTATGAGCAAATCCAGAATCTGGGCAAGTCTGAGAAAAGTCAATAAATGATGGACAGAGACCCCTTTGAGATCACTGGACCACTGAGTCTAGCGATCTGCAATTAAAAAAGAAACACTGTGATAGACACATAGTTCTCAGGTTCTCAGACATTTTTTCCACATGCTCTAACCCACCACAGGCAACAAAGCACTTCCCAGAACCCTCTCAAGAGCTTAAAGCCAAGTAAGAATGACCAGAAGCTGTAACTGTCATGCAGTAAGTGGAAGGACCAGGAGAGAGCTGAAGCACTGCCAACATCTTTGCTCCTGATGAAGGACAGGTGTTCATCAAAGCTTGGTAAGAGGGCTTGCTTACAATGTGAGAAAGCTAAGTGGACCATGCTCTGCTACCAAGAAAGGCTTGAAAACACATAAGCTAAGTACTCTGCAGCCTGAGTGAGGGAGAAAGTTTCTTTCTGACTGCAAATCTAAGGAGTGCTCTAACCTGAAGCACAAGGGGAAGGCACACCAAGCAGTCAACTTGGTGTGACCATGAGCCTCAGTCCACCCTGACCGGTGTCTTGGCTCTAGATTTGGCCAATGCCCATTTCCTGCAAGAATGCCAACACACCCCAGAAGCTTTTACATGCAACCTGCAAAAGTCCTGCAGCATGAGATTAAGACAAGGTAAGCATAACACAGTGTGGCAGTATCTTTAAAATCCCTTTGGTCAACACAGTGCAGCAAATATATAATGATGCATACTTCCACATGCCATTACCCCTGCAAGAACCTGATAATTGTAAAAATCCCCAGATAGGTAAGAGGATTGTTCAGCTAGTGAGATCCTCTTGCTACCATATCAGTCTCTTCTCACACAGGTCAGAAAGGGGCAATGATGACAAATACACATTTCTCAACAGAACAAAAAGAGGGAAAAGTCAGACTCAATTCCAGAACGTCATACTGAGAAGATAGCGTCCCCATTAAAAAGAGTTGTTGTATATTTTAATATGAAAAGTGTGAGAAAGTTGGAAAACTTGCTTTTGGACCAAGTAATTGCAGTAGAAGTTGAAAAGTGCTGATGACAATGGAAAGGTCCTGTAGACTGAAATCTAGAAAACAATCTGTGTTAACGATGTCCAGAGGAAGTGACAGGTCATGCTGCTTACAGGAGATCAAGCCCATTTTACCCTAGAGCAGATATTACATGAAAGGGCAAGAGCAGCTGAAGATGTTCCCTTCCATGTTTGCCAGTATTGACCTTGATCAGACCAAATTATCAATCTCTGCAACTCAAGTGAACTCCCATCATTATGAGCGCACGCACACACGCAGTGCCTGATATGCATATATTATCTACAAGAATTAAAACAACTTGCATTTGTACGCTGAGCAGCTGGTCTGAAATTTACTCTAGAATAAAAATTAAAAAAAAAAAAAAAAAAGAAAAAGTCTCCAAACCATATATGCAGCTGGGATTGCTTATGAGTGAAAAATGTGGTATCTTTATAGCCAACAGCATATGTATTCAGTATGCAGATCTACAAATATTGAATTCACTGCCAAAATCATTGTTAAGCAAACTGGCTGACTTTCTGCATTTTCCTGATGAACCAGAAGGAACCTGCTGATGAGCAGGAGACAGAGTACTTTGCAGAAATTTCAGATCACATCTTTACGGTGTGCATCTCGCTAGTCACAGAGGAGCTGGTACGTCCCCACAAAACGGTGTGTTTCTGACCAGGATACAAGCTTGGATCCTTGGGAGATGTCAGCACTGTTGTGATGAGCCTTGCTGGTGTGGCTATCGTGCTGCAAATTAGCTTGCCTGGAGCAAGCTGAGGTGCCTCTGCCCAAAGTTGTGGCGAGTGCTATAGGCTCACTGGAATGAGACCCTGTTTTCAAAGTGATGGAGTGGCCTCCTAATATGACACACTCAACAGCCTCTTCCTCTGTAACACTTAAACCAGAGCAGCTACATAGCTTAGTTTGCAAGATCAAAAATACATAATAATTTAAAAATAAGTCTTTGTTTATGTCTTTAACCGAAACATTAACAAATGCTAAATTCCCCCCTTCTTATCTTGGATAATAGAATCTATGTAATGAGAATCATTTTTAATAGCGCTTCTCTGTGTTTTTACTTAGGGCATATTTTTACCCACTGCGTGGAGCTGACTTTGCACATATTCACTCTGCTATTTTAGCGGTAGGAGACTAGGTTAACACACCAGTCATTCACTCCTGGAGATCTGGATTCAGTTCCTGGCCTACATGACAAGTGATAATGAGTTTGGTTATTGAATCTCCAGGGGATATTTGTTCACATTACTAAGCAACCGCATAATTTGGCAAGATGTGTTAAGTATGTGCTAAGGATAAGACCAGGGGCCAATTGCTCAAATGACTGACACTATGCAGCCTCGCTCAGATCGCTACACCAAGCTCTTCCTTTGGGTAATTCTGCTCGAGATCAGAACTGTGCAGTTTTTTTCCCGCACGTCTGTATTACAGGCTGTACTGCAACAGGCCAGTGCACAGCACAGCGGGTAGGAAGGAGCTGGACCTTCAGATGCATAAAGACGCAGGGTCTATGTCCCTACTATCAAACTTAGCGCATAACTCAAGGTTACTTTAATCAGCTCTGCAACTTTTTTTTTTCAGCGCTTGCAGCATTGCAAACCCCAAGCAATTAAAAAAACATGATGCGGGCTGAAAAAAAATATCTCAAGATTTAAAAAATAATTACACAAGTTATTTTTGTTTGCCTTTTGGCAAACAGCTCTTTAGGGTGTGCATCTTAAGGCTTTTATCCACAGATACAATGCTTAGAAAATTTCATTTAAACAAAACGCATGATCACAAAACTCCATAAAACAGTGTGATGGTAAGCACCAGTAGCACTGTTGTGTCGTGTTGGCGATGAATTTCAGGCTTGAGCATCCTTAAAATGGGCATATTGCTTCTGCGACCTATGTGGCAAAAGGAGTCACTTAACCTAAGTCTGCCTCCAGACCTTCTTTTGACTCTAATAACCTTGCAGTCTAGCTGACAGTGTCCCAGCTTCAACAGGAGGCATGTGCAAGCTTTTATAGATGTCTTCTAACCACCAGGAGAGCAGCTTGGGTCTTTCAAGTATAATACCTATGGGTATATAATTGCTATGCTACTTTTAAGGATTCTGGCATCCTCCTTTCCCTGGGCCTCTATGTAATAGAGACGGTGTCTCCCTTTCAGATCTGTGAGCTCTGAGTACATCTAAGGAGCAGATCCCTCCCAAGACTTGGGAAGAGAAGGGCTGACTTTGCCTTGTACTGCACCAGAGTGGCACATCTGTTGGTGCTACGTATCCAGAGCCCAGGCTGGCACGCCTGTCGGCATGTTCCTGCACCTGTGGACCTTGGGGATTCTGAAGTGCATAGGCAGATTTAGATACTTGAGGAGCAAAGTGTTCTTGATCACTATCTGAGACTCTAGTGTCTACATCTTTTAGGTCTTAGCTAATGCATTCTGCATCCTTTCCTTGATATGCTGGAGTAGTAATAAACCTTAGTCATGGGCCACAGCCATCTGCTGCAGATTAAGGTTCAAAAGGGGTTAACGCTTCCAGCATGTAGATCCCCACGTCACAACATCGTGCAGTCATTCAACAAAAGTCAGAATTCATTGACAGCTTCTGCAGAAATTAAGGTTCAACACCTGGCAGGCCTAAACCCGTAACACAGAAGAGAAAAAAAAAACACAGATAATCCTGCTCCCATTCCAATGGGAACAATGCTCTTTGTGGGGGTGGCTGGTAGCTGAGTAAATCTGGAGTGACTGCAAATGAGGAAATGACTTGTCAGCCAGCTCCAAGTCTTTTTTTGGCACACGAGCCTCCTGGGGGGGGCTAGTGGCAGGAATGAGGCATTAATGCCTGATCAGTTGGGAATTTTATGAATAAAAAGATAAAGTTCACTCCCTGTGAATCACAGAAAGCCAGAAAACTCTCCCTGCAGTGACCAAGAAAGCGCATGAATAAAGCTTCATTGAGGAGAAGCCATGGTTGAGTGTGGTGTCACAGATAAAAGCCAGTTGACCACGAGCCGAGGGACACGGCTAACAATTAAAGAGCTCCCGTTTACACTGGAAATAACGCTGCGGCATTGTTCCAGTTTCCACTGAAGGTCTGGACAGTGGCATCAGCGGGAGGTAAATGTGAGCCTGATGTGCAAATTCCTGCGAGGCAGCCCTGCTCCCTCCCACTCTGCCCTCACGTTTCAGCCATGCATTGCCTCTAAAGCCCAGGCTGCCACTGTGCTAGCAGTGACTCCAAAGTCAGCAGCGGGGGGGAGAAGGAATGGTACAGCCTACCTGATTTGGCAGCTTGTCTACGGAAACCTTCAATAGTGTCAGAAATGATAGAGAAAACATTTGCTTTGATGTAGAGTTCCTGCCTTCTATTGAGGGGATGCCAGAGATTCAAGAGTGTGAAAGAGGAGCAAAGTAAAGAAGGCAACTAATCTAGCACTAGTATTTATTTTATATGTATTTTTCTCTCTCCTCTCACAGCTCTCCACCTTCCCCAGATTATCTTTAAATCAAGCCCTGCTTCAGTCTGATGTCGTTCTTCAGAGCTGTATAAACCTGTGTGCTCAAATGCTCTGCCAACAGAAAAACCATGCCAGCTTTAACTCCATCAAACCAATCATAAATCCTAGACATGCCAGAAAATGCTGCTGAAATGCCAAAAAGCAAAAGCAAGACGTGTTTTCCAGCTCTCCTACAGGCAGGATGAGCCCCCAAACCCAAATGAAGTCTTTTAAAAACTGAGCAAAACTGTGATCGCTTTTTGCTAAATTGGAAGACCATTAATACAAACTGCACTTTCTTCATGCGTGAAGCTGCCTCTCCTGCCAGATTCTCTTTTAATGACCCTATCTTCATATATTAGAGCATTAAGGTGCTTTCACATCCTACTAAAAAGCCTAAAAACACAATGAAAGGAGAAATCTGAATACACAAGAGACAGAGTGGGCTGGAGAGGCTACACAGGCCAGTGCCTTGACTTGGTCGCTCATGCTAAGGTGCCCCCAGAAAGCATCCTACAGCCATGCCAGTTGGTCCAGCAGCCAACAGACAGATGCCTGACCAACAAATGGGTGGCAACTGTCTCCAAAGGTAAAGATGCCCTCAAATCCCCAGGCAGGCAGGCCTCATTATCCACTGACAGCAGCATAAATCACACCTAAGCCCCTGGTGAAAAGGCAGCCCAAAGGAAATGAGAACCAAGAGACATTTTGCTTTTGGCACATCAGATGCTAAGAGGTTCGGGAACATGCTAACAGAAGGCCTCTTGACTCAAAATTCTGCCTCCGTGTCACGCGAAACGCGAGCCATAGCAAATTAAGAAATTACGGCCTGATCCTATTTATGGCACTAATCGGTGTAATGCTGATGATGTCAACAGAGTTGTGGCAACTTACACCAGCTGAGAAAACGGCCCTATATGTCGGATATACCACGTCTGGACATCTTTGGCTCTTGGAAACTGCTAAAACGGCATCTGTTGCAGGTCAGCTTTCAGCTGAAGGGATTAGGCAGCTCAGGCAGCCGGTAACAGGAGACGAGCAATTCCGTCCCCGCTCCTGGCCAGAACTCAGCCCAGGTTTGCGCTGACCTTTGTGGATGAATGGCTGTTCCGTGGCCATTCACGGCGCGCCAAGAGGGCGAGCCTAGCCGACAGCATCTCCTGCTTCCAGCTTCTGCATCCTGAAAGTAAATCTTGGTTATCATGCCAGTAAGAAACTGGGAAACTGGGAACGCGGTTAAACTGTCTCTTCTGGCCCTCAGGTCACGGCATCCTGGTGGGACAGGCAAGGAAATGCACAGGGTCCCTCCACCCAGGATTAATTATGGAGATTACTAGCTCAAAGTATTTTATCCAGATGAAGGCTGGCATTTCCAGGCAGCTCCTGGAAGGCAGAGAAATCTTCAGAAACTTTTTATTCAGGCAGCAAAGTAAGATTTATTTCGTTGAAGCAGCTACTTCTGCCAGACTACAGAGTTCAAAGGCAAAAAACCCTTTATGCTATCTTTGAATGTCAAAAACATCCTGGCTAACTGAACAGAAAAAAGGAATCTCCGAACTTTCCCTCTGAAAACAGGAAAAATTTACCAGGAAAAAAATAAAATAAAAAAGCACTAGAGACCAGCAGACTGCATTGGGTAGGACCCGTCTGGGTTGCACCACTGCATTTGGTTCCCTCTGTGAGGGAAGGACTGTCCATGCCCCCTGGCACAGGGGCTCCTCTTCCCTCCGGGGCTTTCAGAGATGCCAAAGGGTGGCCACAGCCCCGCTGCCACCCCCACGACCCTGATTTAGGCACGAGAGGGAGCACAGTGGCAGGATATAGGGCTGGGGCTATACATTCCTGCGGGCAGCTGGACCCTAGCAGGGCAGCTGGCGGAGGTCCTTTGCAGCTGCAGAAGCAGGATTTGCCCCAGCTCAGTGAGGTAATGACACAGTTGGGGTCTGCTGAGTTTTGTAGCTGGAACAGGAATTTTTCTGGAATCGCTTGCTGCGTATAAATGTAAAAAAAAGTAGTGTGCTTATACAATGCCGAGACTGAAGGCTTGAGCAGTGGGACAGATAATATAATACTCCTTCTGTGGCAGTGTCATTAAATAGAAGTTTGCATAGAAGCCAAAGCACAGCACTGCAAATCTCCCTGGCAAAATCCTCTCTGCCTGCATTTTTCTGTATTACTCATTACCACCAGGAGAATGATTTATTTTGAAATAGGAGGGAGAGGAGATGCTTGGCACTGCGGCTTTGAAGAGTTCCAGTCTTCTGCTCTGCAAAAAGTATTCTAGCAAAATACCATTGGAAAAAAAAAGTTCATGAAATGAGAAGGAAAAAAAAAGATTTTGTACAGGGCGAGTTCCAAAATGATTCACATCCTGTTCCCCTTTCCTCAACATACATCTTTATGGTAGGATGACATCTCCTGCAATGAGCCTCTCCTGGATGGTGCAATTCGCCGAGGAAGGTCAGCACAAGGTTTATGCAAAACTGAAAGCTCCCCCGCCCCCACGTTATTAGTGTTGATGGGAATGACTGGATAAAGCGAGGCAGCAAATAACAACTGCCTATCAACCAGAGAAAGGATGGGGACACTCAACGGGATGGCAAATGTTGACATAAATTCTGTGTACATGACACAAAAGACATCTGCAGCGGGGAGGGCATTAGACAGCTGGATCCTCCTTGGTTTGAGAAATGAGGAACTTGAGTTAATTAAGCTGTGCTGACCCCTTGGTGAGGCAGAAAAGACTCTACCTTCCTGCAGTATCTTCTCTCTATTTTAATGCAGTTCCCTGAGGGAACTGCATTAAGGACATTGGGGACCTACAAGTTCCCCCATGTTTTATAAGGATACAAAAGGAGCATAATTCTTTGGATTTTCACTCCTGAAAAAATAAATATATAATAATCTTAAAACTCATTCCCTGCATTTAGTTTTAATTGTTTATGCATTCTAATAACATCTAGTCACAAGCTATAATGGCGTTTGACTGCAAAACTTTGACATGCCCCCTAAAAACACTGTCGCTCAAGGTAACCTGTACAAGATTTATGATGGCTATCAAATTATTCCCAGCCTCTGCAATTACAGCTTCCCTTTCCCTCTTTTTTTTTTTTTTCCAGGTGTCCAAAGAAACTAAGCCTTAAAGACTATCTGGAAAGCGTGCAGGAGATGCCACAGACAGTTTTTCCTTCTCATTCTCAACAACTCGTCCAGCAACGCTCAGTTACCCAGGAAATCTTTGCCCACAGCTGTGCAGTGTAGCTAGCATTTCTGCCATCATTAGCCATGCAGGTTGTCATTGACTTTTTCACGTCATTATCTGCTCGATGGGCAGCTGTCAGTTTGCTGCTAGCCCTTGTCCTGAGCAGCTCCAGAGCTGCTAGCAGTCCTTCCCGACACTGGTTTAGTAGCGGGGCAGCACTGTCCTGTTTGTCAGCGATCAATCACAGCCTGCACTCCACCACGCTTCCTCATTTATTAAAAGGGAGCCGTCACTTGATCGTGTACATGTAGGACGGCTGGTTTAATCAGACTGACAACCCTCAATACAAGGGGAAATGATGGTGCTGACAATATGACAGCTCTCCGACAAGGCACCTGTGGGACCTGGACAATGTGGCTGTGAACAGGCTATTAGAGTGTGCCATGCCACAGCCCCAGAAAATCCCAGTGCAGAGCAGTTTAACTACTACAAACATGTTATGTACTTGTCTTCTTTCATTAGATCTTGTCTAATCTCATTAAGCTAACAACCTAGCCCATGGAAATAAACCACTCGCTCAACAAACACCGTGTGGCTCTAATTGACATTAATAGGGAATACCCGCCAGCCCCTTGGTGCGTCAGAAAGGTGCAAACCTCCATCGCTGGAGGGACCCATGCTTGTGCAAACAGCAGCTCCTCTACAGGCTCTGAAAAGGTCAGGGAATAGGCAGTTTTACCTGCTAATCCTGGGTGCCAGCATGGTTCTCCAGTAGCTCAGTGTAGACCACTGTAGACTACAGGACTGGTACTCTCAGGGATGCTCCTCCAGCTGGGAAAGCACCAAGCCCCAAACACACTCCTTCTGGTCTGTGCCAGTAATGTCTTTTTCTGCCAGGGAGGCACTAGTCCCCTTGTGTGGAGCTTTTGCATTCTTTAAATATTGCACAAGATTCTATTTCCACATCCAAGAATGATAAAAATTGGCAACACACAGCAGATTTACTCACTCAGATTTATTCTTGTACCAGCAGCAGTGAAAATCTGCCTCTGTGCTTTACTATTTGAAGCACCATTTGTGCAATTATTCATTAGCACTTCCTTTATAAGTCAGTTTTCTAAAAAAAAGATGTTGGCAGTATCTTCCTCTTTCAAATTCCAAACTTTAATAAAAATAGATTTCTGTTTCAGAGGTTTGTGTATACAATACGTAACAGTAATTTTTTAAACAATGTTTTTTAAAATTTGACCACAAATCCTCTCCACTAGCTTTCATTTATGAATGGCAGATGTGCTTTTGAGCACAGGTTTTATTTAAAAGGAAGCGTGCACATAGGACGACTCCTTTTGAGACACCAATCATTTCCCCAGATTGCTGTCCCACGTAAAGACTTGCTTCAACATTCATAGCTGCCGGGTCCCCTTGCTGACTGCTGAGGACAGTTTGCTCCTCCTTATCCACCTAGGAACAGATTTGCACAACGTGGATTTTGCTCGGAAACATCTGAAAAGATTAATAAACGAGGAGACTGACAGTGCAAACTGTTACTCACAGGTACTCTCCCTCCCCAGCCCTGCCAGTGCCAAGTCTCATAAATCCATCAGGACTCTCCAGGCTTCCAGCTTCGCCAAAAGCCCCAGCTCCTGGAGGACAGAGAAGCCTCCAAGACCAATGGAAAGGAAAATTGATGCGTGGCCTCGATGCAGCCCTATCTATTAGTCACTCCTCCCTGACAGGTACACATCGAAGCTGTTGGCAAATTCCCCTTTGATCAGATCTGTTGTTGCAAATACACTTTTAAACTAACAATGCATTTTTACGTATCAGGAAGGTTTTAATTCATAACCTTCTGAGATGTGAGTCTAAAGTAAAGTAAAGCTTGTCCACCTAAAACTTAGTGAAACACCATCAGGCAATTTTCCTGTGCGAAAAAAAAGAGGCCATATTTTGCTGAAGAAGTATGTTACAGTACATGCATTCATTGTACAAATTTATTCATTTTACAAAAATACTTAAAAAACCAAACAGCTATTCATCTGATGCCTTAATCAAGAAATTACAATCGCTTGGGAGATAAATATTGCTGTTTACTATTTATAACTGCTAATAAGCCTCATCCTATGAAGTAAACATTTTTTCATTTCCAATCTAAAAGATTCTCTTTAATGAAAGGAAAAGCACAATTTGATTTTCAAAACATACCAAAAATGGCCTGAATTAGGAAGGCAAGTATTTAGTTCAGGAATTTCCCTCTCACGTGGTAATTCCCATCACTTCTCACCATATATGACACTCCTGCATGAGCAGAAATCAATTTACATGGAACATTTCCTCCAACAATTTATTAAATTAAATGGCAAAAGAAGGAGGGGGAAGAGAGGCCGTATGTGGGAAGAGAAATTTAGGATAGATCCAACTAGAAAGCACACTACAAGACAAAAGACAATCATAACTGGGGCACTTCTGTAATCTGTTTTTGAAGTAACATGAATTTAAATTTTAGACATAGCCTTTGATCTAGCTTTTCTGTGCTTTTTAAAAGAAACACATATAGTACAACAGCCGCGAGCAAAAATTGCCTTTAATTTCTGGTGGATAGAGGATTACTTGATGCCAGAATTTTTGGGACTTCATTGAGGCAACATTTTGGGCAAGGTTTGTGGCTTACAGATCGATACCTCCTATCAGCAGGACTTTCTGGGCGAGCACCACCAGCCTCCTCATGCTATAAAAAGGGCCTAAAATTGTCAAGTTTGGCTCTGGGTTTCCCTGAGAGCAGAAGGAGTTTTCCTACCGAGCAAAGAAACGTTATCCGGCTTCTGCTTCCAAGTACTAAGTGCCCTGTTTTACTGTTTATCTGCGCTTGTTTTACCACCAGGAAGGTGAAATGGAAAAACGCCCAAATACAGAAAATCTGTCTGTACATGGAACAGGGCCATGTACCTATTACATTACTGGCTCTGTCTTCGGCTGCGACAACAAATATTCATGCAAGCAAGAAACTCAAGAAATACTGCAGACACTGGAGCAGAGCACCCCGAGCGTGCAATACGATCGGGCTATTGTTTAAGACCCATTTTAGGAGATGAAAATACTTCCCTGGCACTGCTGCAAAGGTAGAAACAGCTCAAATTATCTGCTGTGTAAGCACCATTCACATGAATGAAATATGCCCAGGGACTATGAATCTTGTCACAGACTTCCCTAGATGTATTATCCATCGCACTCTCTTCATTTTTAGATAGCAAACACATTTATTTGCTCCTTTACGTTTGTGTACCTTGGTCTTTGGGTTTCTGCCTCACATTACTCACGTCTGTTAGGCAGCCAGCTCTGTTGTGATGACAAAACTGCGACAGACAATTTCAGAGCCACACGTCCTTGCTTTGAGAGGAAAGCAGCTTGTGTATGTAGCTCACCAAAAATGCGGGTTTAAGGCTCATCCACAAGCCACCTTCTGGGAAGTACCATGGACGTCTACTGGGACTGCTTGGTTGGAAATGTCCTTCGCAAGGCTTGCTCATGGTCAAAACACCTTCAGGAATGTACTATGGACACAAGCTGTGACCTTCTGGTCGGGAACGTCCCTTGCAAGGGCTCTGGGAAGGGTCCACATGAAGGGATGTAACCCCAAATTACGTATGGCTGTCTGAAAACAGGTAATATGACTACATCAAACAATACTCTCAAAGGGGAAACTGGAGGTTCTTGCTCCCTTCCTGTGAATGTTGATTGTACTAGCAGAAGATGATAGTAAAGAAGAGACTTTTTCCCAGGGAAGAAAATTATCTTGTTTTCCTGAAGACAATTTTACAAGTCTGAAGCAAAAAGCTATGGAGTCATCACATCCACTCCAAAATTCAATCTACTGTATACACATAAAACAAATACACTTGAATGAAATCAACCTCTCCTCTTTATCCCTCTAACTTGTTCTCATGAGTCATATTAAAAGAATAGAGAATGTTTCAGGATTCAAAATCTGAAATATTTGAAGGTATCTAAAAATAGGAGCCTTTGAATGGTTCAAAAACACATGGCATGCTAAACCAAACACACTTCTTTTTATTCCAATTTAGTATCAAATTCCAGCCTCTCTTGGCAGCTCTTGCTTGGAGGATCACCTCTGCCCTATTAAGTCTGATTCCTGCTAATTGTCTGCTGAAAGCTGAATAAATATGCTTTCAGTGTAGCCAATGTGCTTTGAGGGTTTTGGCTGTCTGTTGATATGAAGGATCCAAATTTTCCTTGTTCCTGTTTTTTTTTTTTGGTTGTCACTGTGGTTTGAGAAAGATTGCATTAATATTTTGAAAGCAGTCCAAGCCTTTTTACCTGAGTAATTATTTCCACATCATTCAGCATTTCCAGCTTGGGAAATATTTCCTGGGTTCCTGCTGGTGGTCATCTGCCCCATCATGTAACAGGGGGCAAACATTTGGTTTTTAGTAACTGGGAGGTATGTAGCTAGCTCTGGGACAAAATTACTCCCAAGCCAGCCTTGGCTCAGTTTCAGTTTCTAAGTTATTTCATACTTCCACGCAGCATTGATTTTGGGATTCAGCAAACACTTAAATTTGTCCTAATTTTGAAATCCAGCTCAAGGATTTTAAATGTTATTTTCATTTAGGCTGCAATAGATCTCTCTGCTCGAAGGAAACATTTACTACGTATTTTCAACCAGTTTGAGGTTTAACCTAATAAAAATTTCCTTGAGGTGGTGACCTTTGTCCTGATCCATTTCCATCACAGCTGATGGAGTTATTTGAGAGTTATCAATGCTCAGCTTTCCTCTAGAACCAGGCTTGGCCTCAAAAGCCAGTGTTTTGCCAGGGCTGAGTTTCTGATGCAAGTTTTAAGTTGTACCACAGAAGTCAGAGAGGTGGGCAAGATCAAAATGATAAATACACCTCCAGATTGCTGGGCACCCCTGCGAAGAGAACGAGCTGGCAACACGCTAGTCACAGCAGGGCCAAATCTGCTGTCCTCATTCACAGAAGTAGGCCAAGGCATTTTAAGGGAGCTTTACCGAGCCAGTGAGGTGCAGCTCAGCGTAAGGATGACAGGCATTAGCTCATCAGCTGGCCAAAAAAGCTAATCTTCCTTGCTCAGTCCCCTGCTCGAAGCTGTGCCTTAACCCGTATAATGTATTTTAGTGTTTCCACTTGGAAGTCAGGAGAGCTTCCCTCCAACTTCTGAAACCCTGTCAGCAGGCCTGGGCTCTGCAGTGTTTTAATTGGTTCACTTGGGAGCCACCCAGATCTGAATTCCTGATTTATGTTAATCACAGACTGAAAATTCTCTTTATGCAGGAGAAGTCCTTCTTATTCCATCCTCACTTAATGCCATAGCAGGGAAATATATATGAATTCGATTAACATTTATGTTCTCGACTTGACTTGGATGGAAAAAAAAATCTCAGTCCGTGTAAAATTTACCATTTCTATTTTTATTTTAAGAAGAATTAAGTAAGTCAGGCTTTTGAAAGGGAACAGGCAGAGGCTATGTACCCATCACTTCTACTTTGTAGTCTCAGATGCTATGTGCATATATTTGGAGATTAAAAAAATATCAATAAAAAACAAAGGGTTTTAAAAAATGAACAGTAACACTCCTATTCCTAGGCTTATCAGCCCCTTATGTTCTGAAAAGCTGGAAGGAACAAACTTTTTCACGTAGGAAAGCAAGACCTGGACAACTTTATGGTGTACTCCCAAAGTTCATCGGGAAACTTTGAAAGAGAAGGGCTCTGCCTCTGTCATTGTGGTGTGGAGCAATAAAAAGGACTGGCAGAGGGGAAGAGTTGGTGCTGAGGACCTAAGGACCACACTGTACACACTGTACATGTTTTGAAAGCTTTACCTTGGAGGAGGATCTAATCTGTGCCGTGAACTAAATGCCTGTTACCAGCTGGAGCACATGAGGGCCTGGGTTGTATCTTCCTGTTTAGTTGAGTTCCCTCTGAAACAAATGGACTTTGTGTGCTCCAAGGACCACCCCATGATGGAGCTGAAGTGAGATGCTCGGGTGACATGCTTCAAACCCACTCCTGGTCCCAGTGATAACACCAAAGTAAACAAATGCACAGAGACCAGACTGGTGCACAGCATTTACTTCTGCCTCAGGAAATTCGACGGAACATAGAAAATGCCACCTTTCCCTGGCCCTAGCATGACCTCCAACTCTGCAGCTGAAGCAGGCTGCCACAACTCTTCCCTCCCCAAGGTTCATGCTGCTGTACTTGCACCAGCTCTCAGTGGTGTAACTCGCTGCTCCCACCAGCTCATGCCAAAGCCGGCCTCCTTCCTCTGTGCTGCTCCTCAGACGCGTGTGCTGTGCCTGGGCTCACTGCCCGGCAAGCACGCATCACTCAGCAAGGCAGGCCTTATTCTGCTCTTTCTCATGAAAACCCATCTTCGCACGTGTGGGCGACTGCTGGCTCTTCTCCATCAAATACAGACAACGCTGATGAAAGCAGGAGTCCACCAAAAGGGGATCTGGTCTGATGCTGATTTTTTTTTTAGGCTTGCAAACACGGTTCCATTATTTGCTAACATGCATCAGGCAAAACTCATATGCTTTGAAGTCTCTTAGACCAGTGTGAAAGAGGTGCAGGTGAGCCTCCAGGCCCACAAGCAGCAGTGCCGCATCGACAAGAGAGGATGACCAGCTGGGGTCACTCCCTGTGCTTTCCCTGGTGGCACTGGTTCTGCCTCTGACACCCCATGTAATGTGCACAGGAACTCTGCACTCTTTCCTCACTGTTTATGCTACCCTGTTAAGAAAAGTTCTAATTGCACGGGTGCCATATGGTGGAAAAATGGGTGGGAGCAGTAGAACCAGATCAAACCAAGCAAGCACTCATCCGACTGCCTTCTACACATGGAAATGAGGAGCCCATGTCTTTTCTGAGATCCATGGTCACTTCAGGGGAAGGCCCAAAGCTGTTTTTTCCTGCAGTGGGAGGCAGAGCTATTGCAAGGTGGGGAAGGACAGCTGTTCCTGCAGCACCTCTCACCAAGCAATAGGAGAAATCCTATAATAAAGTCTGCTGAGGCCAGAGTTTATTGCTTCCTGCATAGTAGTGTCCATCCTGAAAACCTCTTGTGAACAAACACTCAGCCGTGTACCTTGCTGGTCCTGAAGCTGCTTGAGAGCATCACATACTCCCTGTAACCCCAGTTGGAATAAAGCAGTGCTTTTGTTATCAGTCCTTCCCAATACTATCTGGTTTCTTCACCAATAAGGCTGTTTAACGTCATTTAGTTCCCATGTCTCCCAGTTCTATCAATATTGTATTTTAGTTCTAGCTATGTCTTTAATATAACTTATGTTTATCTGCCTCTTGTGTCCCCCAGCACTGGAAAGGACACTTGAGCTTTAAAAATTCAAATGCTATTTTTGGAAAAACTACCCATTTTGTTGTCATTCTTTCCAACATGCTGAAGACCAATTTTCCCTTAATAGGGTCTTAGGAACCTGGAGAACCTGGACAGGGCAGATGAAGTGGAATTGCTTCATTTCTAATAACCCAGACACAGTGCAAAGTGCTCTGAGAGTCTTTCATTCAGCACTTATTTATTGTTCATAATTCACCTCCTTCTGACAGAGAAGGGCATGATAGAGCTAATTTAATATTTCCATGGTCAGATTCTATTCATATTTGAGTGAAATATCAGTAAATAAACCTGAAGCACCATTTATTAGGCCTCTGAAATTGTCACAGGTTAGGTTATCAAACACACTGTGTGCCGACAGCATAAAAATTAATTCACAGTCCTGCTCACCAGACAGTGGCCAGGGAATCATTCAATCCAGGTGACCAGTGCTTTTGAAAAACCCCATGCCCTTCCAAAAATACAGCCTGATTAAAAAGCCCAGCTGAGATAAATGGGAATCAAGCGAATATGGCAGTTTATACAAAACTGTTCAATGGAGCTGAGTAAAGCTGGTTGGTTGGAGTGGGGAGGGAGGAGAGTACGTTTGGTTTATGGGAAGCATGGAATGGATTTGTATCAAATTGTTCCAGGCCATGAAAGATGAAATCCTTCTCATCCCCAAAAGGGAAATGTTCCACCTCAGCATTTACCAACCGATGCAGTTAATTCCTTTTTTTTTTTTTCTTCACTGAGTCTTATCTGTTTCAATCAGCACCAAGCAACTGGCTGCTGCCGAGTCCTGGCTCTGCTGGAAGACGGCCGGAATTGCCAGGAACCTTGGCTTGCACTGGTGTTTGCAAGTCCTGCAGGCTCCCTGGCTTTCAGCAAGCTCACTAGGATTTACTGAGAGCCAGAAAACAGAAAGGTCTACGTAACCGCTCTTCGAAAAACCTAAGAAAAATAAAGAGTTCTCCAGCCACTTCTAGAATCAAGGTAGACTTGACCCCGTGCTGAGTTTCAGAAATACTGGAAGAAAGATTTCCTTCCCCTTTTCCCCAGTGCATACATTGTTTTAGCTTCCTGAAAGGTAAAAATGGGAAATTATGGAAATCGCATAAAAGAAAGCTTGGTCTCACAAAATTTCCAGCTGACTTTGGCAGCTTCACGAATATTGCGTAGGCTGCTGAACTACTAGATGTACATCCAACCTGACCCTTTGAAGCGTACACATGTGAAGTTTGAAGTGAGTCAGAGTTTAATAAAGTCATTTACTTAAATTGTCTATATTTTGAATTCTCAAGGGCCAAATGCCACATTTAATTTGACTGGAACCGTTGAACTGTGATAGGCCATTTTCAAGCCTTAAACATACCAGAGTTGTCTCAGAGCTGAAAGTGAGGGCTTTCAACCCAAGAACTACTACATCAACATCTCCTACTTAGTCGTTCATTGTAAAATAAAAGGAGTTTGCAGTGAAGATAATGAAAGCGAAGGATATATAAGAAAGATTGGAAATAGGAGAGCTAGTCAACTAGGTGTTTTAGCTGAACTCATGAGTTTGGGCTATGATTTATTCTACTCTATGTGTCATCCGTTGGACTGTCATAGCCCATCCACAGTTAGTAGTATTTACCAAATCAAGTCATGCAAAGAACTGGCAGCGAAGGATCACTCACTGTAATACAGTACATCAATCAAAAGGGTTATTTTCATGGACTTGGTCTCTAATCAAGCAGCAAATCATTCCCCAGTTTTGCTATCAAGGACCATTACTTTTAGGAAGTGCTTAATCTGAAAAAAATGCATCTATTTGAAGCTACAGTGTGTCTGGTAAGATATACTGGAGACAGAGGAAATGAAATATGTGCCACACGATTTGCCCTCCCTGTAGCATTTTATGAGTAGCTTATTTGTGGAGAGAAAGGTAAGTTGCTGGCAATACAGGAGAGTTTTAGCTTTCTATTTGTCTAGTTTGTTGAGTTATTACAAAGGTCACTCTTGCACTTCAATTATCTTGACTGCCACTTTTGATGGGGGAATTTTCAAATTATATTCAAGGTACCTCAAATATTTGCAAAAGACTCCAGGGTACATGTGCCTTTTTAATCTAAGTGCCTAGGTAAAACTACTGTTATGTCTGCGTGTTAGAGCATTTTCCCATCAAAGACAGGACAAAAGCCTATAAAGCCTCACATGGCATCACTCAAATGTGGTTGTCTTCCTGCAGGACAACAAGTGAAGCATCCCTACCAGCTCTTGCTGTACCACCTGAACGTGCATCTGCATACCCCTGGTCTGCCAACAGTCACTTGGGAAATCCCAACCCAAGGGACAGAATATGTGGGCAATATAGAGAAACGAGTAAAAATATCAAGGTTGACTTTGAGTTACCCCCAAAACACACTTATCACCTTGTCAGATAACACAATTAGCATTATGCACAGCTAATAGTCCACACAGGTATGTCGTGCAGAGAGCTGCATAAGCTGGTGGGATACAGGAGCCCACATCACCTTTCATGAATCAGCTGTGTGATGCACAGGACTTGCACCATCTGAACAATGACTGCTCCTGTCTGCTGTGAGTTTTGCTTTCAAAACTTTTTTTTTTCCAAAACTTTCAAAACTTTTCTTTCCCCAAACTTTTTTGTTTCTTTTCCCAGCAGTCAAACAGGCAAACATGCCCCCACATAGCAGAGCTGTAGGTCAGCTTCCTGGTGCGCCCCATGGTAGGAAAACAGGATGGAGCTTGGATGCAACAGACCTGACAAAGCCTTGTGCTGTAAATCCTGAATTCCTGTTTTCAACTGCGGGCTGCTGTTCGTCCTAACACCTTGCTCTAGGAGTGATCCCTCTGAAATTCATGGGCTCACTGCAAAAGTGAACCATCATTTTTCAAGCAAGGAAGTGCCAAGACGAAAACAAGCACGCAATGGGTGAAAGCAACGCAGTCTCTTCTCATACAGATCTTCTTTCTCATCCCTTCAGATTTCTTCCAGGGTTTTAGGGGAAATATTTCACCAAAAAGTGTTCCCAACTGCTTTCGCAAAGGACGAAATTTAGACGCTGTTTAATGAATTCCATTAGTAACCACTCTTTGTTATACATAATGCACAGGCAATACAGAATTACTTTGTAATGGGCATTCAAAATGTGATCTAGATAATGAAACACATGTTAGATGAATGTGTCTTAATGCATACCCTCTGCTGCCAGCCGCTTGCTCTGTCTGCTGGTGCCTGCTGATTCCTAACAGCATGAGGAAATGCCTTTACTAAGTCACCATCAGCTGAGCACATACGTATTGAAACACCCAGAGGAAACCAGGTTTGGATACAGCTCTGAGAACAGATAATCAACAAAGCGTACTTCCCTTTCTCACATATTTGTTTCAATTAGGGCTTATTGAATCATCTTTGCAGCCCTAGAGAGAGCTCAAGCAATCATCAGTGCTGCTCAGGAGGTAATTCAGGATGCCGCCTGGAATATTTGTACTTTTTAATCATCTGCCACGCACTGCTCTTTTAGGATGTTGTCACTCAGAGGCTGGGGAACAAAAAGGAATATTAGAGTGAAAGGGTGTCTGTCTGAATGTGGCAATTCCCTGCATGAAAATGAGTTCCATTAACAGGAAAGCCCAACCTATCTCCAGGCAATATTTTAAGTCCTTGTCTGTCTGTAACCTCAGAGGAATTTAATTCCTTTATATTATTTAAATTATACACTAGAGGGAGAAATTATGAGGTACTGGTCATTTAAAATGCTTTCTTTTAAATATATAATTAAAAGAGCCAGCAACCCTTCTAACTGCAATTTCATCGTGGCAGTCTAACAAAATTCTGAATTTATTGGCATTCCCGAAGTGTCATTTTGTCCCACAGACTTTGGCAAGCAAGCCAAGGCTCAAACAATTGCACTCGCAGTGTCATTCACTAATATCCAAGCAAGCAATAGCAGCAAGTGGAATGACAGCAGACCAAAAAAGGGAAAGGAGCCCTAAAAGAAGATATACAGTGCTCGTACACTCCCTAGTTCAAAAACTGAACTACATGCAATGGCTTCACAGCTTCCTAAAGGAGCTGTGTTCAGGACATGGTTACTGCCTGCTATGGAAGCCCTGGAGAGTGAAATTTTGGGCCAGGCTTTTATCTCAGTTACCTGACTGGAAGTCCAAAGCAGCTTGCTTATCTCAGAGGTGTTATTCCAGTTTACAGGTTAGAGGCAGTTCTGCCTGAGCAATGCACACTTGTAAAAAATTCCTGCACTGGTTCAAATAGGCTAACTGCAAATCAGCTGTACCACTAGCAACCATCACAAGCAAGTGGGACTGGAGTTGATAACACACATGCCAAGTAATGACATACTTGTTGCAATCATTTATTTATTTATTTATTTTCCCCTACAGGAATTGCCTGTATCTCTTATTCTCCAGTTCTACACAAAATTCCACCTCTGAAATCCACGGCAGATCCAGCACTGTGTAAACCACACATCACTATAAAACTAGAAAAACATTAATGCTAAAATTAAAAAAAATCTTTATCCTGAAAACAGCAGGGACAAAATGTGTCCTCAAGTGTTATAAAACACCTGTGTAAGAACTTAATCCAAAAGGACTTTAAAAAGAAGAAACTCCGTCACAATCAAGAAACTAATACGTTTTGGCTTGTCCGCTAATACTTATACAAAATATATGTTCTTCTCTAAAAGTGAGGCTGTGCAGAATTTCCAGCAAGTATTTGCATCATTTTAGGATCAAATACGTAGTTTAATTTTACCTGGGACATTCTTAAGCATGTTTAGAAGGGAATCAGGCATCACTTGCAGAATGAACAGAGCCAGAGTTAGGTATCTCCAGAGTAAAACATGTATTTGAGGAGCAAATAACCAAAGTTCAAATCTATTCTGTCTCTGGATAGCTGGGTGGCAAATGGAGGACTGATGGTATTTATTTATTTGCTTATTTATTGGAACAGTTCCACTTTCTATAAAGCACATGCTCACTGGAGCAGGAATCCATGAAGCCCTCTTCCCATCTCTGCCACAGGCAGGATGAAGACTTACTCTTTTTCTGCTCTAGTGAGTATATTTAGCACTTCATAACAAAACACCGTCAGGGCTAATGGCTGAACGCAGCCGTGCCAGTGCTTAAGGAACAGCCCTGCAAGAGGTGGGAGCTGCAAGGGTGAGCATCTGCCTTGCATCAGGCAGGATGGGGACATGGGCCTGCTCCTCTTTCCTGTCACAGGCTCCTCTGCTGGTGCTTAATTCCTCTTAAGCATCCACTCTCAGGAAGAAAAATCCAAACATGAGCCATCCCCAGTATTTCTTAACTGTTTTCTTCACATTTTAGCCCTGCTTTCTAAGGATTATGTGCTGCTACAGTGTGCCTACCCGTCTAGCTGCCCTAGTGACATTTAGCCTGCTGGGCACTTTCAGCCAAATGTGACATCAGGTACAGAGCTCAAAGGAACTGTAAGGATCATGCAGAGGAGATGGTGGTGAAACCACAGCACTGAGGCAAGATGGGAAGGGGAATGTAAAGATAGCAAGACCCTTTTGAATTCTTGGACTCATAAAGAGCTCCAGCCCAACCGTGTGTTACTAAACAACAGGGCATCCTCCTGGGAGCACAACTTTGGCCGAGGAGTGGATTCTCTGGTGCCTACTAAGGGGCGAATGCACATTGCAGCTGTGGCATAATCCAGTTAAAAGTCAATCAACCAAGAGACATGAATCCTTTGGAAAGCAGGCATCATTAGTTTTGCTGCTCATGGAGCTATTTGCTCATTAGCTGAGACAGCATCTCTCTCCACAACATGCTGCTGCGAAAATTAAACCACAAAAGAGGACGGGGGCACCCAGGTTTAATAGTAAAGAACAACCTGAAAAGCAAATACAGTGAGCAGAAGACAAGAAATTTGGCCTTTTCCACAATTAAAAGTGAAACAGACGTAGTGCAAACAGTTGACTTCACAAAGCTGAAAACTGAACTCACCTCGTTTACTCTATCAGTAAAAGTAGACGTAAGGCCTCTGCACCTCCCATTTCAAGGTAAAAATGTATTTTGTTCATTCTGAAGGAATCAAAATGAAATTTGATTTCTGAAACAAGTACTACTTAAAGCTTAATTACGTTTCTAAATGTTTGTTTCAGATTTTTATCTGCCAGTGCTCTACAATACAGTGTTAAAGGTCTCCTTAGTATTTTTGAAATAAAAATAAAACCTCTTAATACTGTTGCACAGGCAATTTATTTGTATATTGTATGACTTATGTGAAATGAACTGCATTTAGTTGCTCACTAAGATGTTAGCATTGTGCTTTATGTTTAAAACATTTTTTCACCCAAGGGGAGTCTGTACTTCACCAGCTCATTTTCCCCAACCATTGTCTGCTCTAAGGTTCACAGACAGATCGTGCTCTTATTTATGTCTGCTAATGAAGTTGACTCCGGTCCTTTATACTTTCAAAATCCTCAGCAGAAACAAAGACCTTTGAAAATTTGCAAGGAATGGGGATCTGATCCTTTCAGAGTAAAATTACGTGAAGCACTCTCTGCTCAAGCATCCATCCAAGTCTGTATTTTAATAAGGTTAAAGCTGCCCTCACAACAAACGAGGGAGCTTACTTCAAATGTTAGATAAAGATACTGGCCTGACTGTGAGAAACACAGAGGATCCATCTCCAGAAATGAATCACAACTGCATTGAAGTCTGAAAGCATCAACAAATGTTCCAAGGGAGCCCAAATATCCACAGCAGTATTTCCTGTGTAGGTAATACAAAATTCCTTGATAATTTTGTTACTCCCTGCAATCATAAACAAGCCTCTTTCCCCAGCTTTGTTCTCTAACAGCACAGTGAAAGCTCATGATAAAGCAATGTTGTTTTCCCTGGAGCACAATGTACGCCTAACACTCTTTACTTCTCCAGCTCTCCAGGATTTCTAATTTATAAATTACAGAGGTTTAGCCTGAGAACCTCAGCTATACAGTGTTGAGGGAAATTTCCCTTCCTCTTGGCAAAATATGACTTGCGGATACGCACACATGTAACTCAAGCTAAACTTCTCATACTTCAGGAATTTGCAATCTGCATAATCAAGCTGTGCTTTGAGCTGGGACAGAGAAGCTAGTGCAGAAGCCCATCACTGCTTTAGACTGTAGCTTGGTTTTAGTTTGGTTTTCACATTGCTAAACCCAAATCCCCTGAAAATAAAATAATCATTAAAAATAATAAAAATAAAACTGCCAAAATGGCAAGAATGTTTCAGGTGAAAAAAAAGGGGGAAGGAAACTAAAAAAAAAAAAAAGTTAAAAAAAAAAAAAAAAGTCCCCTTTTTCTTGCCAGCACTACAAATGTACGGATGCCAGGAGAGTGGGGCTGGTTGAGCTGATTAGGCTGGAGCAGCTGGGAGGGAAGGTCTCGCATTCTTCTCCTCGTTATGAATGGGTGAGTCCCAAGGACTGTGCTGGGCCCTACTTGGATAGAGCACCAAGAGGGTAAATGTTTATTTAAGCCTATGTCAAACACTTAGAATTTTTTCAGTATACAAAGCCGAGCTAGAATGTCATGAGTAAGTGAATACTGGGACGTTATGGTATTTCCTCCTCTGCTGAAAAGGCATTTCATTTTAGAAATACGTTTTTGGTTCTGATTAAGTTTGGGCACAAATTCAGGCGAGTTCTTTATTTACGCATATGAATATTTCCACTCCCTCAACTTAACTCCTGGACCTTTAGAAAAAAATACAGTTCCCCCAAACCAGGATGGCCACAAATTGGAATTGGTGCTGCAAGACTGGGAAAGTCTGCCTTTTAGCAGGCTGCCCATACGCCTGTTGGGCAGTCCCTGCTTCTGGAAGCTGAAGAGGCTCTTGAGGAAAGTTCACCTGGCCAGCGAGACATGCTCGGCTACCGGGTGCAGTTTGAGAGGCTGCAGGAATGTCAGAAAAGGGCTGGGATGAAAGTATGAGCTTTGGAGGCTGGAGAGGAGCCAGCAAGCACACAGGGTTGCTGTTTGTCCCCACTTTCTCTGCCCACTAATCCAGTAAGGACTATAGATTGTTAATCCACATCAGCACTCTAATTCGGCAAGTGCCTTCTCTTATGTACGAAAACACTGATACTGCATCAAGTTTCTCGTCGTCCACCCTACGTACCTTGCTCAGCTGTTTTCCACCACCAAGAAAAATTGTTTGGAGCCAAGAGATGACTCACACCCAGACCTCTCCCTGCTTTCACTTCAATTGCCTGAATGATGATCTTTCAATAATTTGGAAGTCATAAATATTTTTCTTTTCAAATTTTATTGCTGATAAAGAGACTTAATATTCTAGGACTCCTTCATAAATTAAGATAATATCAACTCAGGGGTGAGCTCACGAAGACAGATGAAACACTCTGCCTTTCATCAAGCAGCATCTTTCACTAAAACTACAAATCTGCATAACCATTTCTCAGCCAACCAGATAAAACTTTTCCCTGCTTCATATCCTGCCAGTTAAGGCTTCATGCAGGAACAGTTGTCTGAGTAATGCATGTATCAGATAAAACATTTAGAAGTCCTACCACAACTGTGTCTGTCAGGAGCGTACACCCACTGCACATCCAAGCAGCTTCAGGAGGAGTTCGCCTTCCTGTCTGCCTCAGGGCCAAGATTAACAAATTAAGGATCAAAACTCTATCTCAGAAAGGAAGAAAACAACAAAAGGTGTTTGGATAAATGCTACAATTCCTCTTGAAATAGTGTATTTACTTGTAAATACACTACAGACCATCGGATTTGGGAATCGTAGCTTACTCTTTGGATGCTCTGAGCAGGTAGCTGTGCCATAGGATCAGCAACAGCCTTCATGCATAGCCAGGTCCACATGCTTCAGGACTTGTCCCTCATACTGCAGCACACCAAAACCCACATTGCCACCAATGCTTCGCTAATGGTATATTCGTGCTCTTGGCCGTACATCCTTCAAGGTACAGATGTCTGTAATTGACCTATGAAGTACCTGCTACTTGCCACTGACAAAAATAGGGGAAAGGATGCATAATGCATTATGCTCTGAGGTCCTCTGAAAGGTGTCAGCAGAAGCACAAGTTCATCCATGTGTAACAATAACGCAGTAGTGTGTGATGTCCATGTTTGCTGATCAAGTGAAAATAATCAGCAAGAGCATTCATTGTCATGGTTCACAAATCCAAACTAAATATATCTGTGGCCAGCCCAAAGCCAAAAGCAAACAAATAAAGAGCTACCTAAGTGAAAAACTCACCCACCTTCCTGTCTGGGTGCAGCTGAGGTGACTTAATGTCACCCGGATGCAGACAGGCACAGTCCCTTCCTTCCCCTCTGCTCTATCTCTTCTTTGACCTTGGCTCCCTCTGTACCAATCTTAGTGCTGAACAGATACAAGCTACTGGACAACCATTTGCTTCGTTTTGCACGAGTTTCCCCTATCATTGTGCTGGCTCATCTGTGTTATGTAAGCGCTACCCGAAACTGGGGGGCAAAGTCAACCTGGCATGGCCAAAGGCTCCGCTGGACGATGGTGCTCTCAGTGATTGTGATCCATGCCCGTGGTGCTACCAAACCCTGTGACCTGCCTCGGCTCCCCATCACTAGAAGATGTTGAACAAGAAGTGCTCAGAGGTGATGCAGAAGAAGGGTGACATGCCAAAAGATGAACACCAAATCCAGTGTCTTGATCCCATGGGGAAAGCTGCCTGAATGGACAACATGCCTGAGCAGATGGCTATATGCTACAGGGCAAACAATGAGCATTCAGTGTGATAAAAAACGAGTCCAGGAGCAGCGAGCAAAGGTCAGTCAACTAAAACATTGGATAAAATACCAGGGTCTTGGTCCAAAAACAAAACCAGGAGTAGATAACCACAAAAAAGAGTACAACTATGAGCAGTCTGGGCATCATCGCCTCCTACTCATCCTCCCTCTTTTGTTTATCATGCAGAACAGAGGCTGATTGTCTTCACCTCCCAAACCGCTCAGAGGCTATTTTTGATTCTGTTTGAAGCAGGAATGGTAGAGCTGATCTCCCAGTGTACTCACAGTGATGGCAATGAAACACTCCAGCAGAAATTAAGAGTAGGGGGGAAAAAGATGAAACAATGGCCGTTTGAAAGAGGTTCTTTTCTCAATCTACAGAAACAAGAGGAGAGCAATGTGCCATCTGTGTCGGCTCAGAGTGCACTCGCTGTGTATGACCTCTCAATGATATTAAATGGATGCGATATTTTTAGTTTACACATTTCCTTTTTTTTGGTGATGGCTCAGAAAATCCCCTGCAGTCTGATGAAAGTTATTTTGCTGCAGTACAATTTAATGGCAATTGAGCAAGCTTTCCAGGAGCCACAGCAAGATCAACACAAGCAATAACACCGCCATTTGCCAATCAGAATAATTTTCTTTATGCCCTTGGTAAGTCCACAGTAAGTTCATCAATGTATTCAAAGATACACTTAGAGACAAAAATACCATATCCCAAGCTTTGTATGCACAAGTATGAGCCACTTTTACAGTACTACCATCTGTTTTTCCACATACAGGCATTACAACTTCCAGAAGCCCACTAAAATGCTAAGCCATTAAACTTCCTTGTAGCTCTAGACCATCTGCTTCTTCATCCCAAAGGTTTCCCTCTCCACCTTCTACATTTTTTCCCTAACTGAGGATGAGAACAGAAAAAAAATCCTCATGAGTAAAGGCCATGCATCTTTCAACACAGACAGGTTCATGGGTACAGTTACCTATGCCTATGAAAGTCATGTTGGAAAAAACTGTCATTAAATTCCACATTTTCACAACTACACATAAGGGTAATGTGACACGTGATGCTTCTGGGAACACACGCAAAGGCTCAAAACAGCATTATAGTGGATTCCCAGGGATTTTATCGACAAAGACTTTTTCTCTTACTCACTTCTTTTGCAGCTATCTATCTTAAAGGAGAGTACAAAAATGTGTAGACCCCATGGCGTCTAGAAAGAAACCAGATCTTTGTTTGTATACTTACTAATACAATTTAGATCCCTGGTGATAAATATCGTATGGATTATCCCTTTTTATGCCTGAGTTCACTGCACTTTCCCACTGAGAAAATGTTCTGTCAATCAACCTAGGTCCTGCTTCCTCTTTGTCTTATGCCAATTTTCTTCCACACTGCCAAATCCAGACCTAACAGCTTACAGCAGGGAGAACAGATGGGCACACAACTGCCCTGAGCTATGGAGATGCTGAAAACTATTTTTAACATTTAAAAAAATAAATATATATGAATGGTTTATAAAGAAGGTTTCATGTAAAGGGAGAAACAGTCACATCAGCACCTTCCGGCCATGTAATCTATGCTTGCAATGAAGATAATAACTTCAGAAGCAGCTCAGTGTAACTTTTACTGAAATATAACAGCAGAGCTGGTTGTCAGTGCCCTGCTGGGCCCCAGGCAGTGCTGCATGTAAAAGTACTCGCCGAACCTTGCAGCACAGGAGTCCAGTACAACCATCACCTCCTTCCAGTCTTATCAGTCCCAATGGGCTTGGGGATTTCTGAGGCCCATGTTAAATACTAAGCTCTAGCTGGAGGGGGCAGAAACCCCAAGGAGACATGAGTAGCCAAAATCTCAGCTACGAGACAGTTTTGCTCCTGTGCACATCAGCCTGGAAGCAGCTTACCAAAATGTTGCCTCTGTGCATTTACCAGTATAGTTTTAATGGTATGAATGCTGTACACATGAGTAGGTTTGAAATGCATTTTTTATTTTCAGTACTTGTTTTTAACACTATCTTAGCCTCTTGAAGCAGTTTCCCCACACACAAACTGTGCAAATGACATATTTAGATTTAAAGACCCTGAAAATAAGAATCATTTGCTACCAACACAGATCAAACAGTTGGGAAAGGAAGAAAGAGAAATAAAAAACATATGAAATACATTAACAAGCACAGAAAGCAAACAAGCAGTGGCATAAATGACATAGCAAGAAAAGTTCTCACTACCCTTCGGGAAGTAAGATTTTCTGCGTACCAAGGAATTACGTCACATGAAGATATTGATATAAAATACTGTCTGTGTAAACCAGACTTAAGAACATGGTGCCTCTGTGTCTGGATAGTCAATGCATTAGAGGTTGGTGCAACCTCATAAAATCTGAAAGCTTTGCCCAATGCTTTCTGATAATTTTCTCATCAGTTTTGCACAGAGGTAATTAAAACTAGTGATGATTCTTATGTATGCTTATTGGATTCTATCTTCTCAATAAGGTTTTTCTTAGGATTATATTGCCAGGTCCTTTCTGTCTTGTGCCAGAGATACATCAATTCCTTTAAAAAAGCAAGGCTGAAAAAGGCCATGCCATCCCCCAGACAGGTCATTTAACACATCCTTTGCTTAATTGGTCAGAAAACCCAATAGTTTCTCAACTTAGACAATGTAACTTCTCTAGTGCCTTTACTGCTTATCAGCCCATCTGAGGATTTAGTTGGACGGCAAACAAAACCCTGTTTCTCCTTTGGGTTTTGTTTGGTAGCACGGGTTTTCAGCCGCATTCCCATGACAGGGAGTCCTGCTGCTAGAGCTGGTACCTCACGGGGATGTGGCAGCCCACCTACCAGGAGCCTGTTCTTATCCCAAGAACAAGCAGTGTGAGCAGATAAATGCAAGGCATTACACGCTACTGCAAACGTGAAACTGCTTCCTCAACCCACATCAAAAATAGCAAAAGTGTTTCCATCTGCAAATGTGTCAGCTAACTTGTTTTAACTAATGGGATTTTAAGCCTGACTTGACGTAAGTGTGGACAAGCCACAAGCTTCCCCAGTGGTCTAGCCACAGACAACCTAAAGTTTTTAAATGAAGCCTGCCCTCACTCGTGTCCTACATTCCTGGAGATTTCCTGGTTTGCACATGCTAATTGAACGGATGGATCAAGCATGCAATCCAGGACTAATGTTGGGAGGAAAGGAGCAGGATTTCCCCGTGCTCAGGCCTCCTCAGAGCCCGTGTTGTGGTGGGCTCAGCGGCTGCTGGAGCACGGTGGCCAAGGAGAGCATCACACAGCAGGGCAAACATACCCTGACAAGCCTCCACGAGGCTAACGGCAGCACTCAGATCAAATGCCACCTCCTAAATCATGATGAAATCTAACGCAGGCCTAATGCTGCTCGCCCCTGGAAAGGTCTCAGGAGGAATGTCCCAAAACGCTTTGTGGATCCTACACTGTACATCTCACAGAGAGAAGAGGTATGAGGATATGGGAATCATGACAGAAATTTTCAGTCCTCTCGAAGTGGTCACGTGGGAAACTGGTGGGAACTTGTGCTTCCATCATGTTCCTCAGCCTTTTGTCCCCGTCATCCAGCATTGCTTCTAGAGGGGAAACAGCAAGCGCCAAATCACTGGAAGCTGTGTTCTTAACCTCAGTGTTGCTCATGGCCTCCTAAATTTCTTCAGAAGCTCCAGCCACTGCACCATTCTGCTAGAGTCCTTGCATAGAGGCAGATCCCACTACAAGCCCTCTTGCAAACTTTTCTCTTTTCCCAAGAGAATTAAAGACCTCATTGCAAAATGTCAGCCACTGAGCAAATGCATGATTTTATCCCATTTTTGACATGCACTGTTTTCTAAGCAAAGTAAAACTTGTTCAGATTTTCCTTTACCAAGAGCTATCTCATCAGCTGCAGGGGCAGCTCTCAGTGGCATCCTAAGGACCCCTCTGACAGCTTGGCCCACTTTGCCTTTGGGTTTGAGAGCCAAGCTGTGAGCCCTGGAGCTAACTCTTGGGTCCCTGTGCTGCCCCAGCCCCTCTGAGTGCCACCCAAGCTTTCTCATCCCACTGGCACCTGAGAACTGATCCTCTGGGATCTCAGCGAGGAGTGCCCAAAGCCAAAGAAGCCACAGGACTGGGACCTGCACCTGCTGAAGTTTCTATACTATCCCAGCAGGTAGCATCTTTCTCACAGATGAAAAAAAAAAAAAAAAAAAAAAAAAAAAAAGAAGTGAGAAATGCCAAAAGTCATGGTTCTGCTTTCATATGGTGGAGGGCTCTGTACAGGGAACTTGCTTCGGGCAGTATAGCTGTATGCAGGAGACCTCTCCCTGGTTTCTCTAGAGCCATCAGGAAATCCACACCTCGTTTCAGCAGAGGCAAGACCCCAGTTTGCTGCCTCGGGCAGGCAGCAGACACAAAGGTCTGACACCAAAGAGTAAGAAGACATGCCTTTTAATCTCCAGAATTTAAAAGGGTTTGTCATCTTTGCAACAGACAAATGTTGCCTGACAAATCTAGCAATGAAACTTTCATAAATTGTAACGTGTTCTTCTGTAAAGCACAGCTCTCCGAGGCTACCAGAGAAAGGCTAAATGAGCTCTCATCCCATTCACAGTGCATGAAAACATTCTCTGACTGTGAATAAAACATGTCTTTATCAGCCTCCTCCCCCATTAAAATGAAAACCTATGACCTGCTACCCCAGCTGATGATAGCTTTACTTTTCTGCGTGGAAACAAATAAAAAGAAAAAGCAAGTCACCAAAATGAAACTTTGAAGACAGCCAGCTGCATGTGCTTTAATTCCAATTACAAGGACAGCATTTGTATGCCTGTCTTAGAGAGGCAGAATGCTGATTCCAAAGGCTGTTAAAAACGGCTATTAGTTTATTTTAGCCCCCCTCACAGAAGCCTCAATTTGTGCTCTGCAGCAAGGTGTGAAGGAGGAAAGGCTGGACTGAAAAGCATAGTGGATCTGGAGGGCTTTGCTCCATGGGTTTTGCATCCTTCCCCCCACCCAGAGCAACGAGAAGCTGCTTCTGTGCCCTGCCTTTATCTAGCTGTGATCACGGGACGAGGGAAATCTGACTGCATTTTGATGCCACCTGTTGTGAAGTCCAAGAACAATATGCATTGAGACTTGCAGCTGTTTCCTACATCGTGCTCATTTTTAATATTGTGAAGCCAGAATTCCCAGAGTGTCAAAGCAGCCTGAATTTAAAACAAAAAAAACACAAAGCCACGGCTGCAGTGCAATTTAACAGAAAACACAAAAGCACATGCCTGATGCTGAGATTTACTCCTCGCTACACAGAAATGGTCTGGCGGATGTGTACAAAGGGACCTGCTCAAACAGTCCCAAAGAGCAAGTTGGATCACACTCATGAAGAACAGAGTGGATTTGGCACAGACCCCCTTCTCATGCAGTCAAAAAATCAGCAAAGCAAAAAGGTGCTCCAATTACTTTAATGCTCTCTTGGACTTCCTGTAGATACTATGCTGGTTTAATTACATTAATTACACAAAATCTGTCTCCCAGCCATCACCTAAAGTTTCCATTGAAGTAAGAACTTCACTGATACTATAAACAAATAACTTTCATTCTTTCTGTATGGCAGTGCACGTGTATGAACACAACTAGTATGTGTTATGTTATCAGTGCCTCTTCTTCCCCCTCCTGAAAATATTCTGTGTTGTTTGTACATTTTGGTTGTGTCCCAAATATTTTCCACAAAAAAAAAAAAAAGCTGACACCTATCAGCAAAAGGGACGTGAGAAGCTTTCCCAATGCAGCACTGACAGCAGCAGCAGCATCCCACATAGCCCTTACTATTACTCATAGCCCCCATAATGTCTGCTGGGACGCTGAACACAGTGCCATCAGTCTGAGCTGGAGCACAAGGATCGGTTCAAAGGTTAGGTCATCCCATTTAACTCCCACACAAAGGCTCAAACATAAAACCCTACCCTGATTATTTATAGCATAAATCAAGACACTGTCCAGAAAGCCCAAACCATCCCAAGCCTGCCTCAACTGGCCTTATCAATAGCTTGTTGTCTTGCCTTATGCCAGGCTGGTCCTCTCCGCAATAACCATGCAAATCAACAGCAACTCATGCATATATATTTATAATTTATGTGCTCAGGGTTAACCCAACATCTTTGGTGAAACCATGGAAAAACTCTCCAAAAAAAAAAAGAATAAAATCAAAGGATGTCCACAGTGAAACACTTCTTCACAGCAGAAAATGCTGTGAAAAAATATTCTCAGAAGCACATTTTAAAAATACTCAGTTATCAGTAAATGGATTAAGTTTTATGCCATGCCTCCCATCATTTATACTATTTATATCACCCATTTTTGTAATTTAAGTCTTCTTTACAAGGAGTTAAGAAATCTTACTCTACATTTTAACAGCAACCCTATACTTTTATGAAGAAAGATACACTTTTGTCATTTTTATTAGTGTCTGTCACAGATTCTATTCAGAGTTGAGAATACATAAGAGAGAAGAACACAGTGTTGTTAAAGGGCTGGTTGGACAACATGATACAATGCTGAAGCTGGGCACGGTTTTCAACTGTAAGCT
The DNA here is from genome assembly GCF_011077185.1 of Oxyura jamaicensis. Classification (NCBI taxonomy): domain Eukaryota; kingdom Metazoa; phylum Chordata; class Aves; order Anseriformes; family Anatidae; genus Oxyura; species Oxyura jamaicensis. Next base: position 141,088,934 of record NC_048893.1, on the reverse strand, counting down.
ATTTGTTGGAATAAAATGAAGACTCAGCACCATATAAATGTTTCATGAATGTGTATCAAATTTGCTGAATTGTTAGCTTCAGACAAAAGAAATCAGTGAAAAAAGGAAAGGCTTCATTTTGACATTTTGAAAATGAAAGGTTTTGATTTTCTCATTTGAAGTTACTTCCGTATACAAATTTCCCTCATTTCTTAGAATATTTGAATTTGTTTGAAACCAAAATAAAACCTTTCATTTCACGTCAAACAAAATGTTTCACTCAACCCAAAGCATTTGTGAAGCTGTGGGGTATGGTGGGCATTACCCCTCAATTCACTGAAATTTTCATTTAATTCACTCAGTCTGACAAGAATTTTTATTATTTTTTTTTCCTCAGAGACACTGGTAAACACAAGTCTGTTCTCCATCCTCTGCTCAGTGGGCATTTTTCATATTCAGCATCTGATATTCTGTGAAATGGTTTTAATATAGGCAAGGTCTTCTGAGAAGTTTAAATGCTTCACACCGATAAGTAAAAGAAGCAAGTGTGTAATAGAGACAGAAACACACAGAAGTTGGTTAAATATGTTTTCTTACAACCTATAACAGCTTCCTTAGAACCCCCTACTCTAATGACTAGAAACTGAGGCTTATAGTATTATTTTGTGTGACATCGGGATTCAAAAAGCCCTTACAATCACCAAATTTCTCGGTAGTAGCAGCTGTGGCAGTATCACAGAAGGTGACCTTTCTGCATCATTCAGATGCTGAAAACCAGACACATCTCACCCAGCCCTAAAAAGTAGGCATCTGGCTTTTACGGCAACGTAAGGTCTGCCTCTCTAGGCGATGGAGAGAAACAGGCAGGTGAACAAAGTAATTTTATTCTGGGAGAAGTATCTCAGACAACAAGCAGAATTTACCTTTGGCGGTGTCTACCACTATCCCATGACTATAGGGAGGTTTGCCCACTATATCTCAGGGTAGATGCCCAATTTTCAAATGAATCTGGCCCAGCACAAACCCAAACCGCTCAAAACCCCTAACTGGGAAGCATTGTCTGTGTCTGCTGTGTACTTTGCCAGCTGCGTGCCCGTCCTCAGACCCTCACAGAAGGGCAGTTCCCATTTCATGGTCCAGTGAGCACCACCAAGGAAATGCAGATCTCTTGCAGGTCTAACAACGGGCTGTGGGGTCCAGGATAATGGGGACCTTTTCCTCTTGTTGTTGGCTCTGTTGTAAACACCAGAGGCATGCGGAAAAGCAAAGCTTTTTGTTTCAGTGTATCTGAGGCTAAAAGCCTAAAAGCCAGTAGCGGCTCCCTCTCAAAGGTCAGCACAAGGAGCAGAGTTGGATGCAGACAAGCACTGGCTGTTTCACCTCCTGTCTCTAACTTGTTTTTCTTTGTCACCTTCCACAGAGTGTTTCAAAGCTGTCTGATGAACTCTATGAGTCCTTAAATGACACTCTGCTTGCCTTGCACCCTCCACATTCCCAACATGTCTGCTGACCAGCCAGCTTTCCTCCCCTCCCAAAACCTGAGCAAGAAAGCTCTACAACTTCAAACCTCAAAACTGGTGTCTTCACAAGGAAGCAGAGCAGAAGCCACAACAGAGGTGATGCTTGTGCTCTCCCATAGTCACATGTTGTCCCAAGGGTGCTGGCCACCTCTGTCACGAGCATCACCGTAACACCAACACTCAGCAAATGACTCATCCCCACACCTGGCAGCCCTGCCAGGTACTCTGTGTCTGCACTTCAGCATCCCGTCCCCTTCTCCCTGGCCATTCTAGGTGTCTGATGATGGACAGTATCTCTTCCAGTCCCTCTTCCAACAAAGGGAGAGGAAGTGTCATCAGGTCAGCAAAAAGGCAAGGAGGTGCCATATTCTTGGATATCATCATTTTCTCCATTACTGGAGACATGGACAGCTATGATTATTGCTTTTTTTTTTCTTCTTCTTCTTTTATTTTCTTTTCTTTTGGCTTACTGAAGAGTTTCCTGTGATTTAAACCTTGGAGCAAAGCAAGGTGGAATAGTATCACCCAGCTCAAGTGAAGTACATGTTATTCATAAAAATGCACTTATTATCCTCAGTACTTACTCACTGAGAAAATGTCTGGGCACATTTCCATTTACTAAAAGAAAAATACAGAAAATGGTTATTCTAAAGCCAAAGATGAACAACAAATCTGTTCTTCTGTAAATATGAATCTTTCTAATATATCACTAGAGAGGACTTTCAGTTTGTGGAAAACTCAAATAAAAAGACCATTGCAATGCAATAAAATACATGTTATTTGCTACAGATTATTTGTGTCTAATTGTTATTTATTTTTCTGTCCTGTTACATGCTAAAAATTCTGCACTAGCATTACATCAGATCATGTACATACACTGCAATGAAATTGTGCTGTCACATACTCAGTATAATGACTTCACTGTAAGATGAAGAAAGAAAAATAACTGAAATGTAGGCATGGGGGAAGATGTTATCTAAGTGCTATCTTCTACTAGTAAACATGCATAATGTATTCTAAAAGTTTTTTATGACGTTCAAGTTTCCTCTTAAGAAGATAGACTAAAATGCTTTTTTTTTTCTTTTATTAAACGGATGTATAATTTGCTGTGATAAATCAAATCATTTCGTGTTCTGCACTTTACATACATTATGGGTAGCGTGTCAAAGAGGAAGAGCTACAGAAATAGAATTATCTCTTTCAGGACTAATTGGAAGGTATAAGAATTCCGATGATTATTACAGAAGCTATTATCTTTACTCATGTGTCTAAGTAAGAATCAAATCTAAAATGTTAGTTCCTAATTTAGTCTGAATCCCTGTTCTGTCTCTTCCGGAGATATGGATGATTTACCAGTTTTAGAATACACTTTCTGGATAATTAATGCACTGGCAGAGCTTCAGTGCCTTTCTCAAGCTCAGTTAATTTTCCACATGTTCGTATTCCAGCCATAAAATCACCTTTTAGTGGAGTTCACAGTATAATATGAAAGAAAGAAAAAACACCCCAAAAGATTTATAATTCGTGTCTAATTGCAGCTGCATGGGCATGAAATTAGCAGGAGCACAAGTAGAGTCATTCTGACTTGTAAATTGTCAGGTAATGGTTGTTGTATTCCAGATCACAGGTATCAGCTCTATGTCCATTTTCCCTGCAGGTACAGTACGTTTGCACTGATAGATAGTGCAAGGGAAGGACACATGTCCCCTAGGAGTCACCCACAGCTGTCACACTGACATTTCACAACTGCCCTCATTACTGTCACTGTGTGAAGCACAAATGAGAGAGCGCCACATGAAACCCTATCAATTTATGAGACCTTGAGACTCATCAAGACAATACCCACTTTGAAGGAAAATAAAATGCTTTGAAAATACATAAAGAGAAATCACATATGGAAGGGAATTGCTAAAATGACACATCAATATGTGAAATACTCTTCCAGCTCGCTCATTTGTACAATCCGAAAGTTACTCTTCACTGGTGAGACAGGCTCGATTACGAGGACGTAAAAGAAAGCAATTCTTTTGATAATTACTTTAGCAATACACATGTAAATAGCATTACAATTGAATCTTGCTCAAAAAATCCTTCTGTGTATTGGCTGAAGATGGATTTATGACAGAAATGTTTACAAAGAGAGGGAGGCACAACAGCAAAAGAAGGCGGCAAGTTAAGAAAAAAAAAGAATTCAAGCAAGACGTATTTATAATGTGTGGTTTTAGGTTAATGAGAACAACCTGAAATAATGACTTTACTTTAAATGCCTACTTTAAATGTAATAAGCACTAATTACGGGTAAAGACTGATATAAATTAATTTCTAGAAGTTGTCACTGAATAACAGAGCTTCGAAACATGACGTAATTGTACCCTAATGCCTCAAACTGGAAGACAACGAATTAAAAATAACATTGCAAGACTTTAAAACAAATGTTACCATGAGGGTGTCTTGACTTACAGAGTTCAAAAGTCAACTTCAGTTAAGAAGGACGGGGTTATCAGCAGTGCAGGCCTCGAGAGGCAGACGTGTAACTTACAACATCCTTCTGAAATCACGCACTGCGGGGAGCAGACAGGTTCAGAAGAGAAAGCCACAAGGTCCTGGTGGGTGCAAAGCCACATCAGAGAGGAGGAGGAGCAGAAGTGCTAATGCTGGACCTCTGTGATTTGCTGCAGGCTATGAAGAGACCCATATAATGACCAATTTTCTTCTAACAAAATAATTCTAACAGGGAAGCCCAGGAGGGTCATAAACTACAAATATTCCTAGCTGTTAAATTACCTCAACCGTTAACAGGTTTTTATTTTTGTCCTGACGTTATTTAATACTAAATACAACAAATGCTCCTGAGCCTTTTTGTGCCACCTTCATAAGCAGGGGAAACAATTTGCTTCTGTACAATGATGTCACTAGCTCTGTGGTGAAGTACACATGATTAGTAAAAATGTTGGAGGGATCTACCACTGGAAATGGATTATTGCCAATTGTTTTGATCTCTGTTATCACTGTTTCACCTCCATAAGTGTTTTCAGCACAAGAGCTTTGGTTTCTGGAAGGATTATTGAAAGTTTTATATTCAGTGTTGAAATGGCTACTCCTCTGAAAACCAAATGGCGCTTCTTAAAATGTCATCACAAAGCTTTATGCTGTCTTATTCTTCACATAACATCTCAGTTAAGGGTATAATCTGGACCCTTAACTGTACCAATGTGGCCATGCATACCTTCCCTATACTCAGAGTAAAGTCCATTTCCAGCTCCCCCTGCATGACTTAGCCCAAGGAAAGGCTGTCAGTGGCTGCTCTTCTCAAGTCTGATCCTCACTTACAGCAAGGCCCTTTCCCACTGCTCTTGCAATGCAAAAGGACCTGCAAGAAGGTACAAACATAAGCATACAAATTGCAGTTGGAGTCTGTAAGTCAGTCCTTGTAGAATAAGGCATTTATAGAGTCAAGGTAAAATCACAGTAATTTAAGAAGAAAAAGTAGAGGATTCAAAAATTCAGGGGGTGTAAATTATAAAGGAACCTAACAGCCACCACCTAGGCTCAATTCTTGGGACCATTAAAAATTGCCAATCATTTCTGAACTGAACCCCAAAATTTGCATTTGTTTGAATTCTACTTCATCTCAGGTTAAAGGACATCTTCCATACAGTCATCAAGCATTGGTCCTAGGTGGGTAGAGGAGGAAAAAACAGAGGCTTCCCAAGGCAGTTGAGTCCGTGGTTCAGTTGTGTTCACTGGAGTGAATGTGATTTCTCATTGATATGGTGAGACTTCAGCTTTCAAGACCCTTACCAGCCTTCTATCTGCTGCATTAAGGAGCCTGTTAACCCAGAAATTTTTACATACAGCAATAAAGATACCTCTCCATATTCTTCTGGAGAATTTAAGCAGTCAAAGCTCATTTAGTTTGGCAGCATAAGGCATTTGCTTCAAACCTGTAAATTATTCTGTGTGTCTCTTCAAACATTCAATAGCCCAGAGGTGCGTGTTAGCTGTTCTAAGACCAATATAATTAATACCATTTTAGGATATAAAACCTCCCTTCTATTTCATCATTTTTCTAGGTTTCTTCTCACCACTTTCCTGAATCTCTTGCAGTTTAGTAACTATGACCTCCTAGATCCTACAAAATATCAAAACATCCTGGACCCTGTCCACATATGAAGATGTGTCCTCTGCTCACTGTCTTAATTCACAGTTTCGCATTTCTTTGCAAATTGCTCTGTAAATCTGCCCTAACCTGGTAGACACATGATGTTGTCTTTTGTTACTGCTGAGCTGGAAAGTACTTTACCATCATCACCTGATTCATACATGTAATCTTGCCTTTTTTTTTTTCTAAATATGGAACAGAAATGTTTATTGATGTTTTCTTGTTTCTGCATCATTAACAACTTTGCCATCTCCATCAAGTAATGCCTTATACTATACTGCTAGGACATCTTTTCTTTCTAACATACTTAAATAATCTTTACCATCCCCAGCTCTGCTAACCATTGATTTTTCCCTGATGTCTTTAGCTCTCCTCATCAATTTTCTACACTTCATAACTTCTAACTTTTATTGATTACCATCTTTACTCTTTTTTTTTTTTTTTTTTCATTTTGCTGTAATATTGCTTCTTCATTTCTGATTACTACCTTCCTCATAATCGTGAAACAGGATGGGCTTCTAGATGATAGTGTCCTAAACTATGAGAGAATCTATATCTGCTCATCCCATAAAACCCCTTTTAAAAACTCTTCTTTGCATTTTTATAGCAAAATATTTTCTTACAGTTAATTTTACCCCTAGTTTTCTCTAGCTTTGGGTAAAGCCTCTGCTGAGGAACAAAGCATAAATATATACATTACTCATTCATTTATGCCACACGTCTGTATGTCTGCACTGAATGTAATCAGACTGTGATCACAGATTCCTCACCAGCTACTAGGGCAGAACATCCTTACCCATTACAAGAAGATTTTAGAAGGCTGTTACTTCCTTCTCATCTGCTTTGTATTCAAACTTTAATAACATGTTAGCCTTGTCTCTTTGAGGCAACATGCCCTGTATCAGTGCCATTCTTCTTTCCACCCGTAAGCAGCACATAACAGATTTTGCTCCCAGTTTTAAAAAATAATGAGCATTCTCAGGACCACCACCACAATCTTTACCTAGGCTCTGCTGACTCATGTTGATCCACATACCTTCAAAATCCCAAAGTTATTCATATTCATACAATATGCTGCAGTGACTTCATGCATACTGTGTAGACTCTCCCCACTCCCTTCCCACCCTTCTTGCCCTCTCTGTCTTTTGTAAGCAAGATAAATCCATGATTTTAATATTTCACTATTAGGAACCATCCTATCATTTTTTTAGAAATAACAATTATACCACCATTGTATATTTCCATCAGGGATAATTACTATGGCTTGTCTTAATTATTAACACAGTTTCCAAGCACCAAGGTTATTGGTTCATCTGACGTTCTTTATCACTTTGATACATTTTGTTTGCAAAAATATAAGTCTGAACTCTTTACTGTTCCTTCTTTTGTTCTTGCTTTCATATCTTCCATGATGCTCCATCCCTGGAAGTGTTCCCCATACCTGGAGGCCAGGCTGAATGGGGCTTTGGGCAACCTGGTCTGGTGGGAGGTGTCCCTGCCCATGGCAGGGGGTTGGAACTGGGTGGGCTTTAAGGTCCCTTCCAACCCAAATCATTCTGTGATTCTGTGGTTCTATGATTCTATGCTTTGCCTAGTTTCCGGGAAAGAAAGCCAACCCTCCTTCCTCATGCTTTGTACATACAGGACTCTGTGATCTGGGTGGGAAGTGGCTCAGTATCTTCATTAGAAACTGAACTTCTAGTTTCACCTCAGAAACACAGCCAACTGTTCTAATCCTGGGTCTCCTACATTCTGTATTTTTTCACTTATTTGCATGAAATACCTAAGAAAATCATGCTGGCTTTTCTACATGTCCTTGCCTGAAGTCTTCTTTTATCTGCATAATTCTACATTTGCCCAAATAATTTGTTCTATTGTTGGTAACCACTGGTGGAAACTTGCCAGCCTTACAGTTTTGATTCATATTTTTATACTAGAGAGACAGCTGACAGATTTCTTGCTGAATTCACTATTCATTCTCCTAAACATAGCACTGCCAGTGACAGCTAGTTGCATTTTAGCATGGCTGAAGAACCTCAGAGCAGTAGATTCCTCACTCCACAAGCTGTACCCCTTCAAGTAACTCTCCGGTAGTTCTCTTTTCTGATCTGCACGGAGAAATTTATCCCGTAATTTTTTACACAGGTATCAAATAAGGGTTGATATATCTAGCTAGAATGCATGTCTTCTGGTTTGTGCCCTTCACATAAAAGTTTCTTTAATTTCTAATTTTTCCTTATCCTCATTCTTCCTCATATGATCTCATAGTACCTGGTTGTCCAAGTCTTTCTCTTAAGTGCTGCACAGTGGTGGGATCCAAGCCTCACAGTCAACTGAACAAAAAATAAGAAAAAAGGCACAAATTGAGTGTTTCAGTGAAACACCATACAGGCTTTCTGCCTCTTCATCCAGAAAGCAGCCTGGAACTCCTGCCCTGCCTTTGACGGGCTCTCTGTAGGACAGCCAGTGCAGCAGCTCTGTCTCTACCTTAGGGTGTGTTTAACTATTCTCCTTTTATTAACTGTATCACCCTGAGACACTATGACTAGTTCACTTAGAAATTCTGGAGAATACATGACATTTCGGTAGGTTATTATCTGAAGATTTATACAGATTAGCACAGATATGTCATTGTAATATATGTCTGGATGCATACAACTTCAACAGTCAAAAGGGAAAAAGTCACTAGGGTCGTGGTATGACTATACATACAGGAGTAGATTCATCACTCCTGACTTCAGAAACCTACCTGAGGCCCCAAAATTAGAAGCACAGCCACCCTTGCCTTCATATTTAACTGATGAAGAATGATATACTGAAATCAAACTGTCCTCTGGAAAGTGCTTATTCCTCTCCCCTGACTATACAGAGGGGGCCTCGCTGACATGAATTAGATGGGCTGGTCCCTCACAAAGGTTAGCAGCTAGCAAATACCAGTGAAAGTACTTAATAAGGGTTTGCCTTGTTTGAGCTACAGTTTTTTCCCCAAACAGACTGCTCAGCTCCCTCCTGGAGAGCTATTTGAGTTGTGCATTTTTTCTAACAGGCAGCTCTTGGGATTCTGCTCAGACGCAACCAGTGATTTGGTGCGTTAATAACACCTTGGTGCTAAGGTAACCTAAGAATATAAAATGTGGAGGATGTGTGGTGTTCCAGCCTTAATGTGCTTTTCCTGAGGAGCCCCGCAGAAGGACCAGTTGTTAAGTGTTGTTATGACACACTCCTGGGCTTTCACTTTGACTTCTTTTCACATCTTGTTGAGTTTTCCAGTGTCTGAAAAGGCCATTTCGATGTGCTGAGGTCATATGTTAAAAAGCTGAAAGCAGGGGCCCTCACTAATGGTGCTCTGAAAGCAATTGTTTGGCAGAAGTTCATCACATAAATCGCTCTATACTTTTTTTTTTTTTTTTAGGATCATAAAAGGAAAAATTATACTTTGTCCTCTAAGGAGGTGATGCAAAGATGATGTCCAAGAGCCATTGTTCAGCCACCGAGAGCTGGAATGGGGACTGGAATAAGTGGGTGGGGAGAGGAAAGTCCATTAGCATCAGCAGAGCGTCCAGAAGAGCACTGGCAGGCGAGAGGAGGGGAGAAGAGAGGCAAAACAACCAGGAGAAGTAAGAATATCCCAAAAGACAAGCATAGAGGCAGGCAAGTCCCTTATTGCAAAGCTGACAACATCAGACTTTTGTTATATGATCAAGCTATAATATATAGATTTAACACTAATTTTCATAACTCTGCTTAAAAACCCTGGAAATTCTGGTTTGGAAATGTGTATTTTGGTTTCAGAAAACATTTTTTTCCGTTTAGGCTGAAGAAAGTGCTCAGCAGTTTAAACCAAGCAAACTGATGTTAATTAAAACCAATGAAAGAGATTTCCCACGGCCTGCGATACTTGAGCTACTCTGTCTTAAAGACATACTGAAAGTAAACAAATGTGTTTTTTCTTTTTCCTTTTTTTTTTTTTTTCTTTTTTTTTTTACCTTTCTGATCTGTCAGGAAAAGCTTCTCTTCAAATGCCCAGATGCTGGGAACAAAGTTTAAGATTGGTGATTTGCAGTAAGGGACAGCTTTGGCCAGTACAAAGAGGAACCATGTGGATACACTGAATTCCTGCTTTGAGCCCTTTTCTCCCCACACTGGTAACAACAGCACCTGCAGAAACAGTTCACAGACATTTCTTGCCTGCATGCACAGAGGAAACATGCCACAGGTTCTCCCAGGGGAACCCTCAAGAAGACCCAACTCCTTGGCAGGAGACAGAGTCGGGCAGCTAGCAGAAACTGAGGAACCAGAAAAAAAAGTACAGGTGCTAAAAATGAAACCTCAGCAGTGACAGGTCATGGGCTGGACCTGTCTTCCTTGCTCAGGCTTACATGGGACCCGGTGAGGGTGTGATAAGGTGAATTGCAAGCTCTGGATCGCATATATGCAACTTTGATGGCTTGCCCCACCAAAATGCACGGGGGAGCGTCATGGGTGGGACACGGAAGGCTGTCGTGCCTTCTTTAATATTCAGGTGTTCAAGAATCATATAAAATACAATTGCACGTGTGCCCAGTGACATGCTAGATGGATGCTGGTCAGTAAAGCTTGAGGACAAAGTGAAAAGGGTTAAATAAAAAGTCTGTGCTTCAAGGCAATAGCTATGGTTGGCACAAAGAAGGCAGCCATGAAGAAACTTATACCAAACTTTACAGGAAAAGCACAAACAGTTCAATTTGTTTGTTTTTACAGTCATCACAGGCAAAATAGAACTGCTAGAAGAGTAAGAGAGAGCAAACAGATTTTTTGGCAAGCAGGGACATTTCCCTTGTGTTCTGCGTCGTTTCCAGGTTTCCATCTCTGTTTTATCTGCTTACACTGCAGACTCTGATTTGCAGAAAGGCAAAGAAAGTGAGACCCAAGTTGGTATTTTAGTCCGTAATATCTATATATGAATGGTTTGATCTATATGGGTCTGATTTTGTAAAGTTACATTTATGGCTGTCCACTCAGTGCTACTGGCAGCAGAACCAGCAGTGAAGACAATGGGAAGATTCTCCAGGACCTGTGACCTGACAAGCCAAATCTCTGCCAGTTCAGGACCTCCTGCATGTGCTGTGTCCCATACTCTACCCTCAATTACAGTTTGAGCAGCCCTATGAATTATTTTCAAACACATCGGTGTTCGTGCTGTGCATCAATTGTAAAATATTTTAATGCCCCGTGCAGTGGAAGATGACATCAGACCTCCTGAAATGTATACTAAACCTCCAGATTGCAATTCAAAGCATATGTTCTGCCTGGTCTGCTGAGGACATAATGGTACAAAACTAGGATGCTTTTAATGAATAAAACACTAGTCACTGATACCACGTGCATTATACATACTTTCCACTTCACAGGAAAAGCAGTTACAGTTTTCGCTGCCTGAAGCCATACTACATTGCACTGTGACTGTATTGCAGCTAAGAACATAAGTACATTGAGCCGGTGCGGTCTTTGAAGGGGAAATGTTTAAATGAAACCTAAAGCATTGCTGGCAACTCCAGACCCGGCGCCTCAGCCTCTGGGCCAGCAGCAAATCCACCCCATAGCCCAGGCTGGGGGTGCAGCCCTTCCAGGAGAAGCAAACTGCATGTCTAGCATCACCTCTGCTCAAAAAAAAGAAGCTTCTTGCATGAGTGGTAGTGTTTGCTTGGGCTGCCTGGACAGATTTGACTTTAAACAGCCATACCCTGCCTACTTCTATTTCTCCAGCAGTTTCAAGTGCGTATTATAACCTCATTATTTTCTGCCCTAAACTATCATTTTATATCCCTCCGCACTGCTGAAATAACTGCCTCAGTCCCTGCCAACAGTGACTGCATTCCAGCAATACTCAAAATCATATTAAGGCTTTATCCTAATCTTCAGCGAGGTAAATTTAAAGTGCCTCAGCAGAGGAGTGGCAGCTGCACCAAAAGACAAGGCAGAGGCCGATCTGAAAACTTAATGCCCCTCAGGAGCCGAAGTGGGATCTACCTGTTTTGCATCTGGCAAAGAGCATCCCTGTGCTAATCCAGACCTTCTAAGGCAAGACGAGCTGGCAATTCATGAAGGATTGGCCCCCACCCTGGCAACAATAACAGAATAATGCCTCATCAATACTTGCATTGATTTAACCATGTTTGTTCCAAGTTGCTTTCAGGGTAAATTTAGCGCAATTTCAAAGCAGATAATTCTGATGCAGGGTCATAAGGGAGAGTGCTTGCTTTGTGATTTATTTATTTATTTATTTATTTTCCAGAATCCAGCTAAACTAAACTAAACTGTACCTCTGGTAAAACATGAATGTTAACAACTAGCCATGCGATGCTCTAGATAAATCAGTGTCTTACACCGACGTGCAGATCTCTTAGCTTCCTTCACTCGTGGCGTGCAGTCCTATGCACTAGCACGTCCCTGTGTGTCCAGTATGTGAGGTTATCTACCGGGTATCTGTGAGCCAGGGTGCACCAGTGACAGGTGCCCTGCACCAGTGGGCCCCCTTCTGCCCTCATCCTCTGAGCAAGGGGCACCTCACCAGCCCACTGCAGCTCAAACCTTTCAGCAATATCTGGACACCATGGGAGCTTCTAACATGTGAGATAACGTCCATATTTTGTGGCTCCTGATTCTTGTAGCCCATTCACAAAGAATTCACAGGCTGTGTGCTGAATTTACTTTAAATCCACTGACCTTTCCTCAACTCCACACACTTGTATTCCAAACTGAGAATGCCCATAAACAGGTTTTGCAAATTAGGTTTGTTTTTTGTTATTTTTGTCTAAGAGTGCCTGAAGTTTAGCCCCATTTGTATACTCCTTAATGCAGATACTGTTTATCCTTCCCAGTGCTGGCAGAGTGCATTTAAGAAGACAGAATGAGTGATTCTGTTCTCACTTGCATCTGTGTAAATCAGATGTAGCTTCATTAAGCCAATGCAATTACCTCGATGAAAACTAAACCTTGAACCCTTTATTTCAAATTATTTTGACAGAACACAGTTTAGGCAATTAAGTTTAATCTCACAAAAATTTTCAACTTCTTATTGACTCCCATGTTGACTCCTAGTTTTCTCATTTTCGTCACCTCTTTCCAGCAGAGCTATTATTTTTTGATGAGGCCCAATGACCAGTCTTCCCTAAGAGATCTACAGTGAAGACTATTCCAAAGTATTCAGCTTTCCATTTCCTGAGGCAGACATTTCATTCTCTTTAGGGTAAACTCAACCAGTCAGGAAAGGCCCTCTTTTTTTTTTTTTTTTTTCCAGAGTGCTCATAATCCAGGTCCTTTTTCCTAGACATACTGCATCCTACTTTACTTGGAGTGTAAGGTAGAACTTGTAAGAATCCAAAGCAGATCACTTCTTCCTCCCGTTCCCAGGCATACTCTCAGCTGCCCATACGACTCTCAACGCATCCAGAAAAGCTGCCTCGTGCTTTTTTGGCTTTGTGCAGTGGGAATTATTTCTGAAGAAATTTATAAATATTTGCTCTGAATGCCTGAACAAATGAGTTATTTCCTGAGCCTTGCCTCTTGATACCTTAAATCTGTTAGCATTCTGGCACCAGAGCCTCTGTTCCCTCAGTGTCTCGGATCACAGCGTGAACTGACGGCTTAAGAAAAAAGGAGAAAGTAATCTCTGGAAAGACAGAGGAACGAGGAGAAATAATTAAATAAAAATAGACAGGAGAGCAGCTCCGGCTCATCTGGAAGCAGAGGCTACGCCGAAGCCCTAGCTTCTGGTAGCTCTGTTATCCTGCCCCTTTCACTGCTGCCCTTCCTACAGCTGCGAAGGGCAGGTTTAGGAACGCTTTGCGTCAGCCGGGCTCTCGGGCTACTGCTGGGTATTTATGAGAGTCTCCCTGCAGAGAGGTCAGAAAAACACCCAATGGGGGAACAAAGAATGTCGGGCATTTGCTCTTGCTTCTCCACCCTCCCGCCTGGGTTTTGCTCTGCTTTCGTTCTCTTCTCTCCAGCAAGGGCCACCCTGCCCTTATTAGCCTGCAATCCTGCCAATTGCGTTTGCAAAATGTATCAGATATATCAGCGATGATTTGCAGTGAGTGTGCTGACTGAAATCGCCAGCTGTGGCTCACGGGGCTGGATGTCCCCCAGGCAGCAGGAGTGCCTCCACACCACGATGCACACACTGCTCCGGGGCCAGCCAACAACCGCACGGCCGGCACAAAATTGTTTTAAGAGAGAGAAAAAGTCTCCAGCAGCTACTTTCGGTCTTTCCTGAAATGACTGCGCTACAGAAGTACTAACAAAGAAGCAGATGTAAGATTTTCAGTGACTTATCTCCAAGGCAATTATTTAGAAATCTCCTTGATTCATTACATGCCAAGCCTAAATTAATCCCCTGGTTTAACAATAGAAACGTATATGTAGCCCTGTACATTGCAACCAATAGTGCATGCTAAGCATTTTGCTTTACAGATTGTTTTTGAAAGTACAAAGCCATTTTCACCCTTTTGAATATTTTAGGCAGAAAATTAATTTTCTCAAAGAAAAGACCTTGGCTAGGGACAGTTCCTGCTGCCAGATCTTATATCTATCTGCTTCTGAGGGCTTCAGAGGGGTCAGGGAGAGCCAGCACCATACATAGCTGAGAACTGTGCAGAAAAAGCATGCACAGATGCATGCTTATGCACACGCATGTGGACACACGTGCACACAGACAAGCACAGTTATATATAAAAGAGCAAAGCATGTTTTCCCCTCTCTACTCCCTCCCATAGGAAAGTAAAATTAAATGGCACGAGTCCCTGCAGACTAGCATTCCCCAGGCTTAGTTATTCTGCTTATCCGAAATACATCTCACTACTCATCTCACTACTCATTGCCAGAGGCAGTGTGAACCAGGAAAGAAGGGGCAGCTGGCGTGCTGTGGTGTAGTTTTCTCTGTGCTCTAATCTCTGCCACATGAGCTACAGATTTGGAGAAGGGGCAATGCTGCTAATTACCCTGTGTATGTCACAACTTCTTGCTCAAAGTGTCGGAAGCTTCATGTTTGGAGACGTATTTTCTCCTCCTCCCTTCCACACAAGTACTGTTCCTTCTTTCAGTGAAAGTCAGATAGGTATGAGATTTTAATTTAAGCTGTCAGTCAACAGTAATGCAATAGCTGGAAGGTCTGACTCTGCTTCTTCTCTGTGTGTTGAGTACAGCTAGCTTATGTGCTATGTTACAACATGAATGAGGAAAGATGTACCAGGGCCAGAATAATTAGCAACCAGGCCTTATCTAGGACAAATAAAACAAGAGAATAAAGCTATTAAAATATGCCTCCTCTTTGCTGATGCTAGAGTGGATGAGGCTTCTCATGGAAATCAAAAAATAATCATGGCAACAGATTTCTTTTCCTGTCTTGTTACAATACCTGGCAGAAACGTAGCTCTCGCTGAGGGCAGGAAAGTTAAACCCAAAATAGGAGATGTCAAACAAGTGCCCGCAAGCCTACACAGCATGGTGCTAGCCGTGCATGGGAGTCTGAGTGAGCAGGGTGATAATGCAGAGCTGTGGATACTCCTGACTTGGAGGCCAGCCTGGCAAACCATCCACACAGCTGCATGGATGCTGTCACATGCAGCATCTGTGGGACCATCAGGCCAGTGGTGATTCCTCCCTTCGGGTTTCTGATGACTTGCTCATCTGACACCAGGTTTAGAGCTGCCCGCTGCAGTGGAATAAACCACTAAAACTAACAAGGTAGACATAAAAAAACAGCTTTCATTTCCTCCATTGTTGTTTTTAATTACCGTTCAGAATGAGAATCCATAAAGCAGTATTTCCTTGAGGGAAGGAGACGGCACCTCATCAGTCCTCCAAGAAACCAGTGCCAGTGATGCAAGGGGAAGGTCTGTCTGGGGACAGAGAGCAGCCCCATTCCCATTCCATGGGGACACACATTGAGGGGGCAGGAGGATCCCTGGCTCCGGAGACCCCCATGTGGAGGGGCTCATGTGGGCACAAAAGGGAGGAGAGGCCGGCTCGTGGCTTTTTGGCTCCTCGTGATGCTATTTTTGGAAGGTCTTTTGAGCTGTTCTCCACTTGTCGATGCTGCATAATTTGCCCCCTGCGTGTCCCTCCTTTCAGGATTTCAACAGGAAGTGCTGTCTGGTTTTATTGTCTGCTTTGACATTCATTTCCTATAAGGTGTAGGAGGATGACGTAAAAAAACCTATACATACATATATATGTATAAAATAGATGGAGAAATAACTCTGCCTTAAATGAGACACAGTGCAACTCCTGATTAAATTGCCACATTAGTTATGTTTGACAAGTTCTAACCTTGAATACTAGGAAACTGGAAAAAAAATAATTAAGAAAGATATATGCAAATAGGAAGGACAATATTTATGTACCAGGTGGCATTAGACTTCAATCATTTTGGCTGAGATGCTCAGTTTGGCTCTTTCAGTTGCTTTGTCAAAGGGCCGCAACTCCAACCTTCTTTTGACTTCCAGCGGTCTGGGATCCTTTATTTGCTGTTCACAGTGTTATTAATTCTGGCTGCCTGAACATTTTCATTACAAGACAGAAAGGAGGAAACCAAAGATAACTTATCGGGCTTTGTTCCCATTTAGGTGCTCCTTTGAGATTTGCTTTTGACTGGAATGTATTTCATTAATTTGGGGGACGTTCTGGCATGGATGTCTAATTAGATCTGCTTAATGGTTTTCATGTCACATAGGCATGTAAATCTTTCCATGAAAGACAAGGTTTGTATGGTGAGATAATATCTTTCATTAGACCTCCAGATATAATTGAAAGGAAGGGACAACATTTCCAGATTTTCCTTTCTTACATCTTCAGATACTCAGCATCATGAAGACCTGAACACTGCAGTCTCTTCATGGTCCTGTGTATGAGCATTCACTCACTTTTTCTCTAAAAAGTCTTTGCCACATTTGCATTTTTTCCTATTTCATCTGGAATTTCAGTCTTCGGACATTCACCTGTTTGTTGGTGGTTTTTTGTTGTTGTTGTTGTTTGTTTTTTTTTATAGCCCACTGCACATTATATGTATCTTATGAGTGTTTATATTCAATGTTACCTGTTCAAAGGTGGAAGGGATCCCAGGTGGATTTCCTTCCAGGTTTCTATCCCAAACATCACTTACTCCAAGAGATTACAAAATGTGGTCACTGCAGATTTTGTGTTACTGCCTACTTGACTTAAACGTGCATTTGGCAGTCCCATATACTTGTCATTTCATGCACCCAAAAGCAACCATAAAAACCATGAAATATCTACTCTTCCCTCCTGAAATCTTTAGTAGCATGAGACAGAGGAGTCTGCTGTGCCTGGCTTGGTGGCTCACCTTTTCGCATAAGAACAGTTCAGAAAGCACACCCACAGGCCACTTCCGTCTTTCAGTTTAAGCTTTATCTTCGTGATGCTGGAGATACTTAAAGTAACTGACAAAGCACATTCTACCCAATGTATTAGACCTTGCACAAGAATTTCTGGCTTTTTTTTTTTTTTTTTTTTTCCCCAGCCTGATACTAGTATGTTCTGCAAAACATGCAAAACACATTACTACAATTTGGAAAACTTCAGTTCTTGGAATAATTAGTTTGGTCTATTGCTTGAAGTTTTAGGCAGCTTATAGTTCAGCAGAAAAGTGGAATCCCCTGAAAATCTTCTGTTTTGCCAGACACCACAAAAATTCTGGATCATTCTTGCAAGCTTCCTCATAAACTTCCAACCTCTCTTTTAATGTTGCTAAATACAAGGCTTCAACCACATCCCATGGCAAATTTAATGGCTTTAATCTTGGTGGCACACCAAGACCTCATAAAAATAGACTTTTCTATATGTAAAAAGCACAGTATTGGGATATATTCTTGAAAAGAAAGGGCCTTCTGATGTGACAAACTTTCTTAGTTGTAGAGATTAGAAATTAATTATCTCACATGCAGTTCTGTTTTGCAAAAGAATGGGAGGAGGGAGAAATTAAATCCTATCCTCTCAAAAGATAACTCTATTTTTTTTAAGCACATGACTGATACGTGAAGGCTAGTTTTAAAAGCCTCCTATTTAGGATATCTCAGGGTTGAGATTCAAAGGCTAGGGAGTAAGAAACCTCTAAAACTCAAACTACTAAAGATGCCTGGAATTTGGCACCTGAAAACAGAAGTGGTGCAAGTGTTTTCCTTATGAAAAACTTAACGTGAGTTTTGATTAAACTCATGTCTATTGAAACTTAAAATTAAGTACATCTGATACCTGAAAGTTTTCAGTCTCACCCGAAAACTATACCACCTTTCAGGCAGTAGAGTTCAACCTCAGCCCACATCAGCACTGACTGACTGCCATTAGCTCACCTAATGGCTGCCCTGGGACGATGCTCAAGGAGCTGACGGCCCCATTTCAGCTCGCACTGGACAGGTGTCTGCCCAGCATCAAATGTGCAGCAGGACATGGGTCTGCTCCGTCTTCCCAAGCACAGCCCAGATGCAGGTGCTGCCCGTGCTGGACTCATCCAGCAGATGGACGCCAGTTCCTAGCGCTGTCAATGAGCTACTCTGCTCAGACATGGAGCTCACTTTTTTTGGAGGGAGGAAGGAAAAAAGTCTGCAGCCTCACGATAAACCCAAGGGATTAATAAAGGCAGTTTATTTTGCAGGATAAAGTAGAGTCTTTATCACCTGCGGTTCAATCTACCAACTTAAAAATACACGACATCACAGGACTGGCTCCAACACCACATGAAATAAAAAGCTGAAAGTAAGTGTATTTGTGGACATATTTCCAAAAGATAAAGACAGAAGGATACCCAAGACTGAAGGTCATGCTAGGGATTTCTCCCACCCTGTAAAGCTTAAAATACTGAATATAGTGTTGTAGTAACACAGAGAATAATAGTTGTCAAGAGATTTTCTTTAAGACCATAGACGAGAGAGAGGGATAGACCCAGGAGAGGATCTCAGGTTCACAGAAGTGAAGGAAGTTATAAACTTTCAAATTATCTTCCATTTGCTGGCTGCTTTGGACACTTTTTTTTTTTTTTTTTTTTTCCCTGAAACTTAAAACCTCCTTCTAAGCTTCTGTTTTCTTCTGAGCACACTTTATCGCAGTCATATTTTATTTTGAAATGCTCTAAAGCACCAAGGCAAAATAGAAAGATGAACTCTGTTTAATCCCTCTATTGCACTGCAGTAAGAGCAAGCAAGCAGGAAGGTATAAGTTTAGGAGGAAGGCAGAGAAGAAATGGGACTGGCATAATCTCCTTTCAACTGGGTTTGGAGATCCCAAAACCACATTGATAAGCTTCCACTGCAGAGCTATCTGGCTGTGGAGAAGAAAACCATTTTCAACCTTAACTTGACATCATTTGGCGTCTCCTTAATTGGCAGGAAGAACACGCTGTTATTCCACACGGCCATGCAGTACGTACCGCAAGAGATTTAAGCTGCAGCGAGAGCCAAGTGCAGACATCAAAGGCTAATATTTGGATGCAAAGAAGTGAGAAATAGGCTGTAATTCTCCTGATGAGAAAGCTTTATCAAACCCCTAGTTCTAATAGGAGTTACATAACAAAAAGCTCAGCTACTCTCTGCTGACTGCCAAACAGCTATCAAATATTAAAGAGATGAGCAAGAGCTGTTGCGCAGGCACAGTGCAGCATCCTTGATGTGTGTGTGTGTGTACTCACGTGTATGTGAACAAGACAGCCTTCATAACCACATGGATGCTGAAGGCCAACCAGTGAGTTAAATGGTAAATCTCCACCCTTCGTTTTGCACTATGTTCCCCCCAAGATGCAGGCATCCCATTAAGGCCATATGGGAAGAAATCAGAAAGATTTGGGTCAGGTGCTGTTTGCAGCCCCTCTGCCAATGAAGTTAATGGGCTGCCAGTGATAGACCACTAGTAACAAGTCCCTAAGACAACAGCAGTATCTGTTCTCACTGTACTGGGGACTTTTTGAGATCCAGTCATGGAATAACACGAAAATCTCAGCTTTCCTCCTCAACAGAAGTTCTTTGCTGGCCCCTGTGATTAAAGTAAGTTTTGCAGTTTTAAACTAAGCCTTGTTTTTCCTAGAGAGGAGGGGAGGAAAAAGAGTCTGGCTCTTGGATTCTTGATACTTGGAGTTGGCAGTACTGGGGTTCTGCCTAGATGACCCAAATCAAGTGTTGGGAAGAAGATGAAACATGGGGAAAACCATCTGTTGGGCATCTTCTAGAGTAACCTTCAGTTTAAATCTACTTTCTTGTAATGCTGAGTTAGCAGGGAGGTAAGCCCTCATGACAGTGGATGAGGCTTTTCAAGTGGATCAAAGCCTTGGAAGGCAAAGAGGAGTGGGATGTTTCCACTGAGTTCCAGGTGGTTTTGTAATAAGATGAAGTATAATTTGATTCCTTTTGTACTCTGTGCTGACATAGCCATTTTCACAGAGGGAATAAAAACAACTTCAGGACTTGTGGGGAGCAAGGCAGAACTGCTGACTGCTTGATTTCAAGCGGTTCACCCATCAGTATAGCCTGGTCTAAAAGCACACTGGACAGGTATGTAAAGAAATGAACTACAACCAGCTATAGTTTTATATTTTTGATCCTGAAGAAAAGGAAAAGAGAAAGAAATATGGGAAATAAATGAAACTGAAGAGTATGAAAAAATATTAATGCAACATAAATAATGTAAAAAGCAATTTTGTAGTATCCTAAACAATGAATAAATAAATTCAGATATGATCTTGAACACTGTCACTGTCAGATAGGTTGAGATTTGAGACATGTAACTACAGGCTCTATCTATAAGGAGCTTATGCAAGAATTCGGGATCCTTAAATGTGAGGTTATCATAGTCTGGATGGAACTAAGAAAACCGGAAAGGATTTATCACTAAGCATACATTTAAATTGTATATGCTTTGACAAAATACAGACACGTATTGAACAACCAGGGATTTGGTAAATGTAAATGTTGGCATTTCTGTTTAGCAAAGGTTGATGACATTACCGTGGAAGAACATTGTTTTGTTTATACATGTGGAGCATCATGTGTGTAAAGTTTCTAAATTTATTCAGAATCCTTTGCAACCAGCAAAGTTGATAGAGAATTTCTGAAACTCTGTGTAGTAAAAATATTTTCATTTACTAACAAGGGAAAAGAGATTGATTTAATCTGCTAATGATTAATGTCACCAAAAATTTGGTAGGGAGCACTTCATGAACAAGAAAATGAAGGTAGTTCCCTATTCACATTTTTAAAATCACATCTACTCCAGTTGTTTAAATTAACCCCAAGAACTGAAAAAGTAGGAAAAGAAAGAAACCAGCGTGACTAAGTATGCTAACGTGTTCTCCTCTCAAAGGTCATTAATGAATAAATAAAAAAAAGAAGTCAACAGAAGTAAACAATGCCCTTTCATAAAAGGATACATTATTCCATGAGAGTCTCCCCAACATGCTTCAGAACTTCTTGCACAAGTTTTGACCACTCTGACTAAGCTGCTTGTTAACTGCCCATTTTTGCCATATCATCTAAAACACAAAGGCAGGCATTAAATTTCCCCATCTTATGGTCTGCAACCAGGTCCCAGAATACAGTACTCTTACCTAAAAATAACATTCTTCCTTTTTTTTTTTTGTTTTTTTTTTTTTTGTTTGTTTGTTTGTTTTTTTGTTTTTTTTGCCACACCCTGGCAGCATTGACCAACCAAGAGGAATTTCAGCCCTCCGCAGGCACAGCCCATACTGTTGGGGCAAGGACAGGGAGCAGTGTGCCCTACAGCTACAGCCATGCAATGCACGACGATCCCCACCTCTGCAACCTCCTCCTTTCAGATCCACACCTGATCGAAGCCAACACCCACCTTGGAGCAAACCACATCTTATGCAGCAACACGTTTATTCTTCTGCTCATCTCTTTGGTATATGGGCTTAATATATATTCAACTAATACACCAAAGAAGTTCAAGGATTAATGCCATATTTATGTAAACAACAGCAAGCCTTTCTGCAGTGCTAAATGAAAGCCCAAGAAGCTACAGCTAGGTCTACTTTGGCAGCACTCACCATAAATAAATGCACTTTAATGCTAACTGGTAGCATCACAGCTACACTTGCTCAGTTTGATAATTCAGCCAATGTTAGTCCTTTCATCAAGCAGTTCAGTGTACGAAAGCTCCTTTTCCCCAAAATAATTGCAGCCTTTGGGGCTTCTTTGGATGGGTTTTCAATAGACATAAGCCATGCTATGAATGGGGTATTAAAGGACAGACCAGTGACAGAGTGAACTCTCCATTGTAGATTTATGGTCAAGAGACACCAATAAAGAGAGTACAAAGAAAAGTTTTGTTTGTTTGTTTTTTTATTACTATTTATTTTATTTTTAAATGGCACTTAAAAGAACCATCTTCTCCCTGGTGCTCAGGTACTTGACTTAAATGAGTCAAACATAAAGAAAACTCAGATGATAACAGTTCGGAGATTACAGCAGGTGACTCCACACTAAGCAACACACTGGGACTCTGACCTTCTGCAAAGGTCTGCAGAGGTCTCCCACATTGCTTTCCTCTTCACATGTTTGAGGGTGCATTGCTCAACAGCCAGAGGTACTTTTGCTGTGGTTTATTTTGCTTCCCTGGAACATGATTAAAGACCCAACAAATAATTCTTCTAGTCCCACACAATCGCAGTATGAGCATCAACTTTTCTTTCAAGAACATTATCTGTACTTTAGTGTTTTCAACAATGCATTAAAAGCCAACTGGCACAGGAAGGGAGGATAGTGCAGAGGATATACATATTTTTTACTCCAGACATGTTAAACCCACAGCTCTATTATGCCTAGCACTTCAGAGACATTAAGTAAACCTTTGTTGAACATCTATCTTAAAAACTGTCAGCTATGCTTCATTTCTTCTATCCCTCTTTAGTTCCATGTAGTAAAGTATGTCTTTTCCTATAATAATGTTACAAAAAATTAGTGTAAACCCTAATTACTCAGCATCGTTGCAGGGCACACATCACAGGTCAGTCTGCAGCACCAGCAGTCGCCATTCAATTGCTCTCCTACCTTTGGTGCTCTGACTCTAACTGTCCCCTTTCCCTCCTTCTCTCTTTCTTCTCTAGAATAATCCTTTTTTTTTCTTTTTTTTTTTTTCCTCTAACTCATTGCTTCTGCTTTACCCACACACAGCTATTGTATGAGCTTGGGCTGATATCTGGGTTTAATTAAGCGTACTTGTATAATGTAGCAATACAATTTCAATATGACTGCTACGTTAGGAATAGTGGAGTAATATAATGGTCTACTGAAGCGTAGCATTGTCTGTTAAATTGAAGGTGCAGCATCTCCTAAAACACAGCAAGCAAAGCCACCCACATACTTCATGTACTATTAAAACTCCCTTATTCAATTTCACTCTCAAATAGTCTTCTGAAAAGAAAAAACTCTATCTTGTAAAAACATAAGGTGGTCTGAAACTAAATGCATATTGGTTTATGATGAAAAAATGCCCTCCTGTCACCAGCTGGAAACATTATCCACTCAGAACAGAAAATGTATTGGGAGAAAGGAGTGCAGCAAGGAAATTCATGTCATCAGACTGGTGCGAGAAACGTTACGGCTCACGTACATGGTCTCCCATTGCTTGATACCTCTGTATGTTTTCTCATTTGGTTTATTTTCAGGATCTCTAATGTGCTGCACATATACATATGCACCAGGGGAAAAAAAATAAAAAGAAAAAAATAATTAAAAAAACCTGCGGATGCCTCAACTACTCTGTTGATCAACATGTTTCAAAACATTTCTCAGTCCAAGTACACAGGTAACATTTTTGCTGACACAGTCAAGACAAAAGTCACTCTGCTCAAGCTGCATGTGTAGATGAAGTCAGAATGACAAAGGAGGGATTATGCTTAGGCAAATGGTGTTTAGACATAGTTAGGGATGTTTAAAATCTACAGGAATCTGAGTGCTGGAGCCAACTTGGGAAAAAAAAAAAAAAAAAGTTCCTGCCCTCACTTGCAGTAGGATCAGTGCAGTGCTGTTGGGAAAACCCTTTCTCTTGATGAAGACAGTCAGATCTTTCCCCCCATCCCTGCTCTAAAGCAAAATTAGAGGCTTCAGTGTTTTCCACAGTTTGTTGGGACTTTTGTATGGATTACTGAATACCCCAGAAAGCATGGGGTGCTGATGGCATGGGTCTGGATGCTCTGATACAGGTTAAGCATATTGTGAAGCACTAACAAGGAGCAGGGCTGTGGTGCAGCTGGGCTGACCCTCGCGTCTGGAACATTAAGCAACCAGTAAATGCCCCTCTGATTTTGCATCCAAAATATTTAAATTCGGCGATGTCCAGGCTTGCCACTGTTTTGCTTTATGATCCATCAGCAGGTGTGTCAGGGACTCACACGGGGCACAGCCTGAACAGCAGAGGGGTCACGCTGGCAAGGCTGGCTGGTGGCACATCGCTTTTCTGTGAAGTAGGGGCTTTCCAATGTCAGCATGGCATGCATGGCACCACGCACTAAGTGCAGCACAGGAATGATCACACAGTAAAGTCAACCAAAAAGCACTTAATAAAGCCAAAGAGCAATCTAAAACCAGCGTGCTACAGTTTGCCACTTTAAAGCCAATATCCAAAAGCAAAATCTCTGATCACAGGGCTCTCCACGTTGCAGATGAACCTCCAATTAGTTTCATTAGGGCAGCTGCCAGGCTGGCAGCCAGGATGCGACTTGCCAAGCTGCAGACTGTAGCTGGCAGTGCAGCTTTATCTGTTTAGGAAACAGGCACCTTTGCTCTGAGATGTTACCACAATACCAGAAAAATGAAATGCAGTGTTCAAATGCCTCAAGACTTCTTGTGTCATTTGGAAACTTGTGCCTGCAAATCAGTTTCCTTTTTTTTTTTTGCCCAGCACAGGTGCCAGGAAGGTTTTAGGAAGAAATGAGCAAAACCTTTGGCCAGACTTGTTTTTCTGATTCTATTTTTTTCTTTTACCAAGCAGAATCCCTACTATTAGGATACAGGTTCTGTGCTTCCCTGCTCTATTTCTCCACAGGCTATTAAACAGCAGCCTTTATTATGGATGAGAGGCCAGATCACTACTAGAGTTGAACTAGCATAAGTACAAAGTTAATTAATTCTGCTTTAGACAATGAAGTTTGCCTAGATTTACAGTGATGCAGGAGAAGAGAAGCCAGCCTGCTTCTGCCCTTCCACTGAGGGAACTGCATAGGGCTGCATGACCAGCAGTTTTAATGTGACCATTAGGTGCTGGAGGAAAAAATGCTTGTTAGCACCCAGTTCAGAAATAGTCTTCATCATTTCAATACGGCTCAATAAAAGAGTAATTTGGGCAACATCAGACATCCCATTTTGCATTTTGTGAGCAATAACACCCAGCTTTCACTCTCTGATTTATGGGCTTGCTTGAAGGTATTCAGTGCTAGCTCTATAGCCCAGTTAAACATGATTTGTACTATTCTGGAAGCCCAGAAAGGACACAAAATAGACAACTGAGGATTCTTTTCACACCAGGAAATTCTCATTTGGCACAGAACCAGCACAGCCAGCTGTACGCAGTGTATGGGACCTGTCAGGGATACTGCTGAGCGAATGAAGCGTGATCAGACTGCAGATCGGAGCGACCCAGTTGTTGCTTTTAAGGTTCCTGCACCCATCTCAAATATTCTTTGGGTCTTGCACTGTGGTGTCAAGTGCAGCTCCTTCGGGAGGCAGTGGGATGCAGGAGGCATTGGTAAAGCTGTGCCTGTGCATGTTGGGTCTGTCTGTGTGGCTCTACCAAGCCACCAAGGAGCTTCTCCCCCAGATGCAGCCAGCACCGGGGCCAAGCTGCCTTTGTGCCAGGCGAGTTTATTCCAGGAGTGGGTTTTGGCAGTGTGATGGTGCCCGCACTGGGAGCTTTGGCTGGCAGAGCCATGCCAGCCATAAATCAAGCCTGTCATACCAAGGAGTGATGCTGGTGACAAGTCATGGGTAGACTGGGGCCAAGCCTCGTTAGAGAGTTTGGTGTCAGCGTATACAACTTGGATGACTAAATTTGTAGAAACCCATGAACTGGCTGGACCTTCTGGACTGAGAGCACCAAACTACATCTCACACTATCAATATAACCCAATGCTGAAACTTAGCCTTACAAACAGCGTAATTCCGCACATCCTGGTAAAGAGTTGGGCTAAATTTTGGGAAATGCAGCCCCGCTGGGCAGAGAGCACACAGCTGTGTGGGTTGGGGGACACAAAGCACTCAAACAGCCCCTGCTCTGCAGCACCGTGGGACTGCTTTGGACAGACAGGTTCCCTCTGTCAGGTATTTCTCTCTTCTTTATTTCCTTTATTATTTCTTTTTTTGTTGTTTTTAAGTCATCATTTTCTTGAGAAAGCAGATGCTTTTGACATAAATGATTTGGCCAAAATCCCAATGTTTTCATAAAAATCACTGTGAAAGAAATTTTTCAGACTGTTTCATTAAGCGCATACATACAACTCGCAACACAAGATTGTAAAGCAATGCCCAACTGTCAGCCATGTGCTTCCTTAGATTAGAGATGCTTCATTTTGACCAGAGATAAAAGCAAAAGAACTAACTTAGCAAGCTCAGCAATTTTGACCAGGCATGTGGATAAAAGAAACCTAAATTAATTTGATCGGGTACGCATTTACTTCAATCTTTCCACTATCTGACGTACAGATGTCAAACTTCCTCGGCTCGTTGTCCTGCCTCTCTGCTCCCTTGTCAGTGAGCAGATTGCCTGTACCCATGTTTTGCTTTGACTCAGTGCTGCTTGACTCTCCTGTTACGTGGAAGAGGGTCAGAGCGTGATGCTGAGTCCCAGCTCCTGATGGCTAACCCTCCCGCTTGTGTGCCCACTGCTTGCTCTGCGTGGTTCGTATGCTTCCTCTTCCATGCTTCCTCTTCCAACCACAGATTTTTAAATGTGTTAAAGACTACTTTATTATTAGAAATTGTGTGTGAAAGGCAGCATGCCGTATCAGGGACAAATAATTGTGTGTTGTTTGTTCTTGTTGTTGTTGTCGTTGTTGTTGTTTTTTCCATGTGTGTTCAATAAAAATAATATAATCATATCCAAAGGACATTCTGAGAAACCAGATTGTATTAAGTAACTTCAGAAGAACTGCTGTACAGAAAATGTATAGTTAGAGCCTGCCATCTCCTAGTATTATTTTCAAAACAACCTTCTTTCTTAACAAGCATGTTGAATTTTAATCTTTTGTTCTTGTTAGTATTGTCTGCTATTCCCATAGCAATAAAAAATAAATGCAACCAGTGCATGTGTGTTAAAAATAACCGACTACTTTACAAGTTATTTTTGAGTTTTTTAAAATGTCTCCATTAATGTCCATTAGATACGAACTAGCTCGAACAGATTGACAGTCAAGAAATGTTCTTAAAATTAAGTTTCTTATTGATCTCCAATTTTAGGAAGGTATACATTAATGGGTGATGGCTTAAAAGTTTACTTAATACCCTTATTTCTGTATTTTTCTATCATGGCTGAGGAGTGAAAAAGTCAAAAAGGGCTCAATATCTTCAAAACTAAAGAGATTACCTATTAGATAATGCTTACATTTTGTCAAATCAGGGGATTCAAATAAATGGCTGTCAAAATACAGTCTTCTGGATGCAGACATTTTTACGTTTTTACTTTCTTAAAGCATTTGATAGAAAGGGATTTGGAAACTTTAAGCAGTCAAGTTAAACTATATTTGAAAAGCCCAACTATGGCAGATTAGCTTAAGCCTGAACAATGGAATGCATGCCACTTTTTGAAGACTTGCAGAAACCTTATCATATTTACAGCACATCCAACTTAATGTTTTATTAGTGTGACCTCAGTTTTCAGATGGTGTGAAAATGGACCTGAAACATGAAAACTATTTGGCATTTCAGCCTTTCTGAAATGCTACTACTGGATAAAGAATGTACATCACTTTCACATTTTCATTCTCCTGATGATAAGTGTGCAGCTTAACTACTTCTACCTTATTATTAATACCCATTTGAATTAATGTTTTTAACTATGCATAAATACCAGAATGTATTTTTTTCTTTTTTCTTTTTCTTTTTTTTTTTTTTTCTTTCTTTTTTTTCCATTATGAAGGGGCAGGTTGAGGTCATCTGCTGAAACTCCTATTCAAAATGCCTTCCCGGAGGAGGATGCACACACAGACCATTCTCAAGGAGACACCTGCATGGAAGACGGTGAAAACTACTCTTGGGAGCTCTTGCCTGCGATTAGTACTGACACCTCAATGAAAGAAGCTAAATAAAATGGCATGAGAAGAATAAGAAAAGTGGAGGTCAACAGCAGTCCTGATGGGAACCAAGAGCCAAAACCGTCTTGGGGACGAGACCAGTAATCACAGAGGTTTTTGCAAGAGAGATGTCAGCAAGAGAGGAACAACCTGGACTTCTATGGCATGAATTAAAGCTGCTGTAAGCCCACTCCTTATGAGTAAGTGGGAAGGATTGGCAAGATAGTGTTATCTCTGCTTACAAGAAAGCATAACCTGCTATTCGGAAATGCAGTTGCTGCTGAAAAAAAGGTCACATTCAGCAAATGGAGCTGCACTACAGCATCATGTGAAGCACGCTGTCCTCTCCAGCCAGGCAAAGCAAGCATTCACCAAAGTTTGTTTCAAGCACAAAGTCCTCCCAGAAAAACAGCTTTAATTGTGTGCATTCAAATAAGTAATTATACTTAAGGCTATTATGCTAGTTACCCCAAAACAATATAAATAGTAATCTTGCTGACAGATAAAACACACAGTGCCAAACTTCTTACAACAAGAGGACAGGCTATTAATCATGTTCAGTTCTGATGATTTAATGCCTCAGAATATATTTCTGTTCACGTTACTGACAATTAATGCAGCCTGCAGTCTGAAAGAAGAAAGCTTTGTGTTCAAGGGGAGTAAAATTTCCATGTAAATGTGGGACAAAGGTTCCAAATGGATGGCAAGCCTGAAAAGGAAAGATTTACTGCTCAACGTGCATTGCCAAAAAGATTTTTTTTAAGTAGTAGTAATAGCAGAGAAATGTCCTGCCTGTTAACTAATTGAATTTGTGCAATTCAGACACCCTAATTTATACTGAAATGGTTTTCCTGCCTTCTCTCTTCTCAGTCTGGCAGATGGACTAGACAAAAATGTGAAATTCATGCAGTCATTGCTGCTCCTAGCCCACTTAATTCACAGGCCTTTGTCAAAACTTCTTTAGTCAAGATTAAGAGAGAGGGTACCATATCTATCATAACCATCTGGACTGAAATTTGCCAATCTGGATGGATTGGACACAAGCCTAAGCTATACTAAAGAGTGAAAGCCTGTTTGGGCTTTGCTGAAGGAACTCAAACACAATGGACATGAGGTACTCCAGGAGCTTGGCACACCGAGCCCTGCTCTCCACTGCTCAGCTCCTCTGTTTACACAACTGGAGGCAAATGAAAAATGCTAACAAATCAAGATGTTAGCATTTTATTTTATTATTATTTTTTTTCCAACTGGTAGTATTTATACAAAGTGGCAAGAAATTAAGAACACAGCCCTCATGCTTCACTTGTAAAAATGAGAAATCTCTTAGGTGATGTTCTGTCAAAGCACCATGCCTCTGACAGAATAAGAATAATCTTTCTAACATAAACATACTGCAGGTTGCTGACCACAGTTAGTATATTGACTATATATTTAGGATCCATCAAAGTGACGATGTGCTCAGATTCTCTCTGGTGCAGGAGCCAGTCTGAAGAGTTTAAGAAAATGGGATCAGCCTGGTTTGGTCAGTGGGTAGGTTTCTCTTTGATTTCATCTGTTGATAAGCAGGAGTCTCCACAGATCTCTAGACTCCTCATGGTCTGAATATTAGCAGCAACCCCTCAGAGAGTATTTGTTAACAACTGTATTTGCAAAAAGCACCTATGACTTCTTTCATTTACATGCACCTCTCCGCAGCTATCCCCAGCTCTGCACTGAATTATTGTGGCAACCTCCACGCACAGCAACGCTCGCTTGCCATCGGTGAATAGCACTGGGGACAGTATCAAGTCTGTGCCTTCCTCACTTCCACTCATGCAGATGCTTCTCCTTTGTCTTTGCCCTGTTGAAACTCTGCAAGTGAAGTGACCATCCTGAACACTAGATCTCGTTGACAAACACAGTATGGTATTGTCCAGGCATGGACTACTGCTGCTCTTCAGCAGCTCGGCTTTTCCCAGAGAGGTGGTAAGTGAGCTTTGTGTCGTACTTTAAAATTACCAGTTCTCCCAAGCTTTTGCTGTAGCTTTGGGTGAGAGCTGGAGGATGGGCATGTTGAAGACTTTAAAGAGGATTGTCTGTTTTAAGTAATACACATGTAGAGATTATTAGTTTTTTTTAATTGTTTAAAGTATGTTTAGATTTTAGATGGGAAAAAAAATGAGTATGTATGAATAAATAATGAGGTAAAAAGGTAAACCAGCTATAAAACCTTTTCCTTTGTAATTCTTCCCTGAGAAGAAAAAAAATATACCAAGGTCAGATACCTGATTGGAAAAGTGAGGGTAAGCAAAGCTGCCAGGGGAACACCTTCCCTTGCAAATGCTCTGTTTTCAGCTGACCAGTGCTAAACCCTTGGCAACACACCAAGAGGTAATACACCCACCGAGGCCCTTTCTCATAAAGTGGTTAGATCCCAGGAACCCAGCTGAGCTGTAACACTTCCCTTTCCATCCACCAGCAGGTTGCAGGAAACCTCCAATGACATGGTTACACATAGCTTTACTACAGAATTTTCAGACATGTTCCTCTTCTCTCTCAGAGATAACTCTTCTCAATCTTAAATCCTGTTTCAATTTGAAAGAGAGACACGAGGATAAGTAATTTAAGTGTCATTAAAGATGCCATCCCATCTCTGACAGCTGCATCCAGCCCCAGGGCTGTGCAAAGGAGCAGCATCTTTCTTCCTATCCTGGTCACTCTACACAGAGCTTCTCCATGTTCATGGAGGGTGTTCTCCTGTGGTGGTAACAATGCACAGTGCCACAGAGAGGAGGGAGTGTGGGAGCCCAAAGAGTGCCTGTGCCATCTCCTGTGGTCACCAGTTCTCCAGAGGATGTTTGTGTTTGCTAACTACCAACCTTCCCCAGCCAGCAGGCCTCACCACAGCCCTGACCCCCTTCATAGATGCTGCCTTGACATAAAACATGGGCCTGGTATCCATGGGGCTGGGATCCATGCACAAACCAGCACAATTACACCTTGGCATGAGGTCCTCTTGATTAGGCGGGCCAGAAAACCGCTCTCTCCCATCTGCTGTGAGCAGGGACACAAGTGCTCCTTGGCACCCAGGCTCCGAGCAGAAGGCCTCACCCAACAGCTCAATTCTGAAAACAGCTTGTTACTGAAGTGCACGGGGAGGGGGATCAACATCCTCCTCTGAAATGGGTCCAACGCAACATGGGCTAGCAAATGGGGGGGGGGGGGGAACGACCATAAAACTGTCAAAACATTGGTGTTTTTTTTAAGACTGTCCCACCTGCAGTCAAGTCATGGGGAAAGCAATACGGCTTGTCTCATTTCTCAGTGAGCAAAATCCCCTGGGGTATGACACCTCCAGGTTTGTCTCAGCGCCACCCTCCACTGCCAAACCAAATACAGAGAATGAACATCTTGTGCAGCGTTAGGGCCAGGCTTTGAGCAGTGAACTGCTCACCGTGGTGAAGCACCTAATGCTTCTAAAGACACTCACAGGTGCTTTGCATGTGTGCATACCTTCACGTCACGCTGTTATGAATCTACGGGACATGGGATTCTGTGTATCTGAAAATTTGGTGCTGAAGCATGGGAATAGGTATTGTCTCTTTAAAAGGTGGATTTCTAAAAATCCAGTACTCCAGAAATTAAACTTTGGGTACAAAATATGACTTGCACTACTCACATATGTCTAACACACATGCTTTTGGAAATTCGGGCAGTGTATCTTATTAGATATTCAGGGTCAAATCTGTAGGTGGCTCCATTGACTCGAACAAATTAACTTGAAGCTTCTGAACATCTTAAGCCTGATTTTGATGTATTTACTTTAAATAGAGTTGGCTAAGGGAAGACTCACTCTGTTTAACATAAATGTTTTTGTTTACTTAACAGAACTGACAATAACTTTATGAGCTCATGCATTTAGTTTTCATTCATTTGACTTAAGCCCAAAATGAAACATTAAATTGAATAAAACAGCTTTGTTTCTTGTATGTTTGTTTGTTTGTTTTAAAAAAAGACATCACTATATTCTGTTATGATCACAACAAACTAAACTTTTGCTTTTGCATGGAGCCTTTGTTTCAGTGAATTTCAAAGGAACAGAAAGAAGTTCCATATTTAAATAACACTGACTATTTTTCCTAAAATTATTTTATAATAGCTTTTTTTTTTTTAGCATCACCGAGATAGTGATGACAAATCAGAGAACATAATACATGGAAGTACAGATAAAACTGATACTATTATAAGAAACAGAAAATTCTTCATAATATTGGCATGTAAATCTCTTATTTTGGCTTACTTATAGCAGCTAAAATGCCTATCAGCTTTGCATACACTTTCACGTTATCTATAAATGAGACTGACAACCACTGGTTTTTTTCCAGAGGAATTACAAATTGTATATAAACACAAATCTAAGAAATAACTTGCTGTGTTAAGTATACATAAAAAGAAACATATTACAAAATATTTTTACTGACATAACATCTGGAACTCCACAGGAGGGATCAGGTTCCTTTTAGCTATGGAATAAGGGAATAAAGCAACATTCAAACACATCAGGAAAAGCAGGAGGCAAATGGAGAGAGATGGGGATCAAGCTATGGTCAAAAGAGGTGTGTGGATAGGGTGTGCATATGGGGTTCTAGACCCAGTAGCCAGAAGTGACCACCTGCCTTACAAGAGTAGCTAGTAGTAATAATGCACACAGCTCACATCCATAAAGGACTTACAAGATAACAAAATGGTATCTTTCACAGTTTTTTGTTTTTTTTTTTTTCCCCAGTAAAAGCAACTGCAGTGGTGGAAGGGGTTAGTTATTTATGGGGAAAGCAGATAAGCAGTTATTAAGGGCAGAGCAAAGATAAGGTTATACTTGAATGATATAATGGGCTGATAAAGCTGGGGGAGATGTCTCCTACCCAGAGTGTTTCAAAGCCCTTGATCACTGTTGCAGTGCTAACCAGTTAATTAGAGCTGGGACACAAGTAGTAATTTACCAGGAAATGAAGTTTCAAGGTGCCTTAAAGGAAAAAGACAAAAAAAGAGGTTTTCCATAGCACTGTTTTCAGAATGCTTTGAAGTCCTGCTAAATCTAATAAAAATGAAGAAAGCTAAGGGATAGTTTCCTAAAGTGGGGTTAAGCAGGAGAAGGAAATGCACTTTTGGAGCTGGGTCTCTGAGTTGTGACATCCAATATCATGCCCAAGAGTGGGGATGGGGTTGGTACCTGCCATCTCCTGGTTGCAGACCCCATGGCATACTGCCTGTCTCACCAGGAAAAGCCATGGCTCTTACAGCATCCTTGCACAGTAATAATGTGGTTGCGCATTATGGATCCCAAGCCAGTTCGGAGGCAGCTGAGAAGCCTGTGGGCACATGGAGGTTCATTACCTCCGGTCCCCAAACAACCCGGGGTCTGTGTGATTCTGCAGCCCCCGTGCAATAGTCCTGACTATTTAGCAGCAGGCTGATGAGCTCAGGACCACAGCTCCCTGGACGCTGCTCTACATCCGGCTCCATTGCAGAGAGCTTGCTTTCTCCTCACTTAATGAATATTTAAGTAAGCTGTGCAAAGTGGGAACAGCGTTGGCAAAGCAAAAAGAGTGTTCTGGGATGAGCCGCTTCCATTCACATTGATAGGAACTGTTCCTGGAAATGGGTTCAAGTGCCTCCAGGCATTAAAGGGAATTGAGTCTCTTGTATCTTGGGTTAGTGGTATAATTATCTGCAACTGTGTAAAAAGGCAATGGGTTCACCCTTCCTCCCTGATATTCTAACCTGGGCTTTTATCTCATTTGCTTTTATTGCAAGGCTTGAAGATGAAATGTGACACAGAGAAAGAGAAAACACTGGAACAAGAAACATGACTTTTTTTTTATTTATTTCTTTATTTTTCAGAAAGAAAGAATTGCTTTGGGTTGATTTAAACCATTTTTTTTTATTCCAGTTGCTTGCTGTTAGTCAGAGAACTAGAGAATGAGTAAGTGCCCTATTGA
Source organism: Oxyura jamaicensis (assembly GCF_011077185.1). Classification (NCBI taxonomy): domain Eukaryota; kingdom Metazoa; phylum Chordata; class Aves; order Anseriformes; family Anatidae; genus Oxyura; species Oxyura jamaicensis. The sequence goes on along the minus strand of NC_048893.1, from coordinate 141,055,013 downwards.
TTGCAGTTTGGGATTTTGTATCAAACTCTCTTTTTTTTTTTTTTTTTTTTTTTTTTCTACAAAACAAGCAATGCTCATAGACACAAAGCTTTTAATACATTTACAAAGAAAAGTCATATAAAATAACTGAAGTCTATTAAAGGCAAATTAAAAAATATATTCTTTTTTTTTCATTGTCACTGTTTTAAAGGAGAAACTATATACCCATGCTATCTATACATCCATATGTCACAGTACGAGTGGTATTTGAAGCCATGAAATTTATTTGGGGGAACCAATTTATGAACTGAAGATGATCTTAAGTTGTTTTAGAAATTCTTTTAAATTAGAGCATGAAAGGAAAAGAATCACTAAGGAAGAAATTTCTGCTTCTCCGTGGGCATCTCTCTGTCTTGCAAGGCAGCACGTGAGAAATGTCATTAAAACCAGTTAATACAGCCTTATGTGTCTCAGTGAGACCTGGCAAACTTCACAAGCGGAAAGCTGAAAGCACTGCTTATAATTTGTCTTTGTATTACAGTCACGTTGCCAGTCTTGGCTAGTTACACCAGACTATTAAAATAAAGTAGCAGATAGGAACGAGGAGAAGAAAAGGGGGAGGAGAGAGTGGAGACCGGGGTTGGAGGCAGCAGCCACCTGACAGGCAGAAAAGAGGAGGGCGGCTGCATGGCTCTGCAAGTGCCGGCCGTGGGGACGAAAGGACTTTCACCCTTCACCCTCCAGTAAGTCTCTATCTGAGAAAAAGGGAATAAAACAAATACCTGACAACAAATAAAACAAAAACCTCACGACATTTTACTATTCAGTTGTCCAACCGTGGAGATGGTTTGATGACAGCTCAAGTGTCGCCAATGAGTAGCTCTTCCGTGTATTCAACCTAGATTAACATTGTACATGTTGCTAGCACTGATGTGAAGGTGAAAGAGGGGTAAACTTGGGACAGCAACTGCGGGGAAAAGATTTGTATAGACAGAGTTGCAGATAGCCTGGAAGGTGTGAGGAATCCTGCACATATAGCAAGTCTGCCCACACACGTATTAGTCATTTCAGTGTCTGAGCTCTCCAATTCTCACTACATCTCCCGTTATCAACGTGGGAATAAGCGATGTTTGTCTCTGTCTGAAATAGCTCTCTCCCCCAAACTTCTTCACTTCTGGGGCAGAAAACAACAGCGTGCACAAACATCATCATGAAAATGCTCTGTCCTTGACTAGCAGTATCCATATCTTGGCTTGTTCTTATCTCTGCTCCAAAACACGCAAATGCCCCAGACTTCCCAGCCGTTTAATTAATTCTGCTCAAAAGTAATGAAAGTGTACTTCACGGGTCAGGCTAGTTGTCACTGTTCCTACAGAAGAGCTGGTCCCACACAGCAGATCGCTGAGATAACGCAGGATGGACAAAGTGCACCAGAGTACTTTGCACCATGTGGATAATGACAGTGTGGACTCCTTGGTATTTCAGCGTTATTTCTCATAATAAGCAGCTGTAATATCTTCAGAACAACCATGCAACTGTGACTGGAAATTGTTAACTTTTCAAAACAGTGCAGTGTCTATAATCTCAGAGAGGGACCCAAACATCACAACATCTCTGTAAAGCAAGCATTTCATGCCTTCTGCATTAAATGTGGGATAGATTTTGGAATAGACATGCCCACATCACATTGTAAATCACTGACAAAAATTCTTGATCCTACATACTAGCAGTTAACCAGAAGGACAAGGTACCGGTGCTGTAGTTCATTTCCACGGATTCAGACATTTCCTCCTAACTCTTTCCATACATGCCCTGCTCAACATCCTGAACTAAAATGTTTAGATGACAGAGGAGCACAGTCAGGAGACTCAGCAAGATATCTTGAAACAGACTTTTTTTTTTGTTATCATACACTGCTAGCATTGAACTCTGTGTTGTCATGGAAATCCTCTCTTCCCCCAAGATGTTTAAAGTAAACAGCCATCCCTCTGCCTTTCCTCAGTTTTCATGAATGACAGCTTAACTACCATTGCCACCACTTATCCACAGGTGGTTTTGGCAGTTTAGGGAGTACTTCTCATGCTTTTTCACTTAAGTTTTGAACACAGGTCAAGACATTCCTCTCTAATCACTGACCTTACTTCCTCTCAATTTCTTTCCTATGCCAGCTGCTAGGAAAAAATACGCAGTGCTATCCATTCATTGATATCCACAGATGAAAAGATACCAGTTTGAAAGCTCCCACCTTTCAAAACCACATGAAAGTATGCATTTAAAAGTCTTCCAGGTGGTACCTTATACTCTTCTTCCCCTGAAGAAGGGGGGGAGGGGGGGGGAAGAGGAGAATCATCCCAGCATCAATGCATAATATCAGCCCCTCCCTTCTTCAAGGCTAGTATTAACAAGATATTTGAAAAAAAAAAAAAAAAAAAAAGAAAGAAAAAAAGAAAAACACTGAAATCACTAAGAAAAACACCATGTGAGTGAGAACAACCATCATTAATACAAACAATCTTCTTTTCAGAGGGTTCACTACAACAAACAGCCATGCAGATGACATGGCAAGTCGTCATGTCTTCCTTGAGTACACCTCCATCAGTATTGTCCAAGATGAAATACCTTGAAATTCTGCCCGGTTGGACTAGATGCTTGATTTTAAAAGGTAATCATATTTTTCATGTGTTTTTAGTGCTTAAAAAGGGAGGTCTGCTCAGGCAGGTTTTCTGTTGACACAAATCTACCTCATGTTCTCTGTGTTTTAGAATGAGAAAAACAACCTGCATGGAAACCAGTGTCACCACGCTTGCTGGTTTCCCTCTTTTGCAGTAGCAAAGAAGAATCTGGGCAAGTTAGCTAGTCAGCACCACAGGCTCAGATAAAATCCCTTCCACCTTCCTGTGGTATCTGTTCATTACCACCATACTCAAAACCAAGAGTGTCCCCCAGGTGCCTCAAAACACTTGCAGCCAGCAGCCCTGAAGGAGGCACGGCTCTGCAGCGAGGCATGCAGCCACCTGCCTAGCAAAACCAAGCCATCAAAGTCAACAGTTAAAGGTGTGGAGCTGGTGAAAATACCTCCATATGGCTGAAATGAGTGCCGCTCCTGCTGATACCAGAGCTGCATCTCTCTTGTCATGAGCCTCTTGCCTCTGCTTCTGGGTCACATTAAGAAATAAGAGACATGAGAATTTTGCATGAATATGGAACTTCAGCAGCTGTGGCTTTAGGAAAACGCCAGTGCCTTGCTGCCACTAACTCCCTCTTATTGGTTCAAGCATAAACCACACTGCCCAAATCTATCTTCCCCAAACTTCAGCCACCCCACAACTTGAGCCAGAAGCTTTGAAGCAAACTTGCTCATTGCTCTCTATGGGTAATACATGCACCCCAAATTTTGATTTTAAGGTTATTCTGCACTGCCAAATGACCTTCCAGAAATCTTAGAATCACAGAATGGCTCAGGTTGCAAGGGATCTTAAAGATCACCTAACTCCAACCCCCCTGCTATAGGCAGGGATGCCCCCCTTTCATCTCAGGCACAAAGCACTGAATGGCTCCCAGCTTCATCTGCCCCAAGTTCAACAAAAACGTGCAATTCTAATCGCTCCATTATGCAAAATCTTTGCTGTCACCTTGTGTTGGGTCTGTCTGGGATGGAGTCACCTTTCCCTGCAGCAGCCCACACAGTGCTGTGCTCTGCACTCATAGCTGGAACAGCACTGGTATCACTCCAGTGTTGTGTCTATTGCTGCATAGTGCTGGCACAACATCAGAACTCCTTCCAGGCCCCCAAGAGCCAGCAGGCTGGGGGTGGGCAATTGATGGGGAGGGGACATCACCAGGGCAGCTGACCTAAACCAACCAAAGGGATATTCCATAACACCTGATGTCACACTCAGCAATAAAAGGGGGCCTCTCATGGGGGAGGGTCTCTCCTGAACAACCGGTACGCGTTTTGAGGCCCTGCTTCCCGGGACGTGGCCGAACATCGCTCGTTGATGGGAAGTAGAGAATAACTTTTTTTTCTTTCTCTCTGTGCTTCCGTGCAGCCTTGTTGTTTCTTTTGTTTCTCTTTCTCCCCATTCCCCTTTCCTTAATTAAATCATTCTCATCTCAAACCTCGAGCTCTTTGTGTTGTCTTTTCTCCCCCTTCCTCTTTGAGGAGGGGAGGAGTGAGAGAGTGGTTGTGGTGGAGCTCGGCTGCCCACCCGAGTAAAACCATCACACACCTGAATGTGAGCTGTCAGAGTCTCCTCTAAATGTCCCTGGTCGCTCCTCACAGCGTGCACAGGGCTGAGCAGCCCCTCGCAAACCCCACACAAACTTGGGGACATGAAGCAGCTGCCACCTGAATGCATCTTCAGCTTTGTTTGCCAAATCCTCTGCTTTTCAAACTCCATGCATACAAATTTGGGACACTGCAAACATATAGATATATTTTTTACCACATGCTACTGTCAACTTGACTTACAGAACATACCACACAATGACTGAAGCACCGTTTTGGTCTGGAGCAATCTCCTAGATTCATTTTAGCTCAGGGAATTACCTCTTCAGGTTGAAGCGCACGGCAGTGGACTTAGTAAAGCCAGAGAAAAATTGATTATTTAAATATTTGCTGTGCCAAAAAATAAAAAATAAAAAATGATTAGCTGACATGAGAGTGATTCAAGGTGTCTAATGACACAGAGGTCCCTTTCTTATCCAAATGCCCTCCTTCCTTTTCCTCTAATCTCAGGCAGATGTTGGAAGCAATGCCTGTGGATTGCTTGATGTGAGAATGGTGAGGCACTGTCCATGAGCAATGAGGGGCTGTAGATCTAACCAGCTGGATTTTGCAACTTTTTGGTACACAAAACTCCCAGTGAGACCACTGGAGCATGCGTGACAGCTTCCTGATGAGACTAAAGCCCTTGGAAACCCCAAATCTGCTAGCTGAGCTGTTTTGGCATTGGTATCATTTCTTCAGCTCTCATCCTATGCACATGAATCAAAGACTTTCTGTAGTGCTTTGGCTAGGTCACAGACTTGGACAGCAACAGAAAAGCAAAGGTAATGAACCACTTTCCCCTGCTGTTGAGTAAGTCACATATGTATCCTCTCTGCAACTAATTTTCGCCTTGCTAGGATCAGGATAACAATGCCTCGTCCATCCGCAGGGGATGTCAGGAAAGTAGTTTCACATCAATAGATGGAAAGCGTGCCACAGAAATGTACTTTATTAGTCTGTTAACCAGAAAATGTCATTGGAGACCATGTAATTAGACAAAGAAATGGAAATAATAAATGTCTCAATCAATACAATAAATTAAAATGAAATAGTCTGGAGAAGTATCAAACCTAGACCTGCTTATCATCACCACTGTAAATTTTGTTTTCATTCCAGAAAATTTAACACAGCATGAGGAAAGGTAGAAAACAGAAGATATTAAGGAATGAAACGTCATCCTCAATTGTTTACAAATTATAATGCTAACTGGAAAAGAAAACAATCAATCAAAAACATAGAAAACCAAGCATTTTAGAAAACAACTGTTAAGTACATTATCCACCAAAACCAATTTTCCTTCTAGGTTCTCAGACTGGAGTATTCAATTTTCACACTCTAAACCAAACCATACTAGAGCTTTAGATGCTCCAGATGGGATGCCTTTTGTTAAAGCTTTTGAAATCAGCGCTATGGTTGTGCTTCACGGATGAATTTTGGTTGGTGTGTTACTGCAATCAGTAATGCTAAAACAGTCTGTCAAACTCTCTAGCAGCGAGAAGACAGAAGAGAGAACTCGGGGAAAAGAACACACGCAAACACTCCTTAAAAACCCGTAATACATCATGTCATTTTTGAGGACATGTATTTAGAAATGAAGAAGAGACATACACTCAGGAATGGCTCTGCCGATAAACTGCACATCATCATTCCACACAGTCCCAAATTTATGGACAAAAGCTTGAGGGAAACAAATAAAATCTATATATTATAAACCGTAGTCTGAAGTCCTCCTAAGAATTATGCAAAACAAATGGAATAGATTCCCCTTAATTTCTAAATCTAGTGGTTGAAGTTAAACTCTTAATGAAAAGATGATAGCATAATTAATTCTATTTCTAGTATCATAAATTCTATTTCACATGGTTTTGCAGGAAATAGGACTTGTTCAGCAAGGTTGTTACTGTTTTCTTGGACTTGACCACCAGAAGACACTTACTGTCCCATGATGGACTTCCACCAGGCATGGAAACTTGTGTACTGCAAGAAATCGTGACTTTTAAAAAGCTGTTTCATAAAATCAATGGTGGAGTGAATGCTAAATTGATTTAAAAAAAGGAGCTGACAGTGAGTTCACACTTGTGAATAAAAACCCTCTAATTGTAGCAGGATTCATCATCCAACAGCAGCATTTTTAATGGAGCCTTCAGGGATCTGGTTTCTGAGACAATACTGCTCCACATCTTTATCAATGATCTGAAGAAAACACAAATCAATGTTTGGGAACAGTTGGAGAAGGGCAAAAATTGGAGTGTATGGGGAATAAATACCACTATGGATGTGCCAAGAACAAGAAGGGAGCAGGAAAGCTGCCTTTATGGCAGAGGGAAGTCATTATGGGAGGATCGGGATGCCTGTCCTTTGGGGACAAGATTGACAGACTGGAGCAGTCTCAAGAAAATGCTACAGAAATTATCTGAGACTGAGGAAATAAAACAATACCAAAAGACTTTCTTATTTGCCCAAGAGACAGCTCAGAGGTGACTCATTAGCAGCATTCATGTAGTTAAAGAGGAAAGAGGTTTCCAGCAATAACTTATGTTTTAACCTACTGGGAAAAGACATAAAAGTATCTAAAGGCAAGTTTAAATTCAGAATAAAAAGCAGAATTCAGCACTAACAAGCAGCATTTAACATCCCAAGACCCATCCCCAGGTAAAAGAGTTTCTCATCTGCTTTGTTCTTTTGAACAAAAACGAGGGGCTGCACCGCTGTGGTGGGGCACGTATCTCTCAGAAACAAAAACAACATGCTTTAAAATAATAATATATATATATATATATATATAAAACCTTCTGTTTTATAGGCATACAAACTTCCTCAAGGCTCCGCTGAAGAGGCAACACCGACTGATCCATCACACTCAAAGACTGATTTCCTGAGAAAAGCAAACACCATGTAATAAGGCCTCAAAGGGAGGCAGCAGAGCTAGACGAGGTGCATGCGAGGACTGGTCTGCTGCTGCCTCACCGCCCCGTGGCTACAAGGTCTCGGCCACGCTCTCGCTTGAGCTGCTCTGCGAAGGGACTGCATTTAATTCATTAACTCTCCAGGATTAGCAGAAGATGCACACCGCAGCCAAGACCAACAGAGCCAAATAAATTTGGGGTTTTCAGGCCAAGTCACAGAGCTATGAGAAGCCAATTTTTTATTATTTTTTTTTTTAATGAGGAAAACATTCACTAAGTACTTTTCATTCTTCAGACCTTTGCAGAACGCTTTGGATGACTTGCCTCAGAATTCCCAGGATGACCAAGACTGATCCTAGCTCAAGCTCCAACACAAAACTTCAAGAAGACTTTTCATTTTGGTGATATTATTTCTGAGTACATAAAAAAGTGGGTTCACAGCAAAAGGTCAGCTTCAAACTCATCTATGAAAAAGAGCAGAATACATCTGAAACAGATCACCACAAAGAGCTGGCAAACAACAGTTGGTGTGGATGCAGGTGAACAGGAGATTCTCCATGAAAACAGCTCGGGGAGAGCAGGGCACTTCTGCAGCCTGCGGTATTGACTGCCCCGTTCTGAGAGACCAGCCGTGCTTGCATGGCAAACATCCAAACATGCCAAGCCAAAGAGCACTTCCATGCCAACAACCTCTTTACATTACGGTCACCCACAAGAGTCTTCATTCGTACCCTGAGTGAAAACAAACACAGGCCTGGTTAATGACTTCATGCTTGCTGAGCTACCAAGCAGCAGGCAGGTCTGGGTGCCTCCACGCATGCATTTTTCATTAATGCATCACCCAAGGAAATACTGTTAGAGAGTTTCTGCGAAGCTCATTTGTCTTTAAGATATACATACATGCAAAGCCATGAGAAGATATCATACAGGAGGATTTGCAAGCAGGCAACCTCCACTTGAAGCAACTGGACTCTCCCAGGTCCCCCTTCCCCTTTATCCCCTTCCACCAGGTTTCTCCAGATGCTCATTCCAGCTCACTACCCCACCACTGACCAGGTAAACCTACCCCTGTCTCAAAGGAAGTGAGATAGCTCAGCCTCCAGAGACACAGTCCCCTTCTGCCACCTGGTTGCAGCTGGTCCCCAACATGCCCAGGGAGCTCATGCACCAGTGCTGGGTGATGGCACCCAGCTGGAACCAGTAAGCACTTCAAGAGAGAACCCAATAACTTAAGGGGTATGGGCCAAGACATACTGCTTGTTTTAGGTGCAACGCATAGCATCATCAACCTCACCTCTTTGCCAGGAATGAGAATAGTAACCATACCCTAAGAACTCAGTATTATAGTTGTTTCTTAAGAAACTCTCCGAAAGTCTGTTTTCAAAGTGACACCATTTACTTATTATTTCCCTAGAAAAATGCTATTGCTGTTATATAACTAATATACATTAGCACAAGCTTCATATTAAATTCATATGAATACATTCGCATACCTGAGGTTGCACATTAAGATGCCAATACTTCCTTCAAATAAAAAGGCAGAGGTATTATGGAGGTTGACAGCAAGTTCATCTTTTACATACTCAAAAAGTCCCCAGGGAACTATAAAACTCAAGAAGCATTGTGCATTATTTTTTTTTTTAAAAAAAAGGAAAAGGTAAAAAAATGTAGAATTTCTTATAAAAGGTGACATATAGTAAAACATAATTTGCACAGTAGAAGAACATAAAAGCATGAATAATAACCTAGTATTAAATATATATAGAAGTTATTATTAGGGGAAATCACAGATTTTCTTTTTATTAGAAATTTGGAAAATTCTAAAAAGAATTTGAAAAGTGACAGTACTTTATTCAAAGAACTTTCTCCCGAGTGGAGTAGTTTTGTGTTCTTTTTTTTTTTCTTTTTCTTTTTCTTTTTCTTTTTTAATCCTTAAAAGTTTATCTGCCCTTTCTTTTGCTGTGAAATAATTCAGAAGCAAGGCTGTGGAGGCTGATGTGGAGGCAATCTCCAGCAATGTTCGGTGTGACAGCCAGGAGCGTGCCCTGGTCCTTTCAGCCACCTAGACATAGGCATCCGAGACAGGCTGTGATTCTTCATCCCAGCTTCACCTTCTAAGCCCACCCAAAATGGCAACACTAACACCCCAGTAATTACATTACAGAATGAAACATGCAAGGCACTTTTCATGCTAGGAAATGGAAAAAAGGTAGCAAATACCACTCTGTACAAAAGTATGCCAGCACATTGCAGGCCAAGTGTTTTTCCCTCTTTCTTTTGCTTCCCAGTCAGTTTCTACCCCCCACCTTCTCCAACCATCTCCCTTGTGTCCCGACACGATGTTTTGGTTTGTCAGCTTTCATGTGTCAGCATATATTGACACTGGCAAAGGAGACACTTGTGCAAGCTGCCAAGTGTGACTTCTCTGCAGAAATTACAACTCCATGCCCTTGGCCACCTCTGTCTGAAGTATGACTCTGAAAGCCAACTGTACATTGTCTTTAAAACTGGATCCTTCCAGTTATGCTACTTTTTTAAATAACTGGAGACCATTAGGAGCCTTTAGGAATACATACACTGAAGTCCACATCTATCTTCTCCTTTTGCTGATTGCTCAAAACTTGCTTTTTAAAACCACTGCATAAAAACTCTCTTTGTAAATATTACCCATAAAGAAAGAGTAGCAGAAAAGCAACAATACAGTTGTGTATAAGCCATAGAGTTAGACGGGGGTGGATTTTCTTAACTAATTTCCCTACAACAGAGTACACAGATCTCTGACTTCATGTTTGCCATTGAAGTACTCAAGCTGCTGTCAGGTGTATGCACTGATGAGGGTTACAGTACTGGAGTGGAGGCTCATTATCAACATGCTAATTAATACTATGGTTGTGGCAAATGCAGCACTTTAAACAATGTGAGTCCTAGGTCGCAAAACTTGGAGAGCTGCTACTTTAGGGTTTATAATTAATAACATTGCTTTTGATGGCCAAACCAGTGAAGGAGAAAAAAGATTAAATTTTTTCACAGGATCACTGAACACTTGCCAGAAAGACCACACTAAAATCTGCACAGTTACACTCCTAATTCACAGCCACTAAGATTAACTCTAGTTCATAAAACGATAAAATATAAAATTGCAGCATTATTTCAAGTAGGCTACTTCATATTCACGAAGCCCCTTCACAAAGAAATGTGTTTTCCCCAAACTCACTTACTCCTTGTTCCCTTTTTCCCAGTAATTTAAAGTCAATCTAATGAGAGAAAGTTGTGATTCAAACCCAGAAAAATCTTCATCTTAAGAACTGGCTACAAACCAGTGAGTATCTACATGAATCCAGAAACATTTTCTAATGTCTCCAGCATGCAAAGAAGCCTTTTGTTTATTTGTTTCTCCTAGAGGAGGCAGCAGAAAGGGAGGAATGGAAAAGCAGGACTCCGGAGGGTCAAATTCTGTATGAGGTACTAAACAGTCTCTCAGTTTGAAGACCTTAAAATTGCGCAAAAGTTAGTTTTCACAAATATTTTTAAGCTGCTGTTTTTACATAAAGTAATTGAAAAAGTTTCACATCAACATCAAAACACACAATAAGGTTAAGTCTTCAGTTTGACATCTGAGCTAGAAAGCAAAGAAAATCATTCTTCTTTAACCTACTTTCAGTCCAATCTAAAAAAATAATACAAAGAATGAAGAGATTGTATGCAGAGACCCACATGCAAAGAGGGAGTGAAAAACTAATCTGAACCCAAGGTAAAACTCAGAGAACTGAGAATATCTTCTGCTTTCAGCTACAATTAGCTGTTCCACATTTATGACATCTTCACAATGACTGTGGAGAATTTGGCCTATATTTTCCAGGAGGAGATATTTGTGCTGTTAATAAAATGCATGCATTTGTAGATTTCCTTCATTCTCTTTGAGCAGACCAATAACTGCATTAACCTTTCCCTGAAGGACTTTTTCTTTGAAACTGTGAAAAGTTGCCAACATGTTGATATGTTAGCATGCATCTGCAATAACAGCCTACGCCTTTCTGTTGTAAAAGAGCAGCAATTATTAAAAAACAACAGTTTAAGACACTGGCAACAACTGTCACAGTACTGACCATTTAATCAGGGAATTTCCTTACTGGCACTTGCTCTGAAAAGGACCAGCAGGCTTATAAACATTGCAATTCAGAGTCTTTTCAAAGTCAGTAATAACAAATATTAATTATCTTCCATGAACTACCTTCACAGCTGCCCCTGTAAACTGACATCCAGGAACCTTGAGGATTAATTACAAGTAATGAAGCTTGCTTCTGCCTTGCACAGTTAAACACAACTCCTTGCAAATGAATTTGACCTTTTCCGCACGGCATGCTCCGGAATTTCTTACCCGGGTCGGGATTGCCTGCAGTCAGCGTGTTCACGTCAGAACCACTATCAGATATAAGCTGTGTCAAGGATCTTAATAAATATTCAGGCTTTAAACATGAAATAGATATTTAATATAAAAACATGTTTAAGTAGACATCACTATGTGAACCACTGATAGTTAAACAGACTTGCTGTAGAAAACACTTTATGACACTTGCAGACTTGCAAACACATATGGAAGGTTTACTTGCACACACAGCACAGTACAGAAAGGCTTGGGTTGTGAATCTTGAAACTGCCCCAAAATCAGAATGTTACAAGGTCAAGATTACTGCGGGAACAAGCTAAAGAGCTGCTATGTTGTTGACAAACTACTGAGATAAGTTCTCGCAGCACACTAAGAAACATTCCCATATTCTCAAGTAATGCCATTAAGTAACAGCATGAAATTCTATCATGCATTCCATGCTGACGTTTTTTGGAAAAAAATCAAGATAATGAGATTATATAGCAACGTTTTGCAAAACGAACACAAAAATGTATAATATGATATAATTGTTAGTTCCTTTGGACAGGCAGAACTTCTGTTTGCCAATTATGTCAAAACACACCTTCTGTACTTTTGCTTGATGCAGAAGCCAGGAGCTCAGGACTTAGAGCCATACAGAAGACAAAAGAAGAAAAGTGTTCATCAAAAGATCTCATTAGCTTCAAACATGCTGTTTCCTGTCAACCAGTAGTGGTATGAAAGAAAATTTGGAAAATAATAATAATAATAATAATAAAAACTCATTTTCCAAACTCTTTTTCATAGGCATGAAGACTGCATAAGTCATGTTTTAAAAACCACAGCTGACATTAGAATTTAAAGACCCTAATGGACTTGATCTTCACAAGCAGGGACAGCCTTGTCCTTGTCCTGGATAAAGTGGAATACCTCCTCCTTTAATGTGCTCACTTCTGAGTCTGGGAACTGCTTGGTTGTTGACAAGTCTTTGCAGGTCAGTTTGCATTTTCGTAGATGGCAGTTGCTGCCTTCAGTCATCACTCCCAGTAGAGAAGAAATAGTTTTGAAATGCCAGAAAATTGACAATCTCCACTCTTGCAGAGGGAAGCCACTAAATCTAACATCACTTCTCATCACCTACCCTTTATAGGTCAGACATGTCCAACCGCAAGTTAAGATTAAAAATGGCTTTGCTACTAATCTTAGCACAAACATTAGTGCTGCTCTAGTACACCGTGCTGTACAGTAGCAGGGCAGATGAAATAATCAGCTATCTGACTGGCCTCTGACCTTGGCTTTGAAGCACCTGTGGAGTGGGGGCAACATCAGAAATGTGTTTAATGATCTCTGCCTGTCTGGGTCAAGTTTATTAATAAGTATAACAATAAATATGAATACTTTCTCTTCAAGATCTGTTAGAAGATGCTGACTGCAGCTTTGATTTACATTACTCACAGTCAAATAAACACCACTTAGACAGTGCCTCTCAAAAGTACAGTATCTCCTGCTTTGTCTTGTGGATCCTAAAATGACTTGGGATGGCTTTAACAAGTTTTAATGAATAATGGCACTGGCCCGTTTTCCATATGACTTTAACTTCATCCCTGTGATTATCTTTGGAGATATTTGTGTACACATCCCAGTGGAGCATTTTAAACTGGGCCAAGGATAACATGTTTGGATCTACATATTTGACTGCATTCTGCATACAAGTGTTTCCGGTGATTTCCCTGAGGATCTGTTCCCTGGGCGCATTTATTTTTAAACAAAAACATAACTTCATTACAAATGAAGAAGCAAGATGAATTCTGTTTCTTCCTTCTGTGCATCTAAATGCAGCTGGATGTCTGCAAATTATTAAAGTTTCTTGGAAAATCAGTGACCGTAACAAGAACCTTCTGCACCCCTCAGTGAACAAAAAACATCACTGAGTTGTGAACCTAATTTACAGAACAGAAGTACTTGTCGACTTTATTTCAGGAAAAAGGTTTGAGGTGTAGGAAAAGCATCAAGATAATGATTTGCATCATATGGAACCTCTCAGCCCCGTTTACAGTCATCATATGGAGACAATCCTTTTTGTCTGTTTCCTTCTTTCAACTTTTCGGACTGAGTACTGTTGCTGCATTAACCATGGTACTGCAAATAAAAGAGACCCAATAACTAGCCTCATACACACTTACAATTTATATGCTCAAACTTACAATTTATATGCTCAAAGCACCAAATCCTAACTATCCTGCTAAGTCAGCCACCATGAAAAGCCATGTTAGTGGTAAAAGTAAAACAATGTATGTGTTGCCACAACCCCAGCAACCACTGAAGGGCTGCAGGATGCTCCTTGCTGCTGCTGCTGAAGAAGGTGGAAGAGGAGATGCTGCTGTGAGCCAGCTGTAGTTCGGCTGTTTCGTCTTCTTAAAATGCACAGCTAGTTCAGGGACACCTGCGACTGGAAAAAACTGCACAGATGGTTTTTGCCGGAGACTCTTCAATAAGTTACATTTACATTCACTTTAAGCTTGGGCAAAATAGCAACATTATCATTAAAATTAATGAATTTATGCTTTATTTTGCTGTAATAGTTACTTTACTGTAGATTGACTTCCTACTTGTGTATGGTCTAGCAGACAACAGCCAGTGAATTCTCACCATCCGGAGTATACTCTCTTGTGTAAAATTGTTCACGAGATATGGCTGTTTATTAACATGAAGGAGCTATGGCTAAACCAAAATAAACAAAAGTTTCCTTGGAGAAGGATGGCCAAAATTTAAAGTGCAAACAGTTACAATCCATGGCCGTGTTTGGTTCAGACTATTGGCTCTAACCATCACTAGAACAAAATGGGCTAATCCTATGCTTGATGCCAATGCAGACCAGATAATTTAAACAATTTAGATACTCAGCTTAAGGTAATCCTGTTCAGCCTTCACATGGAAGACATGACTAGCCCCTTCCTGAAGTCATTCAGTTAAATAATAATAATAATAATAATCTTCTGTAGAGAAGGGGCACTGAAGGTATCACATTCAGCCATAGGCCATTTGCTTTCCACTTCCCAGAGCCGGTAGCTGATTAAGATGGCAAGATAGCCTGCAAAGATTTTTCTTAGCTCCTAGGCTACTTTCATCCAGGAGCACCCGTGGTGACCCCTTGCAAACCAAGAGGATCTCAGCTTGGGAAGCCTCACGGACCGCTTTCCCATCTCCAATTAAATCGTGCTGACAGGTTGCCAGAGGAGCCAGGAAAGCATTAATCACTCCAAGTAGCACCAGCCACAACACCATACACCCACAGCCCTGTGGTCACCATTCCCCTCCTAAATTTGGACTGTATCCACCACTGAATGGATAACCTAGTTTATCTAGGGATTCTTCCTTTAATATTTCCTGAATATTTTATATTCCTCAAGCTCCGTTCACAGTAATTGAATAATCCAATAATTCTCAGCAGCCACATACAGCTTAGTCTCTCTCTAATTTGAGCATGATGATGCCTCGTAAATGAGTTGGGGCAAGCCAAAAACTAAAGGCGTTTCATGCGGTAATGAAATCTAAAATGCTTGCCTGCATCAATTTATTAACGTCACCACAGAGCAAAAAGCAATACAGCTTCAAAATGAATCGCTGCATCTGCAGCTCCCCTATCACCTCTCGCTCACACGCATGCGCACACGGCGTTAATTAACAACTGCAAGGCTGTAGTACAGGTTCCCCTTTATTGAGCCTTTCTGAATTATTTCACGTATAACCCAGACTGAGATGCACTGATAAAACCTCAGCACAAACAGAGTACGAGCAGCCTGCCAAGAACCACACAGACTTGGCCCGTGGACAAAACACAAATCCACAGCCGTGGAAAGGAAAACAAAAACGAGGACAGAAAACCAACTTCTCTTTCATTTTGGGGTATGGAAAATAGCAGCATGTTTTTCAGCAGCTGATTGCCTACATGATGTATTTAAAACCGGCTCTCCGCAGCACAGCCCGTTGTTTTCCAGAATTGGGACCACATCGGAGGTCGCTGGACTCCTGACGATGAGCATCACTTGAGTGAAATAAGGAATTAAAAGAATCTCCAAAGCTGCACCAGTGTAACCGTTAATCTCTGGGAAGCAAAACCTTTCCTAGAAGAAAGCCCCAGAGAGATTGTCATAGACTTAGGCTACACCTGTTTCAGCTCCTATTACAAAAAGCAGGGAGTTATGTTGACAGTGAGCCAGATTTTTGAGAAGAATGCATATAAAGTACTTCTCTGCACAGCAAACTACCATATCTCAGTCTGTGAGGGTAGCTATCTGATAACTTTTTTTTTTTTTTTTTTTTTTTCTAATAGCACACTGTGCAGACAGCTGTGCCCTGAAAGTCCAACATGATGTCCCCACTCTGGTTTCCACAGCCCGGAAGGATTTTTATGGCACTTTACAGCACTTCACCTTTACAGTGCAGTGTTTTCCAGGAATTCATATACATTTACTTAAACCTAGATTTACATGAGAGCATTTTATGTTGATCAGCTGACAGTACTATGCCTGAGCAACAGAACGTCTCAATTTTGACATTAGCATGATTTGAGAAATGCTATTTTAACCAAGAGAGAAAAGCTGGAAGACAGGCAGAAAGAATGAGATCATGATGATCCTTCCTTAAAAACACTGAACTGCAAGGCTGGAATTAGGCTGACTTATTTAAGTATGAGGTATTTGTATACATGTATATACGTGTGCAGGTGTATGTATTTCCCAGACTTCTCCTGAAATTCAATACATTGGGCAAAAAAATCAAAAAGAGCTAAACAGAGCTTCACTAATTTCTTCTGAATGTTCTTTTGGCCTACAAAAACAAAACATAAAATAAAATAAAATAAAATAAAATAAAATAAACAACAGAAGTTTCAACTCCATGCCAAGCAAAGTGCTTCATTTGAATAAAGAACTGAATCAACTTACTCTACTTTTTTCTTTTACCTTTTCTATTAAATAGTTTATATCAACATAAAAAGCTTTGAAAACACTGAGCCAATTCATCAGTAACTCTGTTTTATCTTGAGCTGTAGTTTTTGGTACATAAAATATGGACCACAATATTTTACTCAGTTCTATGTCCAAAGAGTTGGACTGTCATTGCAAACTAGACATTTTATCACATTTGAAAAATCATCCAAAACCGAAAGGCTAGCTGACCTCCTCCTTGGGTTCACCTCCCCTCTTTGCTGACATGCCCTGTTCTGCTAGCCCTCTGGTCCCCGTAAGGTTATTGCTGAGGCTCCCAGCCTCTGGCACTCTAAGTCCATCCATTCTCAGATGTAATCCAACTTCTTCTACGTCCTAATTGAAGGTACAAAATCCATCTCACAACATGACTGCGAATTAATTATGCCATACCTAACTGCATAGAGGGTTCATGTACCTTGTGTCATGATGACCCAAAAGGCATTTATCATGTAAATGAGTTGCGTTAAAGTATACCAACCAAACAGTGAATGAATAGCAAAAAAGCTATTCAACAACTTTAAACGGCAGTAATTAAATAAGTTCCCTAATCCTTATCCTTATCAGTAACACCTGACACTGACTACTGAAAACCAAGAGCTAGAAACCTCGTGCAAGGAACACCAAGAAAACTTGATCTTTTGTAGTTTACAGTTCACCATTTAAAAAATAATAATAATAATAATAATACAATGGAAAAGTAGTTCTGTTATATGAGGACCTAGCATGAATCACACTAGCTATTCAGGTCATTAGTGCTTACGTTACAACTGGATCCTCTTTTGTTCCAAAAATGGAATTACAAAGGTGGCAAGCCAGCTGCTAGGTCTCCAAAGCCCTTGAGAAAGGGTCTACGGGGAAGGCAGAAATCACTCGAGCAACGAGGTCATGGAGAACAGCAATATGACCCATTCAGAAGAACAGAACAAAGCACATGGTTGGTTCACAACTGTGCAACAACATGCTGGCTGCAAGGACGGAGCACCCAGCATCTGGATTTCAACAAAATGTCCCAGCTGTAAGCTCAAAAATAATGGCTCTGTTTAATGCCAAAACTGTGTACAAACTCTACCAGTGACATTCTGGTGGCATACCAGTGACATTCTGGTTAAAGAGAAGCACTGTACAACTGACAAGGTCCATTCCTCCAGACCAAACTCCTATTTTATTCGCTGATGCTTGACCCAGCACATTTACTCACTGGGCAGGATCACACCACTGTTGTGCCTCTCATGTCAAATGACAAGGACAGGTCTGGCTCCATGAGATACAAGATAAAGTAAGGAATTTGCAACTTAAATGAAAAGTCCGAAGGCTATCTCACAATCACAACTTTATCCAGCCCTCATTCTCATTCCTCCTATCTTCCTTCAGGTTTTTTTTCTGTTTGTATTATTTCCCTTATAAGAATTGCCCCTATCTTTTCCAGCCCTCATGCCACTTTTCCATATTCTGACCAAAATACTGATTCTCCTAGTGTTCTTTTTACAGTTTTCTGCCATTATTGATGTTCAGCTGCTGGCTGCCCATTTACCACCTTCTTTAAGAGTCAGGATATACTTTCATATTCTCTCTGTGTCTTAACACCACAATGTGTCCAATATCAAATCTTGCCATAATTTCAGTCATCTCTCTTACAGCCTACACATTGCCATTTCTATTCACTATTTCAGTAAGTGTCCTAGCCATGTAACAATGGTCATGTCTGTCTCATGCAAATATGATTTTGTGTGAGATTTCATGAAACACGACATCAAATGTCCAGCCACTTACCCAGATGAAGATCTCTTGTTTGTAAAGGGCCATAAAATGAAAATGAAAATGAAAAAGAACCTCCAGCGATATAAATATACAAATAAAAAACGACCCATCATCTTTGCTGCAACAGCTGCTGAGGAAACACAGGATTTCCTTGCCTTAAAATATCCATTTCCAGGTTTCCATCAGGTGGAAAACAGTTTCTGAAAAAGCTCTCCATTTTGTTTTGTTGCGTTATGTTAACCTGAATGCGGTGAACAGAATGAAGGATTAAAAACATTTTTATTTTTATTTTTTCGCTTTAAATTCTGTGCATGCCTCGAATAAACAACCCATGCCATTCCTCCTGGCCACACAGACGTCTCACTCACCAGAGCCCTCCGCTCCCACCAGCACAGCATCAGGCCTATGGCATGCCTTGAGCAAACAGCACTGAGGTCACCCCGAGGAGCCGCGCCAGCCTCACCCCGTGGCCTACCCGCTGTCGACAGCCCTGGGGAAGCGCCGAGGCCGGGCAGCCTGGGCCGTGCTGCTCATAAATTTCCTCGGGGCCCTGCCAGCACCTTCGCCTTCTGCGAAAGCAAAAATTATCGCGGCTAAAGCAAGCATAAATCCTGCACACCAGGTGGTTCTCAAAAGGCAGTGCATGGGCTGCTGGCTGCCTGTAAAGAGATGGTTTCCTCTTTATTTCCAGATATTAAGATGAAAAAAAATATTTTTTTTTTTACTATTTTTTTCCAGAAGTACTTTCCTGTGTAAGCAAGGCATCCCTCAAGGCAACCCCACTATAAATATGAAATGGGAAGAGCTAACACCTGAAATTGCCACTCCACTCCCCTAGCTAAGTCCCGTGTTCATGCATGGAGTCCCCATAAAAACACTCAACAGTGAGAGCCTTCCCAGTCTGATCTGCCAGCCACTAAGAGCACAGCCTGAACAGCCGGTCTCAAAGCTTTGCCAGTGCCAAACACGGTGGCCCAGAACAGCAGGACATCACCCTGTGAAGTTCTTCCAGGTTCCTAAGAAGGGAAAATAAATCTGCATTATTTTCTCCCTGAGCTGGTCTGGTTACCCAGCAGCTCCACGACCAGGAGGTTACAGATCTGTTATACCAGCATAAGCGTCCATTTCCATCATGAAACCATCCTGGCTGCTCATTCAAGGTTCAAGCTTGTGAGTCTTTACAGGGATCCAGTAACCACAGTATAACTTTTGGCTGCCTAGAATGGTGTATATTTCACATTTCCATAAAATTACAGAATCACAGAACAGCCTAGGTTGGAAGGGACTTCAAAAGATCGTCAGATCCAACCTTTCACGGTAAAAGGGAGCCTAGATGAGATTATGGCGCACCCTGTCCAATTGTATCTTGAAAACCTCCAGTGATGGGGATTCTACCACATCCCTGGGAGGTTCCAGTGATTGATTGTTCTCCTTGTAAAAAAAATATTTTGTGTATCAAGGGGAAACCTCTCCTGATGCAGTTTATGCCCATTGTCCCTTGTCTTCTCCATGTGACTCCTCGTGAAGACGGCCTCTGTCCTCATTGTAGATGCCCTTTAAGTACTGGAATACTGCGACGAGTTCCCCCCAGAGCCTTCTCTTCTCCAGGTCAAAAAGATCTCAGTCCCTCAGTCTTTCTTCATAGGGCAGGTCCTCCAATTCTTATTTTCTTTTCTATTACTACGGTTCTTATTGAAAAAAAAAAAAAAAAAAAAAAAAGCATTTGTAAGCCTGCATGGATACAGAGATGTCCTCCTGGCCGTCTGTGTGGTCACAGTTTGGCTTTTGTGTTATTGTTTATGAGTTGCCTAATCTCTTTCACAGAGATGATGACATAATAACACCAACAACTCAAAGACACATGGTGAGAACATCTTAAATGAAGCAAACAATGCATTCCAGGTGGAGAAACATTCAACACAGAAAAATTATCCATCAGCTTTTTATACCCACAGGTTGCTATGATTGTCACACTTCTCTAGTGTACTGGCCACACAAAGAAAGTTGAGGAAATGTTTTAGCAACTATTTTTAGAGGATTATTTATTATTTGTCTGTTAACTCTCAACTCACGGTTTCAAAGTGTGTATACATAAATAAACATGCTTCCTCTGACTTGACTTTAAATGCAGTCTAGGGTTAGCACAATTCAAATCACTCCATGGTGCCATTGATTTCTAGGTAGCAACTGGGAGTTTATGGAGCTGCTAAGTAATCACAAGACACAGTAGGACAAGAAAAGAGCTGAGGACAAGGACAGGCAAGGGTCTGGAGAGTTCTCAATGTGAGAAGATAGAACAGAGTCAGACCGGGCAGCATACAGAATAGAGTTGACTAAAGAACTGGGTAACATCCTGTACTGTAAGGAGAAACTGGTTACCTAATGACTACTCACAGTTGCTTATTGCACAAGAACTAGGGCGCATTTGGTGAAAAACTTTCAGTCAACAGGCCTGAAATAAATGAAAGGATTATCTTTTCACATTAACCTAAGTATAATTGTGAATCTGGGTGCTGCAGGATACGGTACTGGCCAAAACTATAAGGGTTCAAAAAGAGATTACAAAAAGCTCCTCAGAGATAAATCCATTGCTGACCACCAAACCAGTGATCTACACACAGCACCCAGTTTGGGAAACTCCTGAACTGCTGTTTGGAGAGGCTAGCAGAACATGATGCTGGGAAGGATTGCTTTCAAAAGGTCCCCCACTGTAGACCTGCTCCCTGAGCAGCTGTACAGCTCAGAAGTAGAAACAAGCTACTCAGAGAAATGTGTTTCTGTGGGAAAACTTCTTCCATTTTTGTATTACACTCAACATCTGAACTACTCTCAAGAAAATGACACCAGAAGAAAAGCAACACCAGTGCTTGGTATATGCATCTCTAAGACATTTGCATTTTAAATGCAGCATGTTTACCACATCTGAAATATTCTTACTTCCCTCGAGTAATTCCGGGTTGCCTTTGAGAAACATCGCAGGCAAACAGGTAGGAGGAGAAAAAACAAAACAGACTTAAAATGTGGGCATCTCGGCAAGGTTTGGTCTGTAGAGCCTTCCTCTCTACCCCTCCTAAAGATGCAGAATCTGGACTTTGGCTGGACTTTGTACTCCTCCTTCTCCTGATGGATGTACCAAGCATCCCATGGACCACATGGAGGTTGTGGTGCCCCTGAGCACAAGTGAGCCTCCTCAACCATGCTCTTTGCCCAGAAGCACAAGCTGTTCCACCCAGCCTTCCCCCCACTGCCGCTGCTGACCTTCCATTTCCAGGAAGGATAATGTTCCCCTGATGGAAGCGCTTCTAGTTTTGATTTATTTTCTGCAAAACACAACACATGGGGGAAGAGCTACACCTGCTTCCCCCCAGCCTGGGATGAGCCTTGCCCAGAGCATCCTGCTTGAGGGCAGGTCTGCAGGGTGCTAGCAGCACCTTTATTTTTTGTAAAGTGCCAGCCGTGACTGGGAAAACACCAAGCCTGTTCCTGACAGGGTATGCGTAGGTGTCGGAGCCAAATCCACAAGTTAATTAAAAACTGTATTTTCTATGGGAAAACATGGACAGCATAATAGAGCTATAATTATACACAGGTTTCCACTGGCAACTTGCTAATTGAATCTTATTCTGTTCCTTAAAGGCGAGCAGTGCTGCTGTCACGCCCTCTTTCATTCCTGCTGGTGCAATTTCCCTGGCAGTCCTCGCACCGAGATGTCAATACGTTTGTGTGCCTGCTCTAGAAGGGACTCGGCATAATGTTCCGTGACACGTGTCCCCAAAAGGAGCCGCTGTGCTGCACCGCACATCACTACACATGTAATTACCTGCGTCGCTTCATACAGATTTTCAAAAATGAAGATAGGATAAGCCTCTTCTATCTCCAGCCCCGCGCTGTTGTCATAGCAACCTGACACTTTTTCTCCCCCCCCCCCCCTCTGCTTTTTCCCAAGGGACAAAGAAAACCACCGGAGGCTCCTCAAATCGGCACAGATTAAGCGCAAACAGTTTGCCAAATGCGTTCGTTCACCGACACCTCTTTACTTTCGTAATTGCGTGCATTGTGCTCACCGAAAGTGCGCTGCTGCAAGCACAGACACCTGCTCCCTGCCTGGCAGCACTCCTGCAAAACAACCCAAACCTTCTCTCCTTTACCCCCACCTCTCTCTGCAAGCCGAGTCAAACTCGTCCTAGCCAATTTGTTGCTTTTTTGTTGTTGTTCTTTTTAGCCATTATTTTCCTGGTTAAATATTTCATGCTCCCTGATGCATGCGTAAACAGAGGTGAGCTGGGTTCGACTCTACCTGTACTGCCGCCTCCTAAATAATTCTGGCAGCAACAGGTTGAAGCAAAAACCTGTGTCCTACAGGCAGTCCTTTGACGTGTGGCATGCTAAAGAGAAGAGAGATACCGGTTTTGTGACCACACATACATTTGTATGAGAAAAATGTACTTTGCATCCCTATGAACTTTCACCTGAGTTTGAGCACTGTAATCCCCCACTGAACCCCTTCATCCTCATAAGCTGCAGAGGGATTTTCCACAGCCTGACACGCATCTTCACGGCAGCCCTGGCCACAACACCGGTGGGAAGCCCCATGAGAGGTTTCCTGGAGCACCAGCCCCACAGCTACGTGCCCACAACTCCAAGCTGCAGATGCTGTGAAGCCACCAGCAAGGCCCTCGTGCCCCGGGCAGAGCGTGGGTGACACAACCAGCCGCCCGTGGAAACCCTCTCTTCCAGACGAAAGAGGCTGCTCGCGGCTTTCAGCGCAAATGAAGACAAAGCGCTGAAAAGATGATGATGACCTCTCATGCCAGCTGTCAGGAGGCGGCGTGGAACATAAAAATGGAGCATAAAGGCTTACTGGCACTGGGTGCCAGCCACGTCCACTTGCCACAGCAGTCACCAGACATTGTTTTCGCAGATGCACCAGGCTCTGTCCCATTTCAGGTCACAACGAGCTGCAGATGTGAGATGCATTTCAGATTCTGAGTCTGCAGAGATGAAACACTGTACATAGATGCTTCTGCCACATTTTTCCTTGCTATTTTTTAATAATGACAATTTAACATCATTGTGCACTTCGTATACTGTATAGGCAAATTCAGCAGTCATTCTAAAGGGCTCTGATTGCTTAACAAATCTTGCAAATAGCTTCCCAACATTTTGCAAAATCCAGATATATGCTGAAATTTCAGTGCCACTTTGATAGTTCTCAAGGGTGAAGTAATAAATAATTAGGAAGCACCATACTTTGGAGATACAGAGCTAATGTTTCAATTAGAAGCATCCCCATCTTGCTTTTAAAGTATTTCAAAATCTGTATGGAAAAAAAAAAAAAAAAGCTGGCACTATACAGAATATATTTACACACATCAAAGAAAAAGTTGCAGGGGAAAGCTTAATTAAACTGAAATTCTCATTGATAATTCAATCATACATTTCAGAAGGGAAAAACACCTTATATAACACCGAGAAAATATGACAAATGTTGGAAAGCCTAGAATTCCCCAAATGAAGCTAAAATTAAATTCCTTCAAAGTCGCAGAATTTACTCTATCAAAAAACCTTAACACTTTTCCAGTAACCCTTTCACATGATGATGTGATTAGCTCCAAATTTCTGGTTGCTTTTGGCACAGACTTCAAGCTATTCAGTATCCTGAGTTACCAGCTCCTACTGTGGTTAAGAGTATAGTGAATGCTGTATTAGAAACAACCTGGAGCTACCAGCACAGCTACAGCAGCTCTATATCAGACTCCAGCACTGACTCTAAAAGCTGCTTTCCAGCACAGTTTATTTAACATTAACCATGAATATATACAGTCTTCAATGCTCCTCATTTCAGGGAGGGCATGCAATAACATAAAGCTTTGCAGATGCTTGCAACACATAGAGCAAGACTTTTGCAAGTTATGCCTGGATACCATTGCCTCTCAGCATTCATGAAACATGTATTTTCAAAAGCATGTGTTGAAACGCTGCAAATGAACGTATTTTGTTCATAAGCAAGAAATTATGTTAAATGATGCAGAATTCTATGTTACTCGACTCTAAGGAACTTGCAGTGTGATATGAGTTGTTTTCGGCTCTTTTGCAGTAAAAGTTAGAAGCCTGACTGAGGAAAGGTCTGCAATAACATCCTTCACGTAACGAAGGTCTGGTCTTTAGCAGCTATGCACATCATTCTCCTGTATGAAAGGCTAAGAGAGATGGGGATGTTCAGCCTAAAGAAGAGAAGGCTCCAGGGAGACCTTATTGCAGCTTTTCAGTACTTAAAGGGGGCTTACAAAAAAAAAAAAGGAGTACAACTTTCTGCTTGGGCAGATGATGATATGATGGGGGGAAAGGTTTAAAGTAAGAGAGCAGAGAATTAGGTTAGGAGGTAATTCTTTACCATGAGGGTGGTGGGGCACTGGGACAGGTAGCTCAGAGAAGTTGTTGAAAGATCAGGTTGGATGAGGCCCTGAGCAACCTGATCGAGTGGGTGGCATCCCTGGCCATGGCAGTGGGGTTGGAACTAGATGATCTTAAACAGTCCTTTCCAACCCAAGCCATTCTATGATTGTATATTCACAAACGGAACATGTACACACTGGTTTTGGATGCATTTTTAGACCTTACATATTTGAAGACCTACATATCAACTGTGTGTATGCTCTCCAAGCTTATGGAGAGGACTTCTGCCTACAAGGAGTATCTGGAAGTGAGACTTCTGGATTTTATACATAAATCTCTACTTTGCATCTGTAAGAAAAAAAAAAATGCACTTTTTTTCTGAAAAACAAAATCTTTTGAACTTTTCTAAGTACCTCTGAACAGTCTACACGATTCACCCACTTGTTCCAGAAAAAATAATTCCGTATTATGAAAAGTTACGGTGTGTGAAGTCTCGTGTTAATTACTTAATTTTGGTGCATTTAAGCAGAGAGAAGGGTAGAGACTGAAAAATCAGGCTCAATGCTAAAATCAAGCTCTGACTTAAAATTTGGAAGGACGAGCACTCCCTCGTAACACAGATCATCACAGCATATTTCCAGGAATAAGTGCAACAAACCAAAACTGGTGGGGGGGTGGAGGGCGTTGGAGTATAAAATCTAGGTCAGAGGAAGAAGCTAAACAAATACGACACATCCTTTTTCATTAGCCTCACAATTGATTGTGTGAAAGTCTCATCTCCTTCCACACTTGTGCATATGTGACACTAACTGCATCACAGCAGAGCCAAGGAAGGCAGGAGAGGGAATGACAGGAATGTTAAACAAAGGGAGCTCAAGGGACACGTTCAATGAAGCATGAGATATCACATCAGGGTAATAACACACCTCACTATACTAAAGAGAGCTCTCTTCAGGGAGATTCACTCATGACAGATCCTGCAAAAAAAATTATTTTTCTCAGTAAACATAAGGACAAGTAAGCAAATGAGGATCCTCAGTGATACTGTGCTCAAGGTAAGGCCTAGTAATATAGAAAGTGGTTACTGTGTTTTTTCACAAACAGACTAGACGTGCAAGTGGTTCTTACACACCAAATTTTTATGATACTCTATTCACAATCCTCATTCTGCTGCTCAGCCACCAGGTTTTTCATTTGCAGATGGCTTTGACATCACAGTTTGCTATTTTATTCAAACGTAATTAACAAACACATTTCATACATACATCAACAAAGATCTGACTCCCCATACTAGAACTACTGACATGGAAAACTTCAGTAGACAAACGTCTTACTGCTTTCTCTCATCCTCATAGGGATGTCTTCAATACCTCCCTCTATCTTTGCTGTCTTCAGAGTAAGTCCTTTCCTATTATACTAGGGACACAAGTCCTACTTAAAGTCACTATCATTTTTCTTGTCTTTGAGTAGAAAAGCAAATCAACTGATGAATACATCTGTTATTTCCTTATCTTTTGTGTTCAATTAACCACTATCATTCTGAGTGACAAAAACTGTCTCTTACCATCTGCCTACTACAAATCTGCCTTAAGAACGTTTACCATCATTTATTAATCCCTACGAACCAACATATATATTTTTTTTCTAATTCTTAAAGTAGCATTTTTGCTTTACTTCTGGTCTTGCTACGTGAAGAGAGTATCACAAAAGTCAATTACTGGACATTATCCCTTCCCATTGCATTGTATCCCAGGCCGAAACAGAGCAAGTATAAATTTAAGAGCTGTATAAAAATGCACAAACAACTCACATTCCATCAGAAATTTCATTTCTAGCATCTTGCAACCTCTCTGACCTCGAAGACTAACTTGGGTGATGTGTGGAAGCAGGAGGGCAGAAAGGTCAGACCTTACATTGCCTTCCTTGCCACCTTGAAACAGCCCACCAGGATGATCCCATGCAGCACATGGCAGCCTCTCAGACATCTCCTTTCTCAAATCACAATGAAATGCAGACCAACAGTGAGAGAGGGTAGCTAAGGTATGTGTCGGGGGTACAGGCACATAACATGCATCTTCAGCCTCATGGAGTTAAAACATCCATCTTAAGGCTACTGGAGCATCCTATGGGGCCCAGAGGAGACTGAGAGTTAAGTGCATAAGGTGGATGTGCCTAGCCTGCTCCAGAGGGAGCTAGTCCCAAGCGATGCAGATGCAAACCAACCCATGGCACCTGGCCTCAGGGCCCAGGGTTTGTCCTGGCTTGCTTTTATTTTATTCCAGTGGGTCCAGGAATTAAAAGACTCCTTTGTTTAGTCTGGCAATGAGAAAGACATTCAGTAATTCGAAGTACATTTTCCAGCTAGTAGTTCCTACCATACCTACTGATTCATGTTAAGTAAGCATTGCTCCTCAGTTCTTATTGGGAACCCCTCAGCAACTCAGGGCTGAATTGCATTTCTTACTTGACCTCTTCTAGTACTCCTTTGTCGCTAACATTGAAACTTTAACAATAGCAAATCCTACAAAGCAGCTGTAAAATCCTTTCCTCCAGGGAGGACGTATTGGTTAGCACAGCAAGCCAACTTTCAGGCTGTGCAAAAGCCTGTCTGGGCCTCAGTTCCTTATGTGGAAAAATCCATAAAAAAACAAACACACAGCTATTGTGTTAATAATACTTCCTTACAAAGATTTTGAGGATAAAAACATCTGTATCTTGTCCAGTTTCATATCTTACAAGCAGAACCCATTTGCTGCTCATATTGAAACACAACACAAATTTGCAAGCCTGGCTTCAAGTTCCCAGTGCTGTCACTGTGTAATCCAGTGTCATCGCATCTCTGCTCCAACTACAAAACGGACAAGGCTGCATGCACAACTCTGTGGGAAGAATTAAGGTGGGTAAAACAGCTCGATAGCCCTAAATGAGAATGAGAATTTTGTGCCAGAACTGCAAAGAATCATTAACAACTGCAGCTACGTTACATTTAAGAATGATGTCTCAACTAGCCTCTGTGGGACTTTTATTCGAATTATCTAAGAAAGCAGTTCTGCATTATTTCTACAGAAAATAAATCTTTTATTTTTTGTCAGCTATTATTTCAATCATTATCAGAATAATTAAAATTCTTCAACGTCCAGCATTTGTCTGTTTTGTGGTGTTTTTTTTTTTTTTTTTTTTTCCCTCTGTTTTCCAATAAGCTTTTCTTATCTGTGAAGAGACTTTATTGTCTATTTTCTCAAATTGAAAGAGATCTACTATGGCTAAGGATTACAGCAAGGCGGGTGCTTCTTCATTTTCTTGTACCAACCTCTGGTATCTTTTCCAGAATTCTTAAATCTTGTCCTTCTGTAGATGGCAAGCTATCAACAGCTATGTTTATCATTCTTTTTTTTTTTTTTTTTCTGTTTAGAGTTATTTGTCCCATGTCCTCTATTTTCTAAATTACTTTTATAAAAATCTGTAGAAGGACACAATAGCCTGAGGAGAGATAACTACATGATATATTCCAGAGAAGATTTATCTATAATTTAGTAAATTAATTTCAAAATCACAGCATTTGGATCAGCTTTATTTCAGTCCTGTATAGGAGCCACCATCACAATAATACTTACTACTTGCAAAGGAAACCTGTTACCATGGCATTCCCATTATGCCTAACATAGAGACTGGGGGACAATTGTTAGGCTCCCTAGAAAATTTCCTTACTCCCAAGAAAAAGGTCTGCAGGTAAAGACTTCCACCTGCTTGCAGCTCGAGGGCACATGGAGACTAGTCAGTCATCAGTAGCAGTTTCTCCAGCTGGAGACACTCCTTCAATCACTGCAGTTCCCATCTGTTTCCTTGAATTATGGCCAC
Source organism: Oxyura jamaicensis (assembly GCF_011077185.1). NCBI lineage: Eukaryota > Metazoa > Chordata > Aves > Anseriformes > Anatidae > Oxyura > Oxyura jamaicensis. The sequence continues at coordinate 141,026,489 of NC_048893.1, read as the reverse complement.
ATTTGGACAAACACCACCAAAATTTCATTGCGGTGTGGCACCAAAAAAGTAAGCCCCTGTCATCTCTGTTCTCATTTGAATTTTAAATGTGCCATTTCTCTCCAAAGTTGATCAGTTGCTCTATTACTCAAAAATGGACATTTTTGAGAGAGAACAGCCACATTTTCTGACTCCGTGCTAATGCCTGGCTGAACCATACTGAAGACAGAAGAATTACATTAGTGAAGGAACATGGCTTGTAAAAATGTGATTCATGGACATGGTCACAGTCAGGGAGAGAACTTGCACTGCTCCCTGTGACGGACAGAATTTCTCTGCTTGGGGAAAGGCCTGGGGTGGCTGACAGGCAGCAGCGCCCATTTGCTTCTCACTTTGAAAAAAGAAAAGATGCTGGATGACATCCTGGCTCCCGGACCTTGCTGTGGAGAGGGGAGAGGGTTTCTAAGTTGGGGTTTCTCCTGAGGATTCCTTCAGGAGTTGGACTTGATGATCTTCACGGGCCTCTCCCAGCTCAGGATATTATATGACAACTTTCATGGTGGAACCCCTGCAAACCAAATCTGCTGGGAAACATGCACACAGAGCTCTGCCCTGGTCTGATGGGCACTCTCAAGACTTGTGCCTCCAGGAGAACCTGAAAGCTCCCTTTGCATAACGTGGTAGTTGAAAACACAGTCTTTGTTTCAGTTGGTGGTTTATGTGTTTTTGTTTTTTTTTAAATCCTTCCCTAGGGCCCACAAGCAGTATCTCCTCCACACGTCTATTTTGGACATGCTCACCCCAATAAAGGCAAAGTTGTTGCAGCCTCACCAGTGACACACTACCTTCAGAGGGTCCATGGTGACAATAATGACACTGAAGAGCCACATGTCCTGCCAGTGGAGCAGCAGACTCTGCTGCATGGAGAGGTCATCCTTCAGGAGGACCCAACCAGGGACCAAGTATGTGCGTCTTCCAGATATGCTTATTATTTGGAGGTTAGAAAAGCTTTTCTTCAGTTTAAAACATCTTCTGCTCCTTCTCATATTGAATCAAGTGGAAGCTTGGAATGACATTTACAGGCACTTTGTTGAAAATGCCAAAAAGAAATGTTTATAACTATCCCAAGTTATTACTTTTGGTTTACGCTTAGCCAAAACGATTCAGCAAGCAGATTCAGATGCCCTAAAAGTGTATTTCTGGAGAATAACAAGCCAGTAGGACAGCAATTTTTGCACAGCTCTGGCCTATATCTGGCTTCCTGCAGCTCTCTTTTTGCTGCAGACTTAACTTGAATTATCTGCACTTATGCTACCCTCTCAAGCTGAGCTGCCACCCTGTGAAATGGCAGCGTGCAAGCGTCAGGATTAGTGAATGGTATGATTTTGTTAGCAGCGCAAATGGACTGCAGTGATAACAATATGGCCAAGTGAAGATTTTGGATGAAGTGTTTATTTGTCAAACAATGCAGTTTCAGAATCATTAGAAGGATTCACAATGTTCACTTGTCTTTAGTAAATAATCTGATAAATATTTGATATGTATTAAATAGCTAAGTATTTCAAAGACCTCCATGTGCTCTCTTTCATCACTTTTAATTTCTTTTTAAATAAAATATTTCTCATCTTTCATTTTGACAGACTTCAGGAATGAAGCTTAGCTCTTGCCAAAGGTCTCAAAAGATCATTTTCCGTCACTATTGATGGCATTGCCACTTGGACCAGTGGTGTCCATGTGTGACCTGAACAAGTCTCACAGCCAGAGATGGTTTTCTAGTGCTGGCTGACAGGATGCAAGCACCACCTCCTGCCTTCTGGGTGGCGTCCCTGGAGTTGCGGCCTTGCCTGTGGTGACAAGGGATTGTTTATTCTCTCCCTTCTCAAGGCGAATAATTGAGTGGCCCCAGCACCTCTGGAAGCAGAAGAAAAAATAGATGCAATTGGCAGAACTCCTCAGTGAGCCACTCACTAGCTAGTGAAGCAGAAGACAAATACTCTCATTTTCCTTCTGGCTCTTCCCAGGCTAGCCCACCCTTGAGGCCTGCAGCAGCTGCTGCAAATGCTCCTTTCGCCTTCCCTATCCACCCGCTGCCTCTCCTGCCCAGAAACCAAACACGTTCCCAGGGCCCAACTGAGGAAGGAGACAACTGTGTTGAAGCAAAGCCTGGAAATATTTCCGTGGCAGGGAGAGCTGGCTGAGCTGCTTGCCTCTGGGGAGGAGAAAAAGGGAGAGGGAAGTCCAAAGGATGGCTGATCTGCTGCTGCTGGTCCCTGGCAGTCTCCCCAGGCTGAAGTACCCACTGCAGCAGAGCTGTGGAGGACAAGCTGTAAATTCCTCCGCGATGTCTTTTGTAAGTCACACATCAGTGAATCACCATGGCACTACTCTTCTGTATTACATATTCAGCATCTACTCCAAAACAATGTTAAAAATAACTGATTTACTTCAGGCAGGCAGATGGCTACTAAATCCTTCTCCATTTTTCTGTATCTCGTAAAACTAAGGCTTGTCTCCAATATATATATGCTGTGATATGAAGACATTAGAAATACTTGAAATTACAGTGGTTAGAGAGCTGCTAGAATTCAATATAGCCTCAGAAATAAAGTTAACATTTGGCACTGAAACTATGTCAGGGCTGTTACTCAGATGTCAATGGCACAGCATTGCCCAGAAACTGAACAGCAAAGCCAGACTAAAACTTCTCTGGGGGCCCTTCTGCAGAGTCGGAACTGAGGAGGATAAACCTTCAGGAGACACAGCTGTCTGGATGCTGCATCCCATCTTTCCAAGTTCAAGTCCGCCCTAATAAAACTGCATAGACGGAGGCTTCAAAATAGCACTAATGCCTGTTTACCTCTGCTGCATTGATCAGGAAAGGCAGAAATATATAACCTGGAGCCGCAGGGAAGGAAACCTCATGGCACCACGCAGGCAGGAGGGAGCCCAGCATACAACTGCCCATGGGCAATAGCCTCTGGGGCAGACTGTCCCTCAGCCACACTTGTCTTTTTGCTCTGCTGGAACACTCAAAAAGGAGGTTTGGAAGAACAATATATATGCAGCAGCCACCATCTGTCCAGGGACAGGACCTAGGAGCAAACGGGGGAGATTAGCTATTAAATAGAGCAGGTTCACCCGTTTGCTCTACGGAGCTAATAAATGGTTTTCCTCTCATGGAAAATAAATAAATAAGAATCTTACTATGACAGTGTGTCTTCAATAAGAGCTTTTCAGCTTTTACAGCTTTTTCAGAGCTTCAAGCATTCGCCTGCATCATGAAATCCTTGAGAACCACCGAGCTTGGGCTGGATAGTTGCTTTCTGAGATTTTCAGCTCTTGCTAAGAAAAGAAGCAGGTAAATGCCCGGTCTTCAGCAGGATCCTGAATTAACAACTGGCAGCCTGGCACCTGGCTGGCAGCGCTGGACAGCAGGTGGCCACTTGTCCAAATGGCTCTATGCCCAGGCTCTTGCATAGGTTTTTCACTGTCAAGGTAGAAGCACAGAGGGACTTGAAATCAATAGGAAACTCTGCTTGTAAAGCTGATTGCATGGTACTGCCCTCCATCTTTGCTTCAGTGTTAGCCTTGAGTCCTCTGCAGAATGAGAAACTAATGGGGAGCTCAGATGTATCATCCTAAATGACAATTAATTGACCTCAGAGCTGAAGCAGCTCCAAAGGCAGCGTGGCTTTTTGTTTCCTTGTGTCATTGGGAAAAGGTCAGTATGCTCCTTCAAGAGCCATACTAAGAACTGCTGTAGCAGATTGCCAGCTTGAGAGAGGATTAAATTATGATTCCTCAGACTCCAGTCTTATCTTACAGTAGGTGATTTGTGTGCGGGGCAAAATAGAAGGGAACAGACATCTCAACATTTCTCAAAAGCTTTTCATTTTCAGGTGACCTACAACAGACATCATAAACTATTTGTACTACGAGAATAGCAGGTGCAAAGATAGTGTCTCACCCTCAGTAGATAGCTTTGCTAGGCCCTGTTGATATATTAATGCCACTGAAAAATGCTGTAAATTAGAAATGTGGGTCTCACAGGGTAACTAAACACGGTTAAAGAGATGCTGAGTTTGAAAATTAGAAGTCCTACACTAATAACAAAATTAAAAACTTCACTCCTACTACGGAGGTAAAACAGCAAAGATATGCCCTTCCTTGGTGTCCAAATCTTCAAACTCTCTTTCAGAGTGCCAGAAGAATACAAACCATTTGTTTTGCTTCACAGCATTAAAACCCACAACCACCCAAATATCAAAGACACAGATTTCCTTTCCCTGTCAACCATTATTGCAATGAAATTATATTGTTTAAAAACAACTAAATATCTGCATCACACGGAAAGTTGGCTGCGTTGGCTGTGTTGAGCTGGGTGACTAAACCCTTGCCATAGCACACCTTCATACAAAAAGCAGAAGTAGTCACCAGCATCCTGATGCACTAAACTAAAGAAAAAAAGAGCATGAGTAGTACTATAGGCAGCACTCCAAAATTCCTGTAGAAATCATGAGGATGCAAGATGTAGGCTAACTTCAAGAGGAATAACATGGCACCTCAACAAAGGAAAGAGACTTCTTGCTCTGGAAAACTATATTCATCTAAAGTAATAACCAATAATTCATAAATGGTCTTTTAAGTTACCGAAGTATACAATGAGCCTAAATTTTCAGCAAGAAGAGTTTGTGTTCAATTTGGCAAATAGTTTGGGTCTTCATGTTTTTGTTTGTGTTCTGTTTTGTTTTTGTTTTTATCAAAACAAAACTCTTTAATAAAAATAATAATTTTGTTGTCCTGATTTTACATACAGGTTCTTAAAACAAAGCTGTGGATAAGCCTGTAAATGTTACTAAGGGTCTTCCTTCTGTAGTGATTTGAAAAAAGTGCGATCTTCCATTATTTACTTTTACAAAATATTTGTAAGGAACTTACAGTGACAGAAATGCAATTACATGTTTGCTACATGCATATACGTATTGGAACCATAGCTATGGTCTTACGGGTTTCCCTTCGCATTTCATCAGCCTAGAAACTTAAGCTTGCAACCCCCTCTGCCACCTGGGATGACGGTGTGCTGGGATGACATGGAGCACAGGTTATGCCACCATGCAGGATCAGCCACCCCTCTGTCGCCCTGCCTTCAGCATCCCAGGCAGCATTGCCCTTTGAGACAGCTGCTGGAGGGAAGGCCATCAGCTCTAGGCATCTTTTATTGCTCTGGTTACTTCCTCTGGACATTTTTCTATCTGCTTTCGTGACTTTTAAGACCCATCTTTTTGCTCATTTATGGCTATGGTGAGAGCTTTTAGGATCCTGCTGTCCATCCAGTCTTCCCTGAATCTTCCCTTTTAGGCATTAGCAGCTTTTTTTAAGGTTTAACAGTGCTTTTTTTTTTTTTGAGGTTTACCCTTTTTTAAGGTTTAAAGTTTAACAGAGCATGTATCTCTTTCCCTCCACACGCAGCACATCTGTAAATGTTAGGCTGAAAGCCATGCTCGCTCTGAAGTGTTCCAGGAAACACATGTGTGAACAACAAAACAGTAATTTCAATTAACAGGGGATGCTGTGTGCTTAAGTACAGAAGAAACAGGACGTGTAATGTTAGTCTCTGGATTCTGTACATGTTTTTGTGTGTCAGTGAGCATAAAACCCATCTTTCATCATTTACATATTTCACAACACACTGGTCTATGCTGGTGAAAGTATAACGTTTCTGGCTATGCAGTCAAGACAAATGGGATTTTTGAATTGCACTTACCAAAATAAAAATCCTAAGTAACTTCCATAAAGGTTGGGCATAGCTTTATTGAGCTGTTATTGTGTTAAGGTGGAAATTATTAAACATTTTTCCCTGATGCAGACTTCTTAGAAAAGTTATTAAAAGCTTTTTAAATGTGAACATAAAGTGGCTATTTCAGAAAACAGCAACTTAAAATAATTATGAAAGGGCTCCTACATTTCTTATAGGGAGGCACATATGATTTTTATACTTTCACCTATTTCTGAGAGAGGGCAGGCCGTTTTTGCACCCTTTGGGTAGCATGACAAATCACAAGAAAATTCCTACTATTTAAAGAGAGTGGGGTGTTACATACAGAGCATCTGTCAAACAGAATAGCAGAGCTGGAAACTGAAGAATAAATATTGGTATGACAGAAAGAAATCAAAACTGATTGACCAAATGTGGTCTTTTATTAGGACTCAGCTATTATGCTTATCATATATGTGAGATTCACATGTGTGTAAGAAACATGGTGACAATGGAATGGGTTGCCCAGGGAGGTTGTGGAGTCTCCCTCCCTCCTTGGAAATACTTGAAAGCCTCCTGGACATGGTCCTGGGCAAGTGGCTCTGGGTGGCCCAGCTTGAGCAGGCATTGGACCAGGTGGCCTCCAGAGGTGCCTTCCAACCTCCAGGTAAGGAAGAGGGATGAGGCCCTATGCAGCCACACATTGATGTCATCTTGCTCCTTATTATTCCTCCAGGCTCACTTGGGCTGGGAAGCAACCCTGACCTCTGAGGGAGCATGGAGAGAGACCTCTCCATGTGATAGGCAGGGGAGGGCTCCCTCACATGCTAAGCACAGCCTGCTCCAGGTAAACCATGTTGCTACCTCTGGCACAAATGAAGTTTACAGAAAGTGATGTAATTTTCTATACATGGGGGCAATAAACACAAAATAAAACATGCCGCATAAGAGTCAGTCTTTAAAATGGATAGTTTCATTAATATATCAAAGGTGAAAATTATTTCAGAAATGCAAAACCTCTTTATAAAATAATGATGAAACAATATTTACTATATCCAACTAAACAAAAAATAGGCAATTTATTGGATAGTATAGAATATCCTGGTTTATTTGGGTTTATTAATAAATCATGATAATTTGGTTCTGTTGTTTTGCTATTAAAAAGTTAGCCTCAATATTGTATTTGTTTCTATTAAAACAATGATTTATGGAGTACTCCTTACATTAAAACCGTTACTGAAACATCAATTTATCAGTAAACCTTAATGTACAAATAAACTGGAGACAACATGTTCAGTTCAAATAAGATTTAGCCTATTATTGGGTTTTAGACTAAGGACACAGAAAATTGAACCTTTGTATATTAAACAATATTGTAAGCAAATGTAGTTTACTGCTTTGTTTGTTAGCTATATTATAATAGGCAACCATGTCCCTTTCCATTGTAAATCCTAATGTTGTGCTTAATTTGAAGCAGAAATACAGCACTAGAATATGAGAGGGCTATTTTTGTATCATTTTATTTCAACTGCAGACTGTACATTTTAATAACTCAGAGAAGGAGGGTGACCTTATAAAAAGTTCATAGAAAAATAATAAGCATGTGCTGGTAATTGTTCCAGCCAAACTTCCAAACTTTCTGGGACCAGACAGAACTAAGGGAGTTATATTTTTCATGGGGGTAACAGCAGTTCTGGCACCGAGGGACAGTTTCCAGCAAACATCGGGTGCAGAGAGGAGCTGCTCTGCCTTCCTCTGCACAGCGATGGCCAAGATAATGGGAAATGGCCAACAACCATTTGGAGAGGTTTTCTATCCACCTTACAAACAATGTTTTGCCAGCTTTTGAAAGCTAAGCCCCACCTCAGGAAAAGGAAATCAACTGCACCCCACAATGAGTCAACAAAAGTACGTCCCAAACTGTGTTCCCATCAGAAGAGCCATTCCCTGTGTCCCTACGCATGCTGGGGTGGACGACTTGGTTCACACTTCACGATGTATCAGCACAGCCTCACAGCAAACTTTGCCATCACATATCTTTCAGGTTTTTAATCTATTCCTGCTAACACAAGAGCTGTTTGCTTCTGCTTTGGTGTTTGTTTATTTCTGTTAATTAAAATCTACAGCTATCAATGAGGTTTGAGAGGCTTCCTCATTCCTACTTCTTTGTTCAAGCACCAAAACTATTTTAAATCATTAATTTAAGATCAGGTTTACAAAAATCTCATTATTATAGGCATGACTGATTGTGCATCACAGCTGCTATATGGCATTAATTGTAAAAATCAGGCTGTGGGCTTTGCCCAGATAGAGGTAACACAGCATGTCCCCTCCCTTGGTGGTCAGTGGGTGTTGGGGTGCCCCGCTGGGTTTTGCTGACACAAAAATAAACAACGCCTGGCACTTCTGTCCCAGTTTGATGTCCTCCAGGTCCACATCATCCATGTAAATGGAGCAGGCTGGTGCTACGCGAGGTGGTGGCATTGAGAGGTGACCACCAGCCAGCTGGGTTTTGGGGGAAGCGTTCCCTTCCACGTGACCTGAGTGCAGCACCACTGTTTGAAATAAATTTGTGGGTGTTAATGAAATCAGCAAAGCACCTCAGACTTTAAATGAAGCAGTGCTGCTTTATTTTTAGTGAATGATCAAATTAATTCATGGGCAAGATGAGTTCAAAATGCTCATATGGCAAACACCAGGAACTTACTGTAGGTTTCCATGAACTGAGCCGAAACATGAGCTGGCATTTCTGGGATTTTATTATTATTATTATTATTATTATTACGATTATACCAGAAAGGAAGCAGGAACGAAAGGCGTTCCAGCCCCAGGGAAAGAGTCCTGCAAAGCGCTCATACAGAAAATTGGTGCAAGTCACATTGCCGCTGTATCAGCCTCGCAGAAAGGCTAACAGATGGTCAGCTAGTTTCAGTACGCAGGAATAGGAATTTCCTCTCGAATACTTTGTGAGCTGTCAGGTGGCATTCAGCCTTACAGGCACTGCCAGAAACCAACCGGCTCAGCAGCACGCATTACACTTTGTCTGCAGTCAACAAGCTCGGTCATTTGGGAGCGAGATGCGGCCGTGCAGCTCCTTTGGCTTCTTGTGGCTAGGAGAGCAAGACACTACGCTAACTGCAGTAAGTACCTGCATATATTTCATGCAACTTTTATCAGCCTTTAAAATGTGCCTGTCCTCCTTTATTCTAAAAACGTTTAAGAGCAAACTGCAGTTCCTGTGGACTTCTTAGCTTGTCGTTGCTCATATTATTTCTTAAGACACTACAGATGTATTTGCAGCAAACTAATTTTCCAGTTTGGCTTGAGAGCTTCTTACATGCCTGATACGTAACAACTACTGAAAAACTGTACCATAAATACATAGATACAGCATCTGGCTAGATAGAAAGCTCTGGTTCTGCCTGAAAATGCTGTATGCTATTACAAAGGCTAATAGATGATTAGCATCCTAATAACAATAACACAGGCTATTTGGTCATATAAAGGAAGTGTGAGTATTTAGTAAAGCAAGTACCTGCTACATCTGCAAATAGCAATTAAGTCCAGGCCTTTGACGTGCAGTAGTTCTCGGCAAACTTTAGGGAGGTGAGGCAGTCAGAGCAGGACAATGATGTGAAGGACGCATCCCTTGACCACCTCAGCTGACAAGTGTTTAATCAATTACAGCAATTAATTATTAGCAATAATTCTTACAATTAATTACAGACACACAATGTCTATTTCCTCAGAATTATTCATTATTAAACAGTATTACTAACACAAACATTTGCAAAACTCAGCATACCCTCTCTGATGGCGTTTCAAGCAATTTACTCTTTTACTGCTCGTTTCTAACCAGTTTAAATAGGGCACCGGAAAAACGAACCCATTTCAGACAAAGAGTCTGAAAAGAAATCGAGACATCTGCTGCGGCCCTAGGGCTAGGCACTTGCATCCTGCCTGAGACATGCTTCACAGCTGAAGAAGGTCCATTTCCAAACGAATGCTCCCTCAAGCCAGGCATAATGCTGATCACCGTAACAGCCTACCGGGAGATGTGATGGCTAAGCAAAATCTGGGCATCACAGCTACCAAAATTATTTTTTGAACTAAAATAGAAAAAAAAAAAATAGTGAGCAACTTGGTAGCTCTGCTAGTAGCACGCTTTCTGAAAAGGGCAGCTAAGAAAGATTTAGCCAGAGCACAAACTTATATGGTTATTTCAAATATGAATACTTACATGTGTACAACCAGTCTGTCATAGATTATAGTTGTTCTGTGTTCAGCCATAAGTTTAAACCCATAGCTACATATTTGGGATTCTGTACACTCGATCCACCTGCAGACACAAATTCTGTCATGCACGGCACATGTCATATTTAGCACACAGGTCAGGATCAATTGACTCTGCAGACCTAGTTCCTTCCGATGTGACTGGAGCACGTCAGCCTGGCAGCCAGTGCTTAGGAGTTATTTGTTCCAGGATTTTGGACTTCCAGCAGTCCAGTGTGAGCTACTGCTCACCCTGCTTGCTGGACATACAGAAATGTGACTAATAACCAAAAAAGAAAAGAAACTCAGCAGTAATTAACGGGTAATGCAATATTCCACCAAGAATACAAGAAGTAGTAGAGCTGACATAGAGGTGCCTGTTTTGCCTACATCTTTGCATTAGACATGTGTAGCTGAAACAAAAACAGTGAAATGAAAGATGTCAAAAAGCAAGAAAGAGGTGTTTGGTCAAACTCAATTAGCGTGAGTGAAAATTAAATGCCTAGATGCTGTGTGTGTCTTTGAAAATCTCTGACCTAAACCGAGGAAGAAATGTTCTTTGCATAACACACAGAATGCCAAACACAGATTTTGGATTCATCCGTGAAAATAAAACAGATTATGTTACTATCAGAGAGAGTACGGTGAAGCATCAACCCTCCCATAAACCCAGATGCATACATACATACATAAATAAATCCCTAACCTGCCAAATTTCCTTAGCTGATGTAAACTGTTTTTTAAGATAGTTCTATTACATGAGTAAACATCACTTCCTATATTTTTCGTCTACTGAGTGTAAGGATTTAAAGAAGACAAATCAAGTTTATTTTAGATTCCCTAAGGAAAAACAAACCCATCTGTCCTCACTCCTTCCCTGCTGTTTTACAATGTTCACTATTAGTTATTTCCAAAGCACACCTACATTTATCCGTATCTGCAGGAGGAACATTTATCTCACAAATATTCCTGTCAAATGTCTCTAAAATGCCAGCAGATAAATAAAAAAAAAAAAAAAAAAGAAGAAGAAAATAAAAATAAAAATTTTGATCCCCTTACAAATGAAATACACAGGACAGCAAAAGAATAAAGATGAGACCTAACCTGAGAGCCCAAAGCTGGTCCCTTTACACCTTTCATGCCTGCAGAGAAGTGGAAAAAGGTGTAATGGACAACAGAGAAGTGCTGTGGCCTCTTTAACTGGACAACATCAGGCTTGTTATCGCAGCAGTGCTTCTTTAGTAGTTCTGTGGTTGAAGGCATGACAACTATTTGATCTTTTCCCCTTCACAGGTGGCACACATAAGAGCTGAAGACCTGTACTACCTGTAATAGGGAGGCAGTCCCAGTATGGGAAATCCTGCACACAAAAAGATGGTCTTTACATAAATTCCAAGGTTTTGCGAGAAGAGGCTTTTGAAATACAAGGAACTGCTATTTATTCTGGAGAGAATTTAATCAAAATAAGGCTTCTGAATTATTTTTTATTTTAATCTATGAAACAGAACAAACAATGAAAGGACAAACCCAGGTATTGCCTTGCTCTTTACCCCAATAGGAAGTATCAATAAGCAAGGGACCACACTTAGCTTCATTACATATGAACATTTCAACAATATTTCAACTCTGTTAAAACTAACCTGGCCATTCAGACAGCATGAGGGTGGCTCTCAAAGGGTGGTGCTTACAGACTAACAGCCAGGAGCCAAATTACCTTTGGAAATTTCTTTTGGAATTGTTTTCACATGCACCCTCTCCCAGCTTCGTGGTAAATCACAGCATAGTAAACTGTCATGGAGATCAGTGTAACTAAACGTGGTAGAGAGCATCATCTACATGTGGACTGAAGTTTAAGCGGCCACCACATGATCACAACCTGAAATTAGCACAAAAGCCCAAAAGCACAAAAGCACAAAAAAAAAAAAATAAATAAATTTGAAGAGTATTATTGTTAAAACACAAGGATTTGCACTAGCAGCACTGATGGAAAACTGTGAGCCTCAAAACACAATGGTGGAGGCTGCTTCTCTGGAAAGTTTCATGGTGGTGTCAAACCTGAGCTGCTGTTGTCTGCTAAAACCTGGTCTGGCGATGCTGTTTCAAGGTGGGTGAGAGACGAGGAGGCAGCTAGGCTGGGTAGGCAGCACCACACTACGTCCATGCCACCTGTGATGCTCCCACCAATGCCCTCACGGCCACTCACTCCCAGCGGCGTAGACACAACCGCTGACTTCAAGCTGTTCCCCATGCCCTGCTGATAAGTAAACTGTCTTCTCAAGGAAGCTTCAGTGTGAAATAGGTGGGAGTTTGTACATGGAAACTTCTTCCAGACAAGTGTGAATACATTGGCCAGGGGAGAGAAACCCTGGGCACATGAGTCAAGGGCAGCAAACAGAAGAAACACATCCCATAGTAAGGGAGATAAGAAATAAAGACTGTGTACCCAAACCTGAGACTTTTTCAATAGGATAAAGTAGACCAAGGTATTTATAAGAACTATTGCCATTAAAAGCACGGACTTCTAACAGCCAGCCTATGGGAGCGGGTTGCAGATAAGGTGTATTTAGACTGTGCTCTTCCATTGTTGTTTTTTTTTTTAAATTCTTTCCAAAGAAAAGCATTTCAATGAACCTTGAATGTATCACAAATTTCATGATAAGTACTCCTATTATATTGCCTACTCTACTTGGAAAACACAAACAAGTTTAACTAAGGCTGATGGTACATTTGCTTTCTATTTGGCTTTATTCTCAAATCACAGGAGTCTTTGTAATACCGACTGCGAACACAAAGATATATAAATTGTTTACATAATTCTTCCTTTTATTTTCTTTGATTTATTTAAAAACAAAAACATGCGACATCCTTAACTTTCACACTATAAGCAAACACAGACAAACAGCTTGCCTCCAACTTGAATTAAGTCCTATTTAAAGCACACCACAAGGCTAATTTCTCGTACTGGCAGCACAGTGATACTGATAACCACATTACGCTACTGAGCCCAACTGTGGGTTCCAGAGAAAACAAAACCGTTGAGGGAAAAATGCATCCACTTCTGAATAGAAGCATTCACACTGTTCCTCGGGCACCTTTAATGAGCATCATTGTACGTGCTTTTGTAGGTGTACGTGGTGTTGGCATTAACATTATCTTGTCAGGGTTTTGCCCCAGCAAAAGTTTTATTTTACCCTTGAAAAGTCAAATGCTAAGATACTTCACCTTGCATTAAAAAATTATTTCTACATTAAATACACAAAAATTGCATCAGATTTCATTTTCTTTACTTCATTTTTCCATACTTTTGCAGCCTGCAAGACCATAGGACAATTCCATCTAACCCTCAAATGACTTTCCACAGTCATGTAACATTACCAGGATTTTTCCCATCTGGCTCTTTGAGAAAACTTCTACAATTTAACCCAGTCTGCAGTGCACAAAACCCAGCAATGCAAGTTTCCAGGACCAGAATAACATCTTGTCCGTGTTTGCTCCTGCTGACACGGCAGCCCCTCAACCACTCCACTCTCAACATGCAACTGCTGAAAGGGTTTGAGTGTACCCTTCATTAAGCATTTAATTATCTTACTCTTTCAAGTTTCAAAAATACAATTTGAAATGGAGGGTACCTCAATGTACACCAAATTAAACCTTTGCAAAGCTTTACAGGCCCAAAGCAGCAGCAGACCAGATGGTAAAAAAAAATAAAATAAAATGCATCCTGCCACCAGGAGAGAGTTCCTTTCACATATGGTACTAAGGTAGCTGCAAATCTCCACTGACAACATAAAAATAAATAAATAAATAAATAAATAAATAAACTTTGACTTGGAATTAAAACCATGGCTTCATTAACCCTGATCAGTAAAAAGACTGGTCAGACACATCTCTCTGCCAATACACCTCCATTGTTAAAACATCTACTGAAACCAATGACATCTTCTACATACTTTTTTGTTGTTACAGCTATAAAAATGTACATAAATTTAGGCCCAGCAACATCTGTGCCTGTTTCCATTTCATGCTGAGAATAACAGAAGGTGTGTCAATGGCAGACCCCTGGAAAAAGTATGGGGGCCGGGTTGTCCTTGCAAGAGGAAGATGTTTTTTCCTCCAGCAGCAAAAATTACCTTCCAGTTACTTCTAATGTGTTAAAAGAACCTTGTCACTGATCTTGTTTAAAAGAAGCTTTGTGAAGCTGCCAAAGCATGCTAAAAGATGGGGAAAGTGGGGCCAGAGCAGGAGCCAGTGACATACAGACAGCAGCAACCTGTAGTTTCTGATCCCAGCCTGGTGGCACGCTGAGCACTGAGCTCCCCTGCACGGCTAATGTAAGCATGCCAGGGTCCTTGAGATTTATCTACACTAAGCGCTTTCCCTAGAGGAGGACGACAAGAGGATTTACGTCGAGTAAGGTAACTGCAGCACACACACAAGTCCTGGAGGGGAACCATTCCCATCACTAAATTGGGAAAATCAGGTGCCATGCCCTACAAATAGACTGAATGAGCTTGTGTAACTCATGTGAAATGCTAAAGGCAATGCCCCAGCAGTCACCTGCCAGAGTGCCAATTATTTTAGTGAATTTAAATAACAGAAAGCTGCCCCGTCTTTTGCTTTTCAGCAGAAATAAATACCAATATATGCAAAGGATTTCATCATTTCTCAATTCCCACTCTCCCATCCTTGGCTTTTACATTGCAGTGAACTTCTCACCAACTGCAGTGGAAGCAGCTTACAGTAAACAGCAAAATACTGCTGTTGTTCACCTTTCAAACTGATTCAAGCACCACCAGCTCTCAGATCCATGGGTAGCAGAAATTAAAGGCTATATTAGAGTATCAGAGCAACAGAAAAGGACTAGAGAACAAGCTGCCAAAAACAAGTGTAGGATTTGGTACCATTCAGTACAACTCTACTTTGTTCTCGAGCCCTTTGTAGGACTGTAGGAATTCATGGAATACGTCACAGCTGCAAGAGTAAACTCTCACCTTACAAACCTAAGAATTAGCATTCGAAAAGTCCTCCTTCATATTTTGTGTTTGCCAGCATAATCCCGTTGATGCGCCCTTGCAAAACACCTTATTCCTCAACCCCCCTGTGTGCCTGCAGCACGCTCTGTGTTCACACAGTGACAGTCCCATTAGCCTTAACCAAAGTGTCATCAATTTGCTGCAAAATTCAGGCTGTGCACTGCAAACAGATCAGGCAGGCCTCCTCCCCAGGGAATGCACGTACTGCGTATTGCCAGCTATATATCTCACTTTGCACCTGAATTTGTAGCTGAGCCCACGGAACCCAGTGCAACCCTTAGACAAGATGCATGGCAGCAGAGGTGATGATCTGAAGTCCTCACTGCTTCCTAAAAATGCCCTGTGGCAGATCTCAGGAAAGCAGTGGTTGCATAAACAAGGAGAAAAAGCATACCCATCATGTTTCCCTGCCTTTTCCCTGCTTTTTGAGCCTATTTCTGAAAGGCAAATTTACTTAGAAGGGAAAAAAAAAAAAAAAAAAAAAAAAGACTATTGCAGAGCAAGCTAATTTTGAGCAGAATGACTACTTTATTTTGCCCAGTGGTGTGGCACAGCTGGGAAGTTCCTCAGCTTCACTACTGCACTACATCTGGTCACTGTTACTATTAATACTCCTTTACAGAATATCCAACTCACACGGGACTTTGCAGATAAAACCAGGACCTTGGCTTTCAGGTGTTTACGGTTTAAGTTACACAACAAAAATAACAGTGATAACAGGTACGTATGCTGTGAACACTGGAAAGCAGGTGAGTAGAGGCGGCAGTACAGCGAGCTGAAGACACACCGTGTGAGGGCTCTGAGAACCATCACTGGATGCCTTCCTTACTCTTTCAAATGGGTGAGTTTTAAGCTTTTCTCAGAAATGGACTTCACATAGCTGACACACTCCTTACTTGGTCTTTTTTTGAGAGAGCCCAAGCCAGGTGGCTAAACCCAACTGCTGGAAAAACTGCACAGTCATCAACACAACTTCTAGTGAAGATGCATCTCCCTTACTGGTGTCTGAGGGCCTTCTGGAGCAAACAGAGGGTATTATAGGAACCTGTCAGGTAGGATACTCAAAGCAGAACCAACTCTATTGATCTCTTTTTCTCAAGCTAAACATAAGCAGAAGGGTCCCACCCACCAAGACTGCGTGCCGAGAAGCAGCCGCTAGGCTGCCCGACTTCCTGGGCCTTCTGCCTGTCCCATGCATGTGAAACCTCTCTGCACCTATGGAAGCAACAGTTCATGATGTTAGAAAAGAGTAGTCATTAAGAACCATGTGTTAATACAGTGCAGTAACATCTCTGCCTTTATAAGGCGAAATTTAGGACAAAGGCTAGCTGAATGTATCCTGTGAACACCACAAATAGATCGGTGTCAGCGTATCTTGATTAACTTTTGTTGAACTACCTCGAGCACTCTTACTTTATAAGCACATATGGGAAGAGCAAGACTCTCTTTTTAAAAACTGACAGTTGCCAAGGTGTGTGTATTTAGAAACAAAATCATTCAGTCAGTGTTTCTTTTGGACTCTCATGCTAGAAAAACTCAGTAGAATATTAGCTAAACATACATATAAAAATGCTGTTAACAGACGTTTACCTTCACTTAATTCTCTATATCCAGGGTCTACTATAAACCTAATATTGCTGAAAAATACCACAAAAATATTGCTTTTTTGTAGCCTTTTAAAATTGCTTCTTAAGTGTTTTAAGTACTGTTGTGAATCAAACAGAAATATGTACGGAAATTGTTTGTAGAGTATTAGTTACAATGGGCTTCCATAGTTTGTAGCCCTCTTGTTAATGTGAACAGCATGACAAATAAGAATGCATTTCTTTTCTAAAAATTAACACAATGCCCATCAGATTTCCAATATTCACCATAATCACCATTCCTCTTTTGCTGAATTAAGAGCACATTCTGAACTGAATTAAACCCAGAGCTTTTATAAAAATTAATTTGCAACCCAAGAATGGAATCGGCTGTAGCCATCCATTAGCATGCTTGTGTTGCATGTGAAAAATACTCTTCAAATTTCCATTAAGGAACTTGAGAATTTATCCTCCACGCAGGGGCTGAAACGCAGCACACCTATAACCATGCAGAAGTAGAAGCCCATTAGCGGTTACTTTCATCATCCATGAGATCAGCTGTCAGGAGATCACAAGAGAGCAGGGCAAAAAGCCACGCAAAGGAGAAAAATATAATCGTTTGTAAAATATTCCCTTTTATGTCGTACCATGCTCACTAAATTATTAATTACAAATACATCAGCCACTGTTAAGAGAAAAAAAAAAGGGGGGGGGGGGGAATAAATGAAAAGATCCAAAATGATGTTAATAATAATAATAAAAAAAAGTACAAGGACTGCTGTTCAAAAATGCACAGGTTAAATGCTGAAGAAAGCACTGCCAGCAGCAATCGCCCGCAGGCATCCCAGGCGTGATTAGTGAGTTAGTGCCACAGAAACCGCTATGATGAAGAAACCCTGTGACCTGAGCATCTTGACACCAGGAGCTAATTGCAAACCATGTAATCGCCCATTCCAGATGGCTCTGTAGCACAAAGCTCCACTGCCTGCTCCCAGCTTTTCCAGAGCAATGGCACCACGCTGGTCAGAAGGAGCCTGCATTCATTACTCCCCTTTGTCAGCATCACCTAAAATTGCTAATGGTTTTTGGATTCTATCGGTAAATAAAAATTTCCATTAAAATGCCGTGGAGGAACCCCCGTTCCTCTCGTTGAAGATGTGAATTACAGATAAATACCCTGCCTATTAAAGTGATTTTTTGTGAATGCAAAATAAGGTTTTCAAAAACTACTGCACATAAAATATGAACGTCTTTATTCTGGGAAGAGGAAATTGTTGCTGTGGAAGAGTCACTCTCCTTTACCCCCTCCCAGGCCACAGCAGAGACAGGCACTGCCTGTTGTTGAGATTTCACGTTGCCACAGATTGATCTCTTCCACGTTACGTGTGAGACAGCTGATCGCTTGCTACCTGAAAGGCAACCGTACGGGCTGCAAAGCCTCTGAAAAAGGGAAATGGCTCAGACAAGAGAGTTCACAGTGGTTAACCTCCTGGAACACATTAGCTACACCAACTCCCAGTTGCCCAGACTAAACAACCCTGAAAACCTCTTGATTTTATTCACTAACAGGAAATGATTCAGATATAGTTCTGCAAAGGCAGTCAACAAGAAGAGGTAAATTACACATACTTGCTTTACTACATTGTACTGTAAAACAATCAAGAATAAAAATTATTCAGCTCTGGGGTAATTTCTTCTTCATTCCTTCTTTTTAGTGTTTTGCCTTAGGTTAGTATATCTAAATATACCTTGCGATGTGTATAAAACATATATCCTACAGACTCCTGACGGAGCAATGCTTCGCCAAGTGTGAAACACAGACGTAAACCGGCATTTCTTACAGATAAGGATGCCTGCTTATAAATAATGCTGAAAACCAAAGTGCTGCAGGAGCTGGGGCTAAGAACAGAAAGACTTTCTTTATCCCTTAAAGCCTCCTCTTCATAAGAGAGATTTATTTACCAACATAAATGTTACACACGCATCACAGAAACAGCACATAAAAGGATGAAAACCTTTTCTGGCTCCACAACTCATCCCAACTGCTCTCTGAAGGGTAACTATGGTCACAAACAGAAATTTGCCTATCCTTATCAAATTACATCGTGCTGGCAGTAGAAGAATAGTCCTGGTACTTGAAAATAAAGTCAGCCTCCTTTGTCCTACATAGGCACGACTGAAAGGGCCAGCCTTCAGGTGGCACCTTCCATGAGAAGGCAAGTTCATACATTCTGCGAAACTTTAACTATACTGGCTCTATATGTATATATACTGCCCCACAGAGAAGCAGAGGAATGATATTTTGGATGAGCTGCCAGCATTCTTGCAATTTTTGCTGGTCAAACAATACCTAATATGTTGACTCCTTCGTTATCAGGCACCTGGAGCACTGCTGTGATCAAGGACAAGCTATAGACCTAACAGCCTCTCCCTATCAACTCCAGACCTTGTTGTTGCAGACTACTGGCAATTATTTCCCGTTGTCCTTAATAATGATAATAAAAGTCCCAAAGGGCCTGGTAAAACCCCTTCATGACCCATCACCATGCAGGGTTTTTTTAAGAACTTCAACCACATATTTACACCACATGCAGCCAACACGGACTGGCTGAATCCATGTTCAGGACAGCTTATCTCCTGAGGCAAATTCTGGAGCTTCTCGTGCCAGCAAGACCTACCTGAAAGGGGTAGGGGCTGGTTAAGCAATTAGCCCTCAGATGCAACTCCACAGGCTACAAGAGGATAAGAAAGCAGCAATTTGCCTGGTCACATGTTGAGGCTTGCTGCAAGGTCGTGGGAGGAGGCACCTCACAAAATGCCAGCTCCGTGGCAGTTCTAAAATACGGGTTTAGCAGTGTCCAGCTTCCCACCGCTGAATCTGGTCAGGATGCAGCCTGCACACGCCCGTGCTAAACCTCATGGTGTGTCGGGCTGTCATCCTCTGTTCCCACATTCACGTCACATTCCCAGCTGTGAGAGATGCTCTCCTGTGTATCAGGATATGCTGTTTCCTAAGGTACCCTGGAAATTTTAATGACAGTTTTCCATGCTGTTCTAGGGACCTATAAATGGTAGCAGAGCCCTTCCTGCTCTGTTACCTTTGAGTTTAGGCCCTATATTGATAAAGAAATGCCAGTGAGTAGCTTGCAGCCTCTGCATGGAGGCAACTGGCTCCTGGCCCTATCCAGAACGGCCATCTTGTTGGATGTCCTCTCCCACAAGAGGAGGCTGAAGGCGATGACCACATGGACCCCCCAGGTCCCTTCCTTGCAAAACCACATACCCTGAGAGCTGTGACAGTGATGGTGGCACCCTCCTGGGAAAAAGGCCTTTAGGGACAGAAACAATGAAGCCTCAGCAATCACTTACGCACATAGCACATGTGAGGTCCTCGGTTGGGCACCAGAGGCCAAGAGCACTCCACTGACTTACCCAACTTTCAAGAGGAATAAGAGGGACATGTGGATCAGCAGGAGGCACCAGAAGGGGCCTGCCACGAGCACCACAGCTGGGCAGAGGGAGGAGGAGGAAGCACGGCTGGTCACCCATCACCCAGCCAGCCTCACGGGGACACTCGTCAGCATCCTGGGAACAGGGCAGGGAAGACGGCAGCAGCGCTCAAGCAAATGCTGGCACTCTCCAAAGGCTGGTGTCTGGCGCAGGGTGGTGTCATGGAGGGGCTGCTCCCTGCTTGCACAGGAGGCAAAAAATGAAATTCAGGCACCACACAGAGAGGAGGGGGCTAGGATGATGCTGCGGATGTGTGGTACATCGAGATAGCGCCGCCCTTCCTCCCCTTCCACCACCCCTGGTGTGACAGCACCACAGCACGGGGCTGGCATCAGGACACACGCTGAGCTGACAACAGCCTCAAACGCACAGAAATGAATGATGACTGACCTCAGGGGGCTACTGCCAGGCTGCACCTAAATGAGCTTGGTTATTAGAACAGCAGACCCTCCAAGTCACGCTGTTTGCATCTTGCCTTTCCCTGGCACATCGAGAACAATCCCTCTGTTCATCGCCCTCCACCTGTTGCCAGCTGTAAAAGTTTAGTGTTCCTATTTCTAACACAATTGTAACGTAAGAGCAGACAGTAAAAAACACAGTGCTAAAACCAGTTCCTCTATTTTTACATCTGTTTCAGACTGGAATTCACACGATTTGCTAACCATATGCTTTATGGGACTTACCAGTCCTGCAGGGCTCACAGGACTCATCAAACCTAAAACTGAAGAGAATACTTGCTTTTGAATTCTGCAACACTTATGTTTTCCTATAAATCACGGCCTCGGCTCCCCAGCTGCTCATCAGAAGCCAGGATTTTTTCACACTTGCAGCACTTACGACTTTAAGAGACATCTACAGCAAGTATTATTGTGGGATGGGTTACCAAAAAAAAAAAAAAAGAAGGCACATCAGTGAGAGGTAACTTTGATTATTTTTTTTTCTGCAAACACAGCAATCCAATCATTTTGCTAATTGTAGAAGCTGCATCGATATTAAGAATAACCTTTATTCCTTCCAACCAGAACTTTCACATTCTATATCCCTTCCTTATGAATACTTCAGCAAGTAGGCCATATAAAATTAAAGACACCTGTGACACTTGTAATGCTCATCCTCCCTGCAACAGCTGACAAAGAGCAGTAACCCTGAAATTACATTTTATCATCCTGCTTCTTTCCAACCCCTTCAGCTGCTCTCCTATGAATTAGTGAAGTGAAGGACTTCAGCCATGTTCTTAAACAGTTCTTGACATGAGGACACAGGCCGCTGCAGCACTTGTTGCCTTCTTCTAAATAGATGCAGACAGGTACCGCCAGAACAGAGTCCAGTAGCTGCACAGAGAAAATTAACTTCAAGTCAGCTGTTTCTTTCTGCAGAGGACACATCAGACACATGCTTAATTGAGAACATGCTGCTATAGTTAACCACAGGCAAAAATGCTTTAACAGAGTTTAACACAAGCAGGCATTTAAAGCCTCTGCTGAGTTGAGGCCCTAGGTGAGCACCACTTTGGGAACGGGGAATTCTTGTCAGAGTACCTGTGTTTGCAATGGGCCGGTGGTAGCTGCTTTCCAAACCGCTCCTGAAATACTCTGTTTCCAACATCCTATTATCAACTTCACTCTGGAAGCAATGGATTTAATTTAGGGAAACACTTCAGCAAAATGCACGGGCTGCGTGTCACTTCTGTGTTCCTTCAAGATCTGTTTCCTTCCTACGTTTTGAGAAAGCTCATGAATACCTGTGGGAACAATAGTTATGAACCCCATATGCTTTGAATACATAAAACACCTATATTTGAGTCTAAAGCTGTTTGACAAGCCCTTTGTGTTTCTGCTTCTGAGGAAAACTAGGCTTTGTGACCTCTCTGTTTATCATATTCCACCATTCAATACTACAGACAGTGACTGCTTTCTTCAGTGGTTTGTGATGAGCCTTGCCAAGTTAAATAAAGGGCTCCCTGCTATTCATCAGCTCTACTGAGGTCTCTTATTTGGCTGAACCTGTTTGTCAAACAGCCATAATAGCTATAAATACTTCAGATTAACTCGCAGTAGCCCCAGAGCAAAGACGAGCTATAAATTTTCAGGACAGGTGACAATTTCCCGAGTCTGAAGAAAGAGTCTCTCAGCTAAATGACGGGAGCGACGGCTGCACTTTCCAGCTCCGCTTTCAGTCACAGAAAGCACAGATGTGAACATTAAAAAGCACACTCAACCAAGAAGCTACCTGGTAACATCCTCTAAAGTTTAGCAGAGGGATGCAATTCCCAATTAAGAAAGAGCAATGGGTCTATAGTTTTAAGGACTGCTTACTTCTAAAGATATTCCATGGCCAGGAACCTAATTCCATGGCTTCACTGACATGACCAGGCATGACCAGGCATAGCAATGTTGCACTGATGGGTTTGTGGTTCAGTACCTCTGGACATGGTGCTGGTGGACCTGCCTGAGCACAGGGATTAGACCAGGTGACCTCCAGAGGTCCCTTCCAACCTCAGCCTTTCTGTGATTATTTAATGTACGAGCAATGCACAGGGACACGCTCCTCCTATTCACACCCAGGTCCTCCTACACAGCCCTGGCAGGAGGTCAGCTGCTTTTCTGGCACATTTTCAGTACTTATTTCCAGGCACCCATTAAGGACCCCTTTGGCTGTTCTCATACTATGAAGTGTGCTTGTTCTTCAATGCATCCAGGAATCCTGGTCCCCCAGGTACAACCCGGCTGGGCTGAAAACCCAGGGCACATCACCTCCCCCTCCTCCTCATCCTTCAAAAAAATGAACCCGGTAAGATGTATTGAATGTGGTTAATGGTATCGTTTGCTCATAACCCATCTAGCAGGCTTGAGTACTTTAAATAAGCAGACAGTAGAAGATAATTTTAGAAATTTTAATAATATACATTGCAGCTTAGCAAAGTTATGTATAAAAGTTACAATCTGTGTATGCCCAGCTCAGCTTTAATCACTTCAGTAGGAAATGAGACAATCAAAATATGATTCAGAGCATGGACACAAGCCAGGGCCTTTCCATGGGCAAAGATGAGAAAACCAGATTGATCACAAACAGACAAGAGAGAGATTTGCATGCCTAGTAAAGAAGAAGCAATAGACCGTTCACATGAGCAACAGAGGAATTTGTTTATCTTAACAGACAAACAATTCCGTATCAGTGACATTGGTTATTTTGTAAGGGGAAAATAACAATGCTTTATATTGAAATAAATTGTTTTAAATTGAAATAAATACAAAAACAAAAGGAAAGCTTCACTCTGAGGCAGCATTCCTCTAGCAATGAACTTGTCACGAACATTTCAAAATTCCCATCCGCAGAAACTTAAAAATGAGTTCAAGCAACAGCGACATTTCTTTCTTTATAGACTGACCACTTGCTACCAATCTCAAAGAAAAATACAGGTCTTGCATCAAAACATTTATATTCTTCCTTGTTTGCTCTCCCTCTTGTTGTGGGATCCACTTGGCTGTCTGGTGGCTCGCAGCTGATGATGTGGCTCCTTTGGACCAGCACTGCTGATGGACATGGTATTTAAAGGCTACGTGCAGCACAGTACTTCTGGGTGGCAAATCCTAGCCCTTTTAGAGGGATCGGTGGCAATCTCATCAGGAGCACTACCATAGGAAACCTGAGAAAGCAGCAGAACAGTTTCATTCCCTCCTTTTTCTGGGAGGATTTCAACAGGAGAGGGCGGTGCAAGCACAAATGAACAACTCCCAAGAAATAATTATAGTATCCTTAAGCATAGGTTTCAGTGAGAGACACTACCTTGGTGCCCCTTCTTCTGGCTTTTCTGAAGGACTGTGTACACCATGGGTGGAGTTTACTCCAGGTGAGTATTGATTTACACCAAGGTTATACTTTTACTGTAAACACTGACATCTGTTAGAGGAAAGAAACTTCTTGTATTTTTTTTAGTGTTTTTCTTTTCCCACTCATATTTGCAGGAAAAAAAAAAAAAAAAAAAAAAAAAAAAAAAAGATGATTTTAGGGTAAAATGCAGGAGTCTGGGAAATAGAGTTTTGATATGAATTCTTATCTGTGTCTTTTTTTCATTTTACTCTGGCACTGGCAATAACCTCTGCTGCCATGGATAAACAAAATGTACCAAATGGTTCATATTTTGTAAACTCACTAAACACATCCTATTTTCCCATGGCAGATGTATCTAAGAGCATCCATTTCCTACATTGGACAAATGTATGGGGAATTCCCCCGTATTTTATCTGCTGCAGAAGGCACCAAAAACAAGGATCACACTTCAAGTCCTCAGACCTTCCTTGGAAAAAAAGATAGATTTTCTCTTTCAAGCCTTCCACAAGGGCTAAGGAAGAAATGGTAAAACCGAAGAGCAGCATCCTCTATTGGAAGCCTCCCAAAAGGCAACAAACAGCATTCAAAACTCCTCGAGGAGCACCAAAATGTGTACTCAACGGACGCAGTAGCATGATTTCCATGTTCTCCATCTTCTCCAGATATGGAATGATTTCTCGTAACATTATAAAACAAAGCACTGTTTAGCAAGAAAAATAAATTGAGGCTGTGCTTCATCTTTTTCCTTTGCCAAGACAATTGAGCTGTCAGTAACGCAGCCTTGAATGTGTTCATTTTCACACATTAACCCTTTTAGCCCTGTAAGTATAACTCATCTTTTTGTCTCATGGGGGAGAAAGTACATTTTAAACTTCTGTAATACTGGATGACAGAAGTTTTAATTAAAGCTTTACTTGTACATGGGCACAAATAACTCTCCGTAAACAAAGAAAAGACCTTTTTAAAATTAAAGTTATCATGCTGAAATTATTAACATAACTCCTGGGAAAAATGCATAATCTTTGCCTAGCAAATGCCAAAATGACTAAGTGAACAATGTTTAATAAATATTATGTTTTCCTTCGAGTTCATACACTTAGCTAATCACGCACTGATAGGTGAAAAATGTTGTAAAGCTTTAAAGATCACAACAGTTTTCAATCTGACTGGCACTGTGATTTCTGTGAAGGTCTGAAATGTTCCTTCCTCGGGACGCGAGCCAGCAGGAGTCACTTGGAAGAGATCTCAGATCAACAGCGCTTTTACACAGCTGCCAACTTCTATTCTGCTCTGTGTCTTTTAGGGCAACCACTATTTTATTTTGCAGAGTTGCGTGCCCCACGGCATGGGGACAGACACCCCGGGGAGGGGATGCGGCCTGCTGCAAGTGGATGAGGTCTGGGGTCACCTGTGCCACCTGGGCTGTAACCCTGCCTTCATCCAGGCTCTCTGGTACTCATTTTGGGGCATATGAAGTACTTTTCCTGAGTGCCTGGGCTGGGGACACACTGCAGGGAACACACTGCATGATTCTCACTGAATCAGCATCATCAGTTCATTATTTGCTGTGACCCCTCAGCTCAGTGCATGGCTGATATTTCAGAGTGTCAGTATTTTGGTGAGCATGGGAGAGGAAAATTTGCAAGTGAAAATACAGAAAGCAGCAGGCCCTGCCCCTGTATTTTTGAGGCATCCCCTTTCAAGTCTGACTGTGAATCAGGCTCGCTTTGAATCAAACCTTGGGCTTTCCCAGTACCAAAAAGGGCACAGCAAAAGTTGTTTGCATCACCATTTGTTTGTCGCACTTTGCAAGAAGATTGAAACACCACCTCAAAAGAAAAGCTGGAAACAGCCTCGACTATGAAGCTGCTACAAGTGTGTCATTATGCACAGGTGACTTTGCACCACCACATCCAGGCACAACCCCAGGACCTGAAGTCCATCTGCCCACTGAGGGCAGTACGTTGATGTGTGGCATCCACCTGCCCCATCCTCTCCTCCCAGACCTCAAGGTGCACCTGCATCCCAGCTCCAGTGGTCCTCAGCCATAACTCAAACTTCTCTACAAGGTCTTTTACCTCGGGACACTGGTCCTGGTCCAGCCAGTCACCTTAATAGCCAAATGTCATCTTCTGGCAAAATAGTAATAAAAGCAAGTTATGAGCACAGTTGTACCATTAGGCAGCTATGTATGCAGTTGCTGTATTTAAGAGTAGCCACTACCATCCAGGGAAAGCAAATTAATTATTTAGATATATTTATAGGGTTTATAAGGCTACCAAAGGCAAAGCTAGTTAATTGAAATCCTGATAACAGATTGAACCCTATGCTAGATCCTAAAGTCTTTATTAAATAAAGCCATTACGGAGGATGATAATCCCTGTGGCCTTAAATATGAATAAGGTGCAATGTAAATAATAAAAGGCAAAAATCCAATTTTCATGCAGTGAACTTTCAAATACTCCACTGTTTCCATTAAATTACCTTTTATTCAACATATTGTAATGGCACTGAGGGCACATCAGGCTTCTTTGTAATACAATTATTGTTCAGCATAAAAACTGGTTTTTAACTTGAAACAGCAATGCGAAATATTTTATTTGGCTTCCCTGATATATCAAGTGACATGAAAATTGAGAACAAAAGCTTCAGAGAGGCAATAAAAGAGAAAATAAGCAAAGGAAAAATAAACACATGTGAACAAAAAAGACCAAGAATATGAAGACAAAAGAAAGAAACAGGGTACACAATAGTAGTTTTCCAGTTAATTTTACAGCAATTTAGTAGTAGGAAATAGAAGAGGGAAACAACTCCAGTAACTGAAGTAACTAAACTTGGATATAGGCCAAATGAAGCTGTAGTACACAGTGAAGTAGGTGAAGCTCGTCACAGCACTTTCAACCAAAGCAAAACCTGTTGTGACATGTCTGTTACGCTCTTTCCAAACACACACATGATGACAAGAGATTGAGGACATCAAGGGCCACAGCAGAAGAGCCCTCGAGCCTGGTCTCTGTCCAGCTCTACCCTGCTGCTAGGAGGCCGCTCCGTGTTTCTCATCTAAAGGGGCAGCACTAATATTCACTATTTTCTATAAAGCTTTCTGTGGTATTAAGAGACATTAAATAAAGATACCTCAACTTATTAAAGAACTGAAGCTATAACATAAGGTCAAGATTTTACTATCACTGTTCAGAAACTGAATATCCCTATTGGGAAATTTAAACAATCCATTAAGTATGAAACTATACTGGCTTTGGCTGTTGAACAATTTTTCCACTCTAAACCTTTCTGCAAATCAAAGGAGTTCCTCCAGCATGGCTGTGATGAAATAAAGACACAAGAATGACTGCATATTTATTCAATTCCATATTCAGTCTGGAAGCAGTATAACCAAGGAAACCCTCCAACACAAAAATGCAATTTTCCTTACAGCGTCCTCACTGCATCACGACAGCTGAGGAATCAGCAGCAGAGCTCCTCATCAGCTACTGTAGCCTCCCAAAACACACATTTGTATGTTTTGCAAGATTTACTTTTCCCCGTTCCCTGTCTGTCGCTGTGCGTGCCAGGTTATGTTTTTGGTGCCCACTTCTCTGGTCCGTCTCTGCTCCAACACTGCTCAGGTGCAAACAGGCAGGAAGGGGCTGGGATAGCTGAGGAACAGCCAGCCCTGTGGCACAGCCCTGCGCGAGGGGACTCTTGGCACCCAGGGGTCCAGGGACAGGCAGAGGGACAATGCTGAGTGGCCACTGGGGGCTCACGAGGGCACGGAGAGAGCAAGTTGGCAATAAACAAGAGGGAAAAGGCAAACCTGCTCATTGCATGCAGAGCCAAAACCAGGTACACCTGTCAGAGCCACAGCGAAGCAACAGAGCAATTTCATCAACACAAACCGTAATCCTGAATAATATTTGTACCAGGGCAATGAAGCAAATCTACCCAAATGCTGTTCCTCCAGTCTGTCTCACTAGGAAGGAGACTCTTCTCCAGCAAAATGGGTCTGTGGAGGTGCCACGGTATCACTGCTTGCTGCAGCAGTGATTTCTCACACCTCCCACAGCAACCCAGTCACGGTCCCCGGGACTACCTTGCCCCCGAGACTCTCCTGTGCCCCTGTGAACAGCTTTGGCATCGCAGCTCCTTCACGCTGATCTTCAAAATCTGCAGTCCCTTGGGCTGCAAGGACTGAAGGGGATGAAGAGGTGGAAATAAAGTTAAAAAAATGAAATCAGTTCATCCTTTCTGCTACAGAGAGAGGCTTTTGCTCTCTTACTATGTGCCTGGCAGCACTGCCAAGTAGCAGATTACTCACTTTTCTTCACTAATCACTGGAAAAAAAAAAAAAAAAAAAAAAAAAAAGTACTGAAAAACAAAACGGTGTTTCTCTGAAGTTAATTTGGACAAAGATACTGAACAGCTAGGACACCAAACATTACAAAGGTCAACATCTCCCCATATGATTGTTCTCTTGGGTCTGCAACCATATAACTTTAAAAGGTGAAATACTGTTAATAGAAGCATCTTCTAAGGCTCTTCATCAGCCAAGGATGCTCTTTAGAAAAAAAAAAAAAAAAAAAAAAAAGAAAGAAAGAATAAATAAACCTT
>NC_048893.1:140986443-140997908 GCF_011077185.1 Oxyura jamaicensis | reverse complement strand
TCAAAGACAACCAAGACTGATACTAAAAAAAAAAAAAAAAAAAAAAACTCAAATCGCAGTTTTCATAATCAGAGGAATTTATTCTCAAGTGACCAAATTGTACAGGAAAGGGCCCCTCTGACAGGGCAGTGTCCCAGCACTACACGAGTACCACTGCTGAGGTAATTTAAATTTCTGCTATGTAAAAATCTAACTAAATTAACAAAAAGCACATTAAAAAGGCTGGAATTACTGGAGTGACCCCTGGAATTTTTAATCTCGGTTTGATGAAACACAAAGAGCAGTTGGAAAGCATTTCGCCTTGGGAACCTTCCCCCCTCCTGCCCTGTCCCTTCCTTGTCACCTCCTGGCACCCTGTGGGTGATGGCCCATGTGAAGAGTGCTCACAGCAAGGGGAGTTTTAATTCAACAACAGACAGGCTCCAGCACAAGCACACAGGGCTTCCCCTGCTCGCAGAGGGGCAACACCACCCCAAACCAGAGTCCGAGGCACTCCCCAAATCTTACGGACTACACTCACTGGCTCCAACCTGCAGCGCTGCCAGGGCAACTCCTCTGCAAACAGCTCCCCTCGTGCCTTCAGGATGAAGCAATCGCACGAGACCTACTCCCACGGGAAGCCAAGCATCCAGAACGCTCCTCCCTCGTCTCTTGCCCTGCCTCGTGCTGCCTCTCGGCGTGACTAAGCACCGTACAGTCACATCGTCACCAGCCCCTGCCCAGCATATCCCACCCCAGCAGTCCTCGACCGCCGACAGCACTGGCAGCATTTCACCACCCACGTGCTAGAAGCGTGTCTCCTCCGTCCCACCGTGCACCCACAGCACGGGGAAGCGTGACGAAGCCTGCCTGAAAGCTGGGCTCTGCGCTACACGCTAGAAATGTGTTTGAAGGATTCAGATGTGTGGACATGGCAGTAAGGGGCCTGGCTTAGTGGTGGGACAACCTGACCTACCGTCAGTTTGATGGTTGGACTTGGTGATCTTGATGGTCTTTTCCAACACAGACAACTCTATGGTTCTATGATTCTGATTTGGAGATTAACAGCACCACAACATCCCCTGCCCATGCCTCCAATTTTGAGGATGCATACTGAGAGGAAAAGGGGGACAGGGGACCCCATGGATGTCTTCAACCAGTGACAGGGTGCTGCAGGAAGGGGACGATGACACAGATCCCTTATGGGATCTCCTCTTAGCACTGCTGACTCTGCAGGTTGCTTCTGGGGCTCCTGTTTTTAGTAACTTCTTAAAGGAGGACAAAACATTTTGGAGAGGATAGCCATCAAAGAGCTTCACAAGGCCCGAGCTCCCTGGAGGAGCACCCAGCCCATTTCCTGCTCTCATTCAGCCACAGGCTTCTTCTCAGCCCTACACGCAGCAGAAGGCAGCAAATTTCATGCAATCTTTTGTAGTTTTTAAAAAATGGTATAAGCCAAAACAATGCTTAGCAACAGAGATTCAGGCAGTACAAAATCCGTACGAAACAAACATTAGGAGCAGAGAAACTGGAAATAAAAGGACTTGTGGCTCTCTGCACCTCTGCATCTCAGTGTGCTGCTGGGGAGACAAAGGGAGGAAGACACAAACCTTCCCCTTTAACTACTGATTTCCTGGTTTTCAAGGCTTGTGATGAGTGGGAGATGTCCGTTCAGCTCTGTCTGCTGAGTTGTTTTTTGTTAATAAGCACAAAATGACCTCTCCCTGACTGTACGATTATTGCAGATGCTGAAGCCAGCTTAGCCCCTTCAGTCAGGTGTGCTAAATTATGTTAATAGCAATGACTACGGTGACAGCCTTGCCACTGAAATATATACTCAGATAAAAGCAAGACTGACTGCATATAGAAGGAAGTCCTGTGTTTATCAGCACAGATAAAATTCAAGCTTGCAAAAAATAGTTTCTCCTCTGGGGCATACCTCAAAAGTATCAAACTTTCATTTTAGAAAATAATGTACTGATTTTTCATTATTAAAAAGGTATGACTGGCTCCGACTGTACGTCAATGCATGACTGTGAAATGTAAACAATATAATTCCACTGTGATCTAACGGCACAATTACCTACCTGGCAGAAGACAATAAGCAAGAAAAAATTTCTTCTCATGGTTGTCACCTATTATTTTACTGTGTTTTATGACGCATACGTATGCCTGTATTCTCCAAGGGCCTTGCTATTATTTGTGTTAGAAGGGAAGCATGCAAAAGAAGGGGACTCTTCACAGGAAAGCTGCTGAATGAACAGTAGGACAGTCTCCACTGAACATGAAGGTCTCTGCAAGGGACAGCAGATAGACCAGTGCCCACCCCCAGTGCTATTGGGGGCTTCAGCCTCTGATTCTCATTTTTTTCCCATGCAAGTGGGACCCCATCCCTGAAAAAGGGGTGCAACAGCAGCAGGAGCCATCCATGCACATGCATGTCCATGGATTTGGACAGCTTAGCATCCCAGGAGGGACAGGTGCCCAGTCTCACGACAAGCACAGATCTGTATTTATGGTGTGCAGAAGGAGGCTGCCTACGTGAACACCCAGCATCTCTCCAGCAGGCACGATCTTTTACGTGGCACAATGGGCACATGGCCAGAGATGTAGCAGGAGCAGCCAGCAGCCACCATGCCATGACACAACACACGCCCATGCCCATCACGTGGGGACAACACTGTACGACTTACTCAGCTGTAGCTGGAGGCAAAAAGAATGCAAGAAAGAGGCTTTTCTGTCCAACAGCTACAAATATCAGAAGATACATATATATACTAAACACACACATGCATAAGACACACACACATGCATAAGACACACACACATTTGTGTGTGTGTGTGTCTTATTTACAGATAAATAAATGTCAACTGAAGTCAACCTTCTGCTTCCCTCCACTTTACTGGGTTAAAATAATTAAAAATTCATAAATTACTACTATCATCGGAAATGAAAACGTATTGATTTGCTTATAGGGATGACAATACAGTGAACTTGAAATAAGTTGCAAGGAAAGCATTTCATGGCATGTAAGAAGGGAGCTCATAAAGCGGGCAGCCTGCTAAAAGCTATTTCATAATGAAATTAGAAATTAAAAAGTAAATTCATAAAACCGTATCTTTTTACAGTAACTCACTGAGGAGCTTTTGATTTGAATTAGTCTGAAATTAATCCACAAGTAAACATGTTCAACAACATTTACCAAAAGCATCAGTTAGTAAAGTAAATACAATAGTGCCTGGATTTTGGCTGACTTTTTGGCTGTCAAACAGAAGGCAATCAGGAGGCAGCACACCAGACACAGCAGTGTCCCCTTCTTTGTGGTATCTTTACCCATAGTACATCCACAACTGTACACTGAAAACTTCAGATCTCTTTTCCCCCCTGCCCATCTTGCACCTAAGCCCACGTTAATGATACATCAGCTGCAGCAATTAATGAACCTCTGTCCAGAAGGGGAAAGACTTTAACAGCTTAATGAGATAGTAATACATATTAAAATCAATCTTATTCAGATGATGTGTCTATTCTAGTCCTCCCTCTGAAAATAACTGAGACTGTAGGAGAAATGATCATTAGCATTTTGATAACAATCTAGCCAGCCTCCTGTTAAAATATTTTTTTCTTTATACCGAAGCTGGGATTTGTTATCTTGTGCAAGCAGACCATTCTAAAATTAGCAATGGCAAATTCATATTGGCTTGGATCTGATTTAAAAAAAAAAAAAAAAAAAAAAAAAAAGTCTTGGGAACAAAAATTAATGATAACTTGACTGAATAATCAGACTCTCCTGCCTGTTGCTGTAGCAGCGGAGAGGCACTACAAGCATCGAGGCAGAAGCAACCTCTTGCCATAATTACCACTTTTGTACACAGAAAGGCAATCATTCACCATATACAGCATTAGAGTCACTTGTCTGATAAATCATATTCCAAAGGACAGCCAAGAAGAGGGACAAAGTCTTCACTGACACAAATCCTTATGGCACTCCAGACCTCAGGACCAAGCTTTGCACCTTCGTCCCATTGTCTCAGTGTGCAGATGAGTGTCCCTGCGCACCTCTGTGTCATGCGGTGTTAGACTACTGCCACTGCAGAAGCAAACAGTCCCGTCCACCTCTCTTTTTGATCAGTGCATCCTACAGCCTCCTCCTACCCAGAATCCAGCGAGGGAGATTACTACGCCTTCCAATTTCCAAGACAAGAGACCCGCTGCAAAAACAACTGCACAGCTTTCAAGGGGACATGCACTCTTCAGAAAGACCAACTGAGAGCACCAAAAACCCAAACCGCTCAGACAGAACAACAAGCCAGCCTTTAGAAGGGGCCAACCCATGCTTTGAAAGTGCCAGAAACCAGTGATGAGGCCAACTGACTATGTTTTTAGCTACTTAACCCATCCGCAGCTGGCTTACAGATGTGGCGAGGTGAGCCTCGGCCTGACACCAAGCATCCCACACACTGAGCCAGTGACCCCTGGCAGAGGGGCAGAGCATGGGCACAGCCTCACTTTTGGCAGATATGTCCCCCTCGAGTGATTTTTCAGTGCCTGGCTGTGTAAACACTTGTGTCATCTATACACAGGGTGCAATGCAGAAGGAGAAAGCACTGCCAGGGCTGGGCACAGGGAAAGAGGCAGTGGCTGCTGCCGGCAGCTGCCCATGGCTGTGCATCACCATGTGCTGCAGAGCCCATCCCAGTTAAAAGACTGGGCAGACCGTGTTCTTCATTCCAGATGTTTCACATTTTCCCTTGACTTTTTTTTTTTTTTTTTAAATGTCTTTTTAAGACCAAAAGTAATATCCTCTCCTTCTTTCTTTCCCCTGGACTGAGAGGCATCCCGTGTACACGTATCTTTAATTTAATGTTTGCTAGTTTTATAACAGAATAAAAACGATCAAATTACATGCAAAGACAATTAAATTAAAGCGTTGGGCATACACTGTGGTTGTGTTTTTTTTAAAGCTATTCAAACAATTTCGAAGCTTTGCCATCAATTCTCTATCAGCAGAAGCAATACTTCCCACAAAGAGGAGGGAGCACAGTAATGGAGACAAGTACAGGGAGCACAGCAGCACCCTCCCCACTGCCCCGAGCCACCAGCAAAAGGCTGGGGCTGTCAGAACCAAATCTGAATCGGTGGAAGAAAGAGGATCTAGGGCTGGAAAATGGGGAGGACCAGTTCCCAGGTGCAGCTCTGCAATGCACTAGTAAGACATTTTTCTAATCGCTTTCCACTCCCCTTTATTTTTTTGTGTTTTACTTTCCCTTTTGCAAAGAGGTCCAGCCAGGAAGCTTGCAGCTCAAGGCCAGGACTGCTCCAGGCAAGAGGCTGCTGCTGTGTGAGGCTGAGGACGAACCAGGGGCTTGCAGTCAGCACGGCTCTTCCCATTCCTTTCTCCCCCAGCTGCAGAAGCGCAGCTGCTGTGGGAGCTGGGGCAAGTCCAAGGTCATGCAGCTTTCTCAAATCCCCTAGTTTATCTTCATCCAGGCTCTCATGTCCTATTAGGACTAATCTCGGGTTCTTCCCATGACAGCTTGCCCCAGACTGGGAAAACCTGTTGTAAAATATCAGATTTTAACAAGAGCACATAGCAAACACTAGCTAAAATTCAGCTCGGTATGTGATGAGTGACTGCTAGAAAGCTGAAACCAGGAGCATCCCAAAGGGCTTTGGTCCACAGAAGTCACCAAGCCCCTGAAAACTGAATGAATTCAAAGAGGTCAGCAATTGCAATGCTTAGAGATATTAATCAGAGCGAAATATTAGTTATAACCAGCCTTTCATAGCTTAAGGAGAGGCTCCTAAGGAAGAGTGATCTATGAGTTCAAAAGGAAGGGGGTTCCATTGCCACAGATATTACAGGTGGGTTGCTGGAGTGCAAGAGGGAATTACGGGTTTATTTGAAACTTAAGCAGTGACAGAGACAGAGATTTAAAAGAGCATGAAATGTTGGAAAAAATAGTTAAAGTAGAGAGGAAATTCTAAATACAGCAGTGTAAAACCCATGAAGTACTCATACACACTGTTAAAACAGTAATCAGATTATTAACCTGAAGTTTTGAGACAGCAAGCTAAAATAACTCCTAGAGACCTCCCTAGCTCATAAAATTGTCCCCAGCATAAATAGCATATTGCCGTAGCGTTTTATGGCCCACGCAGACACAGCTTCGCCTAGCAAGGTCTGCATCGCACAGACATACCCTCACCCCGACCCGTGACTGCAGGCACGACTGCGTTAGCAGCCAGCAGCTTCAGCCAGGTGGACCTGGTGGGCACCTGGCCAACAAGAGCAGCCCTCCTGGTCCCGAACCCATCCGACGAGAAGCAAGGAGCACCCTGCACTGTTACAGCACGTGCACCGAGCTCAGCATCTCTGCCAACCTCCTTTCAGCGGCAGAGAAGAGCCCTAAGAGCTTTGGTGTAGGCAGTCAGTGCTTTTTAATTTATTACAATCCCAGCCCGTTCGGGAATAACTCTGCCTTTGTACAGCAGCCTGCATACAGGGATCAGAAAGCACACAAGGGTAGGTGAGTGCTACTGCTGCAGGTTTTCAGCTGGGACCTCTGGGGCTCGGCAGCTCACGCGGCCTTGCTTGAGGGCCAGGCCCCGCACCACGCTCCCCTCCTCCTGCTTCAGGCCTCAGCCTTAAAAGCACGGCTCCCCAGAGAGCGAACAGCAGGAGGTTAGGGGAGCTGGGCAAAAACTGCCAGAATTAAAATGTGCACAGGATCTCAGACTTGCCAGTCTGTACATTTTCTCTCGGAGCAACCAGCTGCTGAATGCCGTCACACGCTATGCATTACCACCATCCATGAATCATTCAGAGGGGTGACGTGCAGGGATTGAACTTAGCATCCACATATGATGGCAAGGGGAGGCATCCAAAGGCATGCCACACTGACGTGGATTAATAGGGAGGGTCTCGGGCTAGTGGCACAAAGTCCCCCCCACAACCCCTAACTCTTCCAGATGTGACCAAGTTGCTGCTGGTCATCCATTTTGGTCACCTCACCCTTTTGGACACTCAGCTTTTTCAGTATTTCTGAAAAACGTAAGAGCTCAGTGAATCATGAATGTATCTGATTTAGCTCCTCAGCAGTCCCCTCTCCTCTGCTCACGCACTTCTGTGATGACTGCCTTAATTGCAGGGATTGTAAAACTCTTGGTTATATTCATTGCAACATTACAATACCCTTTAGAGGCCTTACTAATCTCCTGCACTGAAACACATTTTTTAACCATCTGCAAGACAACACACACACACACACACACACACACCCACACACACACCCACACACACACACACAAAATCAGAGTCCTTGATGCCATGAGTCCTATTTGGATGAGTTGATGAGAAAGCTCAATAGCTCAATCATTGGCCAGCAAAACTGTAGTACCAGAAAAAAAATAAATCTGAGAAAAAGAACAAAATAAAGGTAAGTCTATTGGACCATGTGTACTGTGTACTGCTAACAAGAAACAGTCCTGCAGATTGAGTCCAAGATTCTCTTCTGCCCAAGACAATGTGTCCTATTCAACCCACTGGTGCTTACAATGGATATAGATGAATATAAACTCAGGACTTATCTGCTTTCTCTTGCCTAACTGTGTGGGTTATACACATAACAGAAGGTGTATACAATAAGGAAATGTAGCAGTGGAAAACTACAACTTGTACTCCACAGTTGATCCACTATAACCTCAAAAACATACAGATGGTGTAGGATGAGACAGAGCTCTCATAAAAAGTAATGACTCAATCTCTCTTTTAGACAATTTCTGCAAATGGAGCGACTGAAAAGAGCAGGTAACAAACCACCGCTGCTCGCTCTGCTTGTGAAGCCAAAGGTTAGTGACCTCCCTCCTGGGTTAGCAAATTGCAGTCAGTCTTCTGCCCGGACCTGTGAAATAGCTCTGTGGATCTCATATGTGGGAGAAGCACCCAGTAAAAGGCAGGGGAGTGCAGCCCATTCGTCACTTGGCCGAAGCATGCTGACACATCGTCTTCCTTATGTGCACATCTTAGTCTGCTGTTACCTATCCCACCTTCTGCTAATGTACCACATGTGTATCTGTCACTGCAGCCATGCTCTCTCTTCTGGGAAAACAGACACATCTTTTATAGGTTGCTTCGTTTTTATACAGATGTTGCTCTCAGTTTGTATTTAGAGTAAGCAGGCAATAAGCTTTGCACCTGGAGTAGAAGAGGACTGGTTTGGGAGGAAACTGCCAAAGACTTGCATGCAGTTAGCTGTCTGTCAGATCTTGAGAACTCCTGAGAAGATTCTAAGTGGTAAACTCCAACAATTCTTAAAAAATAAAAAAAATAATTAAAAAAAAATCAACAACCAACCCTTGTTTAGTAAAGAACCCAGATTTACCATAATGCCTCACCAGTCTAAGGGAGCCATTTACTTTGACAGAACCTGAATTCCCCCAGCAGTTCTACCGTGGTAATGGAAACAGAGGAGCCAATAAATTATAACCTTGTGTGTAATGCGACTACCATTATAAACCACTCTTAGCCTCCCGTTTTATCCCCTGGGGTGGTCACTCAGCTTCTGGATTTCCTTACTCTCATTCTTCTAGTGTGTTCTTTCAGCTTTCAGACCCTTTTATAAATTCTATAATCATACTCTGCATTTACACAGTATCTTTAAGGTAAACTCCCCAAAATGCTTTACACAGTGGAGAAGCAATTGTTTTTGCAGGCTGAAATTAAGAGACTAGCTGGCTTATCAAGGGCACACATTGCTGCATGTCAGTGGAATCACTAATATATTTGAAGCCTGCATTTTTAGGGAAACAACATTTCCAGGCCTCTCACGCTGGAGATGCATACCACATATCTGAAAGCACCTGCAGTCCTTCTGAAGTATTGCTGAAGAATGGTCTCAGTCAGCTATCCGAAGAGCCCCAGTTGCAGTTCATCCCCAGTCCCTCTCACGCCACGTTTCAGCACTCTGGAGAGACTGAGTCCGTGTTAAACTACCCAAAAAGAATCACCCAAGTCCAGAGAAAGAAATACACCCCCCCTGGAGTTTTGCCAAATGAACGTGTTAAACAACGTTCATTGATTTTAGAAAATGCCATCTATGCAAAGGAGACTTCCCTGAAGTGTAAGATGTGCAGTGGCAAAACACAGACATTAATAGCAATGCGCAAGCTGGCTCTGCTCTGTCTTCTAAGGTTAATTAAAATTCTCATTGAAACATATCCCTGGTGTGATTGTAACATATCGGTCTGAGGATCTGTGCAAGACTGAAGTCTGATAGAAGTGACCTTGGCTCCGTGCCACTGCCTTTCACAACTAGCAGTTTCCTTCCTAGCCAAAAAGCCCATGACAGTATGTCCCATTTTACACACTGAGCAACCCACAATGAAAGGTATTAATTAGCAAAATAGTTGTGATTTGCATTTAAGCCCCAGGCAGCAAATCTATGGCAATTTCTGAAATTAATAAAAAGAAGAAGAAGAAGAAAAAAATAAAACAGAAAGAATCACTTCAGCTCTCTCTGATAGATCTAAGCTGTCAAAGACCAATAAAAGATTGAAAGGGATACAATCCTGCCCTTCAGTACCAGCCCCAAAAAGCCAAATTCTGGGCAGGTTCGTACCACCTATTGTTTAGTAAAGAGAGGTGCTGTACTCTGCCTCCAGCACAGCTCAGCAATCAGCTGTATCAGCAGCTCCAAGGAGGATTATTCTCCCCTGCTGCTTTTTTTAAAAGCAGATTAGTCCAGACTTTCTTTCACTGTAATGAACCTTGTAAGGATCAAGCACGTTGCATTGATTTCCCGGATAAAATTGCGCGGTCAGTCAAAAGGCTAAGCAAACGGTACCTCAGAGCCACCCTGCCCCAGCAGACCCACTGCCCCGCAATCACCCATTAGCCCCAGCAAGCGAAGGCAGCAGTTGTTAACCATAAAAGCCCAAATGCGATTCTAAGGTCACGTGTAGCTTTGCTTTCTATCAAATTCAGACGGATGGCAACCCACACGGAAACACGCGACAGAAGTGAAGTGCCACTCAATCAAAGTCAGAAAGCGACGAACATTGATGGGGTTTTATTTGCTGTAGGAAATCTGCAACGGTGGTTAGGGAAGCGACTTCTTAAAGCTTTCCCTGTTTATGGTAAAATAATAACAACTCAACTTGTCTGACAAATGGCACAACGGTATAAAATTACTCGCAAGTTCTCCCCCGAAGCCTTTCCTTATAGGTGCACCCCCTGCGGTAACGAGGTCTTGAAGGCATAAAAACCAGCGGCTGTCTTGCGGGATGTCCACAAAAGCTTGGTCAGGGTGCCACGAAACCCTGCCTCTGCAGCAGGAATCGTGCAGGTGCAGTAAGTCCTCCACACAGACCCTACTTCCCACCGAGAGGACTACCTGGAAATCAAACCGGACGAAATTCAAGATGACAAGAGCTGTCTGCTGTGACAAAGCAGCAAGCCTAAGTCGAGTTGCAACGCGTGTCTCTTAAAAACAAACCTGACGATCACTGCACTCCAAGCAACCTAAGGATCTACCCTTCCAGAAATATTACCGAGCATATTTCACTTCAGCCTCCAAAATTGAATTTTACGGAACAATGTATGGCATTTGCCATCATTTCCTGTAGGCGAAACTTCAAAACACCAGTACAGGTCTAGTCATTTCTCTCAGGAAAAAAAAAAAAAAAAAGGAAATGAATTAATTGAAACATCCACTGTAGTGATACAACTTCAGGAGGAATCTCCGCATTGACCTTTCCAAATCAAAAGCCTGTACGCTAAAGTACGGCTCAAGCAGATCCCACGGAAGATATCAAAGAAAATTCAACATATCTACTATACACAAACGGCATTAGGGAGCAGATAAAGTTGACAGTGCTCAGAGTCTCCCTGCCCAAGTCTCCCAAAGGGGTCCGGCAGCCAATGTCACCCTACGGGCCGACACAACACGGCTCACGAGGAGGCACTGATCCCGGCCCCGCCGTGATCAATGCGATCTTGGGCATCGGTTTTAAAAGCAGCTGGGTTTTTGCGGGCAGGTCTCAAGGACACAACGCTCTGCCCTTCCCCGCACTGCACACCGGCACCGCACCGAGCCCCCCGGGCAGGGCAAAGCCGCCCCCCGACGGCCGCATCCCGCTGCATCTAGCGGGCTCGGACAGCACCGGCGGGACCCCGCAGCACCCGGACCGCCTCCGCGGAGCCCCCCGGTCCCCCCCATCCCTCCGGGGGCTCCCGGCCGCCGGGGGACCGATGCCCGCGGTGCGCGGCGGCCGCCCCCGGGGCCATCCCCGACGGGACGGCCCGAGCCCGGGCGGGCACCAGGGGTCCCGCTGTGCCCCCCCCGTCCCCCGTCCCCGTCCCCGGCACCCACCTTTCCCAGCAGGGCGCTGCGGCTGGCGGCCGCCAGCTCCCGCAGGCTGGCGGCGGCCGAGGCGGCGGCGGCGGCGACGGCGCTGGGGGCGGCGGCGGGCTGGGGGTACGCGG
>NC_048893.1:140946841-140986043 GCF_011077185.1 Oxyura jamaicensis | reverse complement strand
CGGGGAAAACTGGGGGCAGGGGAGGGTCCCCCGAAGGCCGGCCCGGGAGCCCCGACGGGGTCCCCGCGGCGGGGGGCGGCGGGGCACGGCTGTCCAGGCCGGGCCACCCCCGCTCGGGGGCCGGGGCCGGGGCTGCGGGCGGACCCCGCCATCCCTGGCGGCGCGGCGCCCCCTGGTGGGGCCGGGGGAGCCCCGGTGCCCGGCGCCAGCCCCGGTGCTTCCGCGCATCCCGCTGGAATTGTGCCCCGAGTCCCCACCCCGAGCCCCGCGGGGGCTGCCAGGCCGACGGAGTGTCGCTGGTTGCCCGCCCGGCTCCCCGTCCCCGTCCCAAAGGGGCGAAAGCGATCGTGAGCCGGCGTCCTGCTGGACCCCGGGCCTTGGAGTTGGTGCCCCCCGTCGTGTGGTAACAACACGAGAAGTGTTATAAGGTACAGCCGCTTGGATGTCCGGGGTATGAACAGATCTCCCGCTCAGAAGCTGCAGGAGAAGCCCCACTCTTCAGCTT
Organism: Oxyura jamaicensis; assembly: GCF_011077185.1. Classification (NCBI taxonomy): domain Eukaryota; kingdom Metazoa; phylum Chordata; class Aves; order Anseriformes; family Anatidae; genus Oxyura; species Oxyura jamaicensis. The sequence continues at coordinate 140,985,538 of NC_048893.1, read as the reverse complement.
CGCTTCTTCAAAGTACTTATTTGGAAAGATCCCTATTTAATTAACATTTAACTAATGGGCGATGAAACGGCCCTGCTCAAGCCAGAAGCTACTGCTGAAGTAAATGGGAGTCTTACCAAAGAGAATTTGCATTTGTGGTCCACCACCAGATCCCAGCTTTCCTGTGCCCGTGGTGTAACACAGCACGTTTGGTTTCCACAACCTCTGTTCCTGGGCATACCAGAGCCCTCCTATCCCTCTCTCAGGCGACACCTTCGGAATTGAATTTGTGTGAGTTGTGTCAGGAGGGCAGCACGCGATCCCGCTGTCAGCTTTACGACCCTACAAATAACTCCTGACACACACAGCAAGATGAGGGCTCTGTTGTGGTAAGGTTAATCTAGCCACCACACAGCAAAATTCACTAAATTTCAGTATGCGAAAAGCCCTGGATCTCTTGTCTTGCTGTAGAATAGAAGGAGCAAGTGTAAAGCTGAAGGCAAGCTCTTGGTACGGTCAGGTCATCATTGAGTAACGTCCAGTAATCTAACCCACGTACTTGTGGAGAGAAAATCCAAACTCACCAGCTTTAAACTCTAAATAATACCGATGCTTAGAGGCATGTGAAATACAGTATCAAGGTCTTGGGCTTTCTCCAGAGTAATACTGTTAATTTAAGAAAAGAGGTAAGGGAGAACCTTAAGGATAAAAGGCTTCATCAAGGAGAGGGAAGTGCTGGTAAATCTGTAAAGAGAAGCGTTTCGGCATCTCAGGTTCCTCCTTTCAAAAGTGAAGAGTTTGCCTTATCACTGTCAAAACATAGAAGCAGAAAGCTTTCTCTTCACATCAGTGTAAACCCAGAGGACCCGCCGTGACTAGACAGGCGCTGCCCATCCGTCCTTCCTTCTGGTCACACAGGGCTTGCGGCCAAACCGACCTGTCACCAAGCCTCCCAGCATTTCCCAGTTACATCCCCAAACCAGGGAAAATACCTGGGAGAACCAGCATCCAAAGATGAGAGTGGCTCCCTTGACACTGATACAGCTTTAAAAAGGTGCAGATGTGGAAAACATTTATTATTCGATAGAAGAAATCGCTGACACGCTTACAACGAGCCTCTGCTGCAGTCCACCTGGAACAGGAGAGGGTTGCCGTCGTGGAGAAGCAGAAGCTAAACCTGAGGCAATGTTACAGAGAGCCACTGAGAGGGAAAGGAGGTGAGGGAGCTCCCTCCCAGAGGGCTGCATCACCACGGGACACAGGGGAGGATGGAGGGCATGGGGAGCCCAAGAGGGAAGGGGAGAAGGGGAGGTGAGAGAAAAGGAAGGGAGGAAAGGATTGAAAGAAATAAAGACTTGTCAAGAAATTACATGAGGGACTAGAGATGTGTAAAAGTGCACTTCTGTGGAGAGGAGGGAGAGAGTTACCAGTTGGGCTCCAACTAGAAAAAACACCTCCTGAGTGTTTGCATCACCTTTGATATCAAGAGAAGCATTTTCACACTTAAAAATTTAGCACATATTTATACGCTCTGTGCCTCAGCCTAAATGAGAGTTAGGCAAGGCCTGATGGAAATGAAAGGAAAAGAATTATCACACGCTTCATCTGTTTGCCAAAGAGACCATGGGAAATATTACATTAAATATTAAGTAACGAAATACTCTGATTGTTAAGAATTTTGGAAATAGAAAAAAAAAGATGAAACCCTCAGAAGCCTGGGATGAAACACATACAAAGGAATGGAAGGAGATTCAGAAGAGGTAACAAGTTTTGGTTTAATTTAAAGAAATGTAGGTTTTATTCATTTCCTGTCTCAGCTGCCAAAACATCTAGCTTCGGATTATAACTGTAAAGTGATCATTTGTGAACTCATTAAGTAATGTGATTAGCACGGTTCTTAAGCAGAGGTGCTGCTTTACACACAGTGATGGAGTGGCCCATTTTGCCGTGCATTCCTTGGTTTGAGTATTTGAGGAGACAGCTGGAAATCAATTCCTGTGGAAGAGACCTCATTCCCATGGTGGACGAAAAAAAAATAATCTTTCTTGATGCATTACCTTTGAAAAGTACCTGCAGACAAGAAGAGACTCAAAGAGGCAAAATGCTTTTACAGGAGAGCAAAGGCTATCAAAGCATTCCAAAGTATTGATTTGTTGTCCTTAATTATAATAATTTTACAATTGACTGAGAGATTTTGCTGTCTGTGGCTGTATCTAAGTTGATTTCGGAGGCATCTTCTGGTGACGGTGTGTGGATGTTAGGCCTTCAGCTTTGCCTTCATGCATTTGCATGCTACTCTTGAAAATGGCTAACTTTTTACCAGTCTTCCACTAAGTGTGATTTGATTATACAGAAATTATTCTCAATTCTCGTTTGTATTCTTGATCTGTTTGTAAGGGTGCACAGCAAAAAAAAAGCTATTCAGTTTACACAGCTTGGGAACATTTGCCCACTAAATAACAAGCAATGGGTAGCTCTTGTTTGTGATTCTTCCGAAACCTGTAAGGCATTACAGGAATGCTAGGCACTGTTATTATTTCAGAATGAGTCGATGTAATTAAACTTGTGGCAGAATGCACAGCAGTCCACTTTTACTATTACATTTTCTCTCGATGTCTAAATGATCGTTCTGTTACGCTTACATTATTTGAGCTATTTACATTTAGAGTCGAAGTAAAGGTGTTCTTGGATATTTGAAGTGAATAATATTAATACTCAAGGGAGGGAAGGCTGGGAGCTGTCAATTCTGTCCTTTTTTTCCTGGTTTAGATTTAAATAATGTGGTGTAGGTAGCAAAAATTACCAAACTGATTTCAGGCCATGGTAACATTTCTGCAAAATGGACAAGTTTGATGATGTGATCTTCTGTCTGTTCCTTTGGCTGGAGATTAGATTTTTGATTTAGATCTATCTGTCTGTCTACAAGTATGTTCTCTTCCATTGTAGAAGCCTTGCACAGCTGAATCATAGCAGGTGTTTAGGCAGCCCTACGTCAGCCCTGCCTTATCTTCCCCAGCAGCCCTGGCTGGATGTCCTGCCCCTTCCATTGCACCTCGCCAATGCATTCAGCATGTCTTCATGAAAAAACAACCCTGAAATGAAAAAAAATCCAAAGAAATTTGACCATAAAATGACAGATCAATGTTGAAACTCCATACATTCTGCATTATACGGTGGTTTTGATTCAATAAACTTGTGAATGAAAATGGTTCTTCCACCAAAAAATATACTGTGCCCACTGCCAGCTTTGGTACACCAGCCGATCAAACCACCGTGGATTTGATGCAATTTGTATCACATTCTGTGTAGATTGAGTGCTTTAAAGATGTGGATGCTGGCAGGCCAGATGTCATCTGTGCAGTTTTCCCTGCATGTCCAGCCCTCTTGATAAAGCACCACATCTCCAATGTGGTTATGCAACACCCACTCAGTTTACATGGGTTTCAAGATGCATTTTGGACTTCTATAAAATTAAAACTTCAGCTTCTAACTTTTTTTTTTTTTTTAAAGCTGAAAAAAAAGCTTCAAACATTTACGCGATTAACTTCTGTGCAGTAAATTATGCATAAATTATGCAAGTAGGTTTTAATCTTGGTAGAAATCAGCTTGATGGTATCAAAGGCTGAAGAGGAATGTTATTATAGAGCCGAATAATTTTTTCAGGTCACAAGGACGGTGACACCTGTTGGGCCTTTGTCCTGTCTAGGAATCAGTTACAGTTCTGTAAACTGATAAAAAATACATTCTATTTCTTCTCTCTTCTTCATGGATCATAAATTTCATTAAATTGCCTTCACTTAGACACTCGTATTTTTCGTAAAAATGGAAAGATACTTCTGTCAGTGATGAATTCATTTAGCCCATTCATCAAGATATTTTTCCAGCCCATTGGTTTCTTTGTGTTATTCCTTTACACTAATACTTCCCACCAACTCACATGTAAAATTAACAGGATCTTGGAGGATATCTGACAAAGTGCCTTCTTGGGATACTTTACTTGGCGAGACTACTAATCTACTGCAGCAGCAGTTGGCAAAGCTGGATGTCATGCTGCCATGGTAAGACCACCTAGCCAGCAGAGGCCAGGTATGGCATCAAATTGATTCCTCTGTTATGATTTTTCTTGTCACAACTTGGAGAAGGTAGATTAGTCCATCACTGTCCTACCACTGATGAAGTACCAGTCCAGATGCTCTACAGAAATCCACAGCAGGGAATAGGAAGAGATTGCCATGGTTAATCTATAAATTTCCAATTATTTTTTAGAGTTTAGAATTAGTTGTTTAATCTTCTTGTGCTGCAGTTATTCTTAAAGGCCCAGATTAAAGTTGTTAGTAACCTAAACTTGACATCCTGATTTCTCGGATTTGCAGGCCCTCACATTTCAGCTGGGGATGCTTAATAATTCCAGTTTCAGTCAGGCTTTCTCAGCTACTCAGCGTGCAGCAGCCAGCCAAGGAAGCTGGCTTGCCCAGAGCCCTGTTTTTCCTGGAGGCCCATCCTGCGTGTACCTGGCCAACACTGTAGAGCACAGCTCTGTTCGTGTTCACGAAGCAGCGGAGGTGCCCTGGTGGTGGTTCCCACATGTGGCAAGACAAAAACTCCAGGCTGCCCATCACCAGAAGGGCTGGGTGCTGCTGTTGTGAATGGTTAAATTATTGCAGCTTTCCTCAAGCTTCAACCAGCACGATCAGCCCATAGAAACTGCTACTGCACTGAAAATTAATCGATGCATCATCAAATTAACAAGCCATCTGCAGCTAAATTATGAATTGGAAGAATACTATGGACTATAAAATCTTTCATTTCTGTATCATGCTTTTGACCTAACAAATGTGTTTTTTCTGAAAGGAGAATTAACTTTTATTTTCTTTCATGTGGTTCGGGAATAACTTTGACTTCTATTTGTAAAAGTTAGGAAGAATAATGATTAATTAGCATGCATAAGAGAAAACACGTGCTCTTTCAATCAGCATTGACTTATTTAAATCAAAGAGGGAAAACAGCAACCAACAATGCTGCCAAAATAAATGTTTAATGGAGCACAAGGCTGTAATTTTCTCTATAATGAGGCGTACCATCTCTAGGAACAAAACGGGTACCATCTCTGCAGATAGGCATGTACGTAGATACATAAAGACGCAATACACAGAGAAGTCTTCGCTCTTTCGAGCTACAGACAATACAGGCAGGGAATAACTCAATAGACTGTATTAATATTCAAACAAGCAGCTGTCAGCACTTTATCCCAGAACAAGCTGAAGCTCCTTACATAGCTTTTACTACCGTAATAGTTGGGTTCACTAGCAGTAGATTGGAAAACATGCAATACTAATGAACCCTCCTGCTTCTCCTGGCCCACCATTTAATCCTTCCTAAAGTGAAAAACATTTACTACGTATGCAATACCACGCTCCCAAGAGGCTTCAGGTTCAAAAGAGATATTTCAATTTTGTTTCTTAGCAACATACATCCAATAAAAGCGAAACGCTATACGAACTGTAATGTTTGTGTTGTTTTAATCTATAATGCAGTGCTTTGCCATTGCCAGGGAGGTGTGCCACTACAGCAGCTTTGCAATGTCTCTTAGAATTAGACATATGCATTTTTGTGTTCCTGTGCTAGATTACCTGCTGCCGAATATTGTTCTGAAGACACTGTAATATTTTCATGAATAATAAATAAAGGGACAAGTTCTGTTCTGATGAGGGCACACTTGCCAGGATTACAGTGTGGTCTGTTACATAGGAAGGGATCTTTTGATGTTTGATTCATGGGCAGCTTTTGGGCATCTTGCAAGGACTTAATTCCTAGAATGAGTATCTGCCAGCCTCCATTGCAGGGCTAAAAGGATTTGTACAGCACTTACTTCTTGGAGGGATAGCAGGCAGTATTTTCTGAGCCCCTCATCGACTGACTTTATGTGACCAAAAACAGTTTTGTGTTTTCTTGACTTTAATGTCAAGCAGAGGAAGAGGAGGAGCCAGACTCCCCAGAGGCACCTAGGGAAACATGACCTACAGAGTAACTTGCAAAATTTTACTCACCACAGCTATGGCTCTTTCCCTCGGTCATTTGGCATAATTACTTACCCAGTGCCTACAAAGAGGAGTAGGAGAGATGTGGTATTTATCTTCTTCCTCTCTTTTTATCCTTCTCCTGTATATGTTTGTCTTTAAAATTCAGAAATTGCTCATCTCTAGAAAAACTCTGCAGTACTCGTGTTCTGTAAGTGCCTGGTAATAACAGCTCCAGAGCACGCATGCTGCATTTTCAATAGACAAGCGTTAGAAAGGTGGAAATGACAACATTTACTATATAAAGATGTGCTGCCTTGTTATTTAATGCAGCACCAGAGAGAGAAGGAAGTAGGATATATGGTGCCGCATCTTCCAGCAGCTTGGAAATACCTGAGACCACAGCACCTGCAGTTCACACTACAACTCACCTTACCAAGGAACCTTCTGCTCCCAGTCCTCTCTGTGCTGATTTTATACTTCACTTTTCCTGCATTAGGCACTTCAACAGATGAACTTGTGTTTTCCAGGAATGTAAGCTGAAAAAGCAGTCTGAAATGTTCAAAGAAAACTGATTTGAGGGGAGGCATATAAGTATCTAGCACCACAGATGTAACTTCTGAGTTATTTAACATTGAAGATAGCTGAAGAAAACAGTACCACGCAGAAACACCAGGTGGAACTAGGAGAAGAGGGAAGAAGGAAAGAAAAGGAAGATCCTCTAGTTTGCCAAGTTTTCTGAAGAAATATCTTTTCCAAGTGCAGCCTTGGCAGAAAATGACTTATTTACTTACATTTCACTAATTATCAGCTTCTCTGGATTCATACAAAATTGACGGGCTGATAGTCTCTTTAAAGCAAAGAAGCAAACAATCTATTCAGAAATAATCAGTACGATAACTCAGCCTAATATGATAACCCAGCTTGACACCTCCCTTTTCAGGCAAAAAGGCATACACGTTCCTCATACTGTGCTCTAATTACCTTATTTTTTAGAAAAGCTGAACACTTTGCAGCTTTTCCTGAGGTCAACTGAAACTGGTGGCTGCTGCCTGCCTTTGTGAAGGAGGTTATACATGTCAACAAGCCCTGTCAAAATAGCAGAGGAAATGAATCACATGGTGAAACGCCACAGTTTCTCTCTCGGAAATAGTTAATTCAGCTGCCTGAATTTACCATCTCAATAACACGGAAGAAGGAGGTTTTTCCCTAGCAGACACCATTGCGATGCAAGTACCGGTGGATCAATAGTTACCCCCTAATTTGCACTTTAGCCCTGAATAGGAAATCACCCTCAGCCATAGCGAGATGCTGCCTACGCGTTTTGCAGAGGGCAAGAAGCCAAAGACAACGCTGAAGGGAAGTTTCTGAGCAGCCCCCGCTTCTTACCTCATGAAGAGATATCAGAAGAGGAGGTGCTTGGTGGTGGCAGCTCCCAACCTTCTCCCTCCTCAGTAAATAGGAGTGCTGCACATCTATCTGTATGGAGAGAAATCCTATCAGGAAGTACTTCAGGTCTGGTAGCGTTAGCTTTGGCGTCTACGGGAAACACACCTGCCAGATCCTGAGAGCTGTGGGACTCAGCAAAAAGGCCGACGAAACCTGCCACTGCTGTTCAAGTGCCCTTGTGCTTATTTTTAGAAATTTATATGACTTTTAATACACATTTAGATATCACTGTCAACCTTCAAGTGACTCCCCAAGTTAAAGGGTTAAAATTCCTTGCATTATGCTGACGAAAACATTAACAGCAAAACCTTTAAAATTCTGTTTCTGTTTAATCAGAAATATTTAAAGCAGAAATTATGTATAAAAGGTATTGTCTGCAGCACAGTAATAAGGCAAGTGTTCTGTGCCCACCATTCGAGGTGATTTTCTTACACACGGTGTTTACATGGAGGCATTCACAATTTCTGGGTAGAGCAGAGTGATCACTGGCCCCGGGTTTTCTGTGTGCATATCCCCTTCACAAATCAGCATTCGCTCCTCATACGCTTCTCTGGGATTTACCTTCCTCATGAGCATTACAATCAGAGCACTTATTTGCTAGTTCACTTACAGAAAGAAAACACAAAAAGGTCTTGAATGCAATCAAAGCACATTTTCTTTGATTTGCAGAAAAATTCACTATGCACACAGCTATTTACCAGAAAGAAAAAAAAAAAAAAAAAAAAAAAAGTGTTTCTTTCAACCACGTTAATTTTTCCTATTTTTATTTCCCACTGAGAAGCCAAATTATAATGGTTTATAACTGGAAGGCCAGTTCACATTGCCTTACCCCTTCTGTAATAATTCACCCTTGTGCAAAAAAACATTAATGGGGAGCAGCAGAGCAGCATTTATACCTCATTTGCAGAGCATATATTATACGGTCCTGAGTACTGAGGACTAGGTTTTCCACCCCATAATTTAAAACTGAACATAATCAATAAAATTACGGACTCTGTAACATTGCAGACCACATTTGCATGTTGGGGGTGCTACTGCGTGTTGTAAAAACCTGCACAAGCAGGAAATGGTGGTGTAAGAAGTCAATAAATGTGAGAGAGGATCTTCTTTCCCTAAACAAAAGCATATCATAAACTGTTTGCTCCAAAATTCAAGCTGGGAACTCACCTCTACTGAATGAATGTAGAACGTGATAGGGGTATTTATAGCCTAACAGTGATTTACAATAAGCATGTGAGTAGCAGCAATTAATAAATATGACTTAAAAATTATATGTTTTGGTCAGAAGTCAGGTTGCTATTCAGGAACCACACCATCCTGTGTTTTTTACCAAGTGACACAACAAAAATGTGCAAAGGCAGTGTAATGTGGACCTCTGTGGCAGTGGGGCTGTACTGGTTTAATTGATTTATAATGAGTCAAGCTGCCTGTTTATGCAAATGGATCAGCCAAGTCCTGTGATATTAACATCGTGTGCCAATCTGCTAAAAATATTTCTGACAAAACGAGCTGGGAAAAGTGATAAAGCTTTACTGCTTCCTGCTTTTACTTTCAGTGTGTTCACAAACATTAACAATACGCTAAAATGCAGCACTTGGGGTATAAAGGTGTCCCCCCAGCTTCGTAGAAGACAGGAGGACAGTTCCCCATCAAAGACTGTGACTCTTCAAGATGTGCTGCCCAGGTACATGTATCTGAAGATGCTGATGATCACCAGGTGTATGAGGGAAGATGCAGAAGGGGCAACCACATCCTTCACCACTGCAGAGGCAGGACGCTGAAGGCAGTGGGCAAAACAGATCCCAGGAGCTGCTGGCTTTGGAAGCACTGACAAAAAGGAGACGTTTCAAGCACTCAGATATTACAGCCTTGTTTGTGCTCCCGCAGAGATCAGTATACCTCTCTGAAGTGTTGGCTGGACACACCAGCAAGGCATTTTCCCAGCTGTGGAGTAGCACTGAATAGCAGCATGTGCTGATGCATCAGTATCTTGAAAGTGCCTGAGATACAGAATCACAGAATCACAGAATTTACAATTGGGGTTGGAAGGGACCTCGAAAGATCATCAGGTCCCAACCTAGCCTGAAAGGAGACTCTGAGCTCTCGAGTCCTCACCATACAGGGAGTGCCAGCAGGGAAGGGTTGGGGCTGTCCGTGTAGAGCCCTGTGGCGTGCTGACGAATGCATCATTTCCCCTTCCTCTGGGCCACCAGCCCCTGCAGCCCAGGTGTACCTAAGACATGCAATAGCTCAGTCGCCTGCTGGTTTTTGCACTAGTGGTTGTGCTGGGTGTAGTAGTACTGGGATGTGGTGCCGCTGGGCTTATGCATCCCCATCCACCTCGCTCTTTGTATCGAGGCTTACAAATGAAAAACTGCTTTTGACAAAGTGTTGTCTCTAACCATGTCCCTGCCTTTTTCATTTGGGCTGTGGAAAGAGATCCCACCTGGGCTGGGTTGGGCTCATCTCCTCCCAGGCAGATGCTCTTCTCTTGTTTGCCATTTAAAAATCTTGGCAAGTCAGATAGTAAGTCAGAGGAGTCAGATAATAAAGCTGCTTCAGTCTCTCCCTGTGATAGCTGTTCCTTTTTATGCAAAGTTTTCAAAAGGTTCACTTCTCTTTTTCTACAGAGTGGTTTACCCCAAAACCTGGGTGATCTCTGAGAGCTCCTTTCAGGAAGCCACAGACAGCTCTTGCAAGCCTGCAAAAGCCTCCTACTCGTTTTCTGAGGCACAATGCAACTCATTCTGTTAAAAGAAAAAACAGGGCGAGTATATGATGTCTTTTTCAGAAGGTCTATTACATTGTTATCTTTATGTGCCGCTTCACTAGATGTTATGAAAACACAGAGATAAGCACCGATAAAGTGCTTTTCTGCCAGCCACTGGTACTCAAATCTCTTCACAAGGCTCTGTAGATCTACCTAGGTGGAGAGACCTCTGGACTATCAGTTTCCCCTTGCAGATGGTTTCTCCAGAGCAGCCTGTGGGTCGGTGTGCATGGAGAAGAGGAAGCCGTAGGACAGCTATGGCAGTTTGTTTTGGAGCGTGCCCTTGGGGTCTCACACCGTAGGGTGATGGCAGAGGAGGGCACACGGCTAGTCTGAAGGGTTAAGGGTTCTTAGGAGGGTGGTGAGAATGAGCTGACAGCAGGCACAAACGTGTGTCTGTGTTGTGGGGGAGGCCTGTCCGGGAGCCAGGCAGCTGCTTCTGCCAGCACCGGGCAGGGTACCAGCTGCTCAGGGACACCACGCACACCGAGCTGTGGGCCCTCTCCTCCGTAGCTGGGCATTTATTCAAGTTGCTGAGCACGTGTTGCAAAATATCCCCCTCTTCCCTTATTATGGGAACTGGTTGCACTACCATAGCTGTCCATGGCATCTTTGGCAGGGATATGCCTCAGAAAGAATGTTAGGCAGTGATGCTTAAGCTGTTCATTTAGCCAAAGCAGATTGAAACACCACTGGCCTCAGCTCTCTTTGCTTTTTCTTGGCATCCATTCTTCTTAGAACCTTTTCTCTGTTGCATTTTTACCACACGAGGCAGTTTAAAAGCAAAAGCATTACTTTATATTCCTGTGGAAGCAGAGATGCTTCCTTCATCAAGATGAAAAAAATAAAAAAAAAAAAAAAAAAAAAAAGCCAAACTGAGCCCCACTTCTCATATAATCTGCCTGGAGGTGCTAGACCTTGTTTTTCCTTTGCCAGGAAAGCGTTCATCTCTTCATTTTTATTTTTATTTTTTTAATTATTATTATTTATTTATTTTACCCAAGATATGTGGAGGCTGCTTTTCCAGAGTCCACCAAAAGGGACCCCACGGACAGGAGCTGACAGGACAGGTTTCTGAGCTGCAAGGTGGGTTTGTGAAGACAAGCCTGCCAGGCTGGGTATGTTCCAATCCAAATGGCACCGGAGCAAGCAGGGTGTGAGTGGGGCTGTGCATGGGCAGCAGCTGGGTGGCTCCTGAGCCACCAGGCACCTCCAGGGCATGGCCAGGTGCTGCCAGGGGCTCATGGGGACATCCCGCAGCTGTTTGGCACCTTCACAGCTGGAGGTGGTTTGAGGAACATCTCTAATTCATTGAGGAGACTCAAAAGGATAGAAAAAATATGTTTTTGTGAGTTTAAGTGTGTTTTCTCCAAAGCCCAGTAGCTGCAGAACATCTTAGACAGTTTCTATCCGTGTAATGTTGTCACTTAAGGTTCATCAGTGTCTCTTGTCCTGTTGCGTAAAAGCACAACTGTGTTTTGACGAGCAATTATGGCTTTTGTTGAAACAAGATACATGAATTCCAGTTGTTAGAGAGAGGACTGTCTTTTCCACATTTGAAAAGTGTGGGGACAAAAAGAGTTCACAGCACCCGCAAATGCTACTTGCTTTGGGCAACGTTTTGAGTCAGGGGAGTTACATTCCAGAGGTCCCCTTTCTGGGAGGAGAGCCTCTCCCTAATAGCTGGTACGGTGCTAGTGAAAACAGTGAGGCTGAACGCAGCCATTTTCCCTTGGGTAGCAACCTGGCAGCAGTGAGTCAGAGTGACATTTTTTACAGGCTTTCAGACAAAATTTATGGAAATTGCTCTGGAAATTACAAATCCCCAGGCTGTCAATGCCCAGAGCACCTGGGATGTGGACACAGCCTATTCCTGAAGACCAGTTGAGGCTTTCTTACAATGCCAGCAAATCAGTATTACGTGTCAGCAGCGAGTGCTTTCTAAAGTACCTGAAGACCACCACACAAACAAGCAGATGGAAAAGGGAACCAAATGAACTGGGAGCCCAGCACCCTGTGCTAATATTAGTTCTTGATCTACACCCCTGACTACAAGAATGTTTTCATCCGCTTGTCTCTCACATTTATGCAGGTGAAGGCAATAGAGCATAGGGCTGGAAGGGAATTTCTGGTTTACATCCATTAACTGTGACACAGGCTTTGTTCAAAGGGGCATTTCCCACGCCCTCCACACACAAATGTCCCTCTATAAACATGAGACCTGTAGGAGAAAACCAATCACAATGCCTCTAATGCAGCAGAGGAAAAAAAGGGGGGGAGAAACTGTCATCAATACAGCACAAGTTGATTACTGCTAGTCTGGACCCCAAGCCTACGTGGGGCCATGTTAGGTGTGCATACCTGGGACACATCTGCATGCTTAGCCTTCTCCAGGGAATCCCATTCGCACAGTCCATGGGGTGTACAGTGATCAGGGACTATCAGGAGGGTCACTTCAAGCCAGTGTTCCTGCAGTCAAGAGCACTGGACTTGGCCCTCTTTCCCACCCTCAAAAATAAAAACTCACGCCAAATTATACATTGAAATATTAAAAAGGACTTCCGCTTTGTCCCTTACTGGTGATCAGTGGACACCCACAACGGAATAATATTAGATAAAAGCATGGTGCGAAGAAGCAGCAGAATAGCATCAGCTCCTCTTGCAGGTGTCAGCACGTCAGAGACCCCTTCTGCCTCCAGTAAACCTCTCTTTCTTTTTGCAGTTCTTGCTGTGAAAAGTGGCTAGGAGGGATATGGAGCTCTTTGAGGAAGAACAAACCTGAGAGCTCAGAGCAGTTCAAAAAAGCTCTCACTGATCGTGAGAGCTGAGCCTTGACAAGCCCCGTTCCTTCCAGACTCAGAGGACTCCTTCAGACACTGAACTTCAGGAAAACGAGCTTGTGCAGGTCTCCTTAACTTTATTTTTAGAGAAGGGAAATAGGCCAAGCATCTTTCAGATGTGCTCAGAGCGCCTGTCACTTACTGAGATATCAGCCTCATGAAGGGGCCGTGCTTTAGGCTGAAGGAACCTACATGGAGCCATAACAGATTGAAACATGGAAATGGGGATGCCCTCTCCTCTTCAAGCCTTTATGAAAAAAATAAAATGCTGTCACACTTTGTATGATACATACAATAGAAAATAATGAACCTTACTGACTCCTCTTAAGTAGGAGTCAGTGCACAGATTATTCCTGATATATATATATTTGTATATATATATTTATATACATATATACATCTCCCACAACATTTACAGATAGATGTGTGTGTATATATATAGACTGCAATGAAATTACACGTCATCTGGAAGTGCAGACAGAAACGTTTGCTGCTGATGAAGGGTTGTTGAGTTTGCCTGTGAGACCTGTGTTTCTCAAGGGACTCCAGACTGACAAGTGTTGAAGGAACTAACATTTAAGAAAGAAAAAGGACATTTTCCCCCAAAATTCAAAATGAACACATATGTACAGTTTTTAGTGCTGTTCTTACCTCCAGTATGAGAAAACTTGCTTTATCCATTCATTAAATCAGCATCCATTTATCACTACAACTGACTGAAGTGATCCTAATGATAAACGGCTTGTTACACAAAAACTGATGGAGGGAGAATTGGTGACATTAAGAATATTTCACAATTTAAATTAGAATGTCTTCTTTCTTGTAAAGCTATTTCTTTCAGTAACTCATTCTGACTTTAGTATCTCCTGAACTAGAATTAGTAATATTAATACATTTTTAACTATTCAAATTATGGTCTTTTTTCTATAGCTGGGTATTTCATTTTGTAAATTAATATCCACACAAGGAGATTATTTAATTTAACAAGAAATCTTTCCATGGTTGGATGAGGTAATAAAAAAGCCTAATTCTTGAAAGTTATTGATAAGCATAAAATCTTGATGAAAGGTATGCCATTTATACGAATCTGGAAATCTCTGTACTTTTTAGTTCAAACACCTGCCACTTTCCTTTTCATACCTACTTGTTACTCTAAATCCCTAGAATTCATAAAGAACAAAAGAATCGTAACATCACCTGAAGAATGCAGAATTTGTACATCTGGTTTTCTATTTTATCATTCACATGCTCACATAGACCAAATTAATTAACATATTGACCTCTTTTTGGAAAAAAAAAAAAAAAAAAAAAAAAAAAAAACAGCAATAGTTTCAAAAGCCTTGGATTTATGGGAGACAATGCAGATTTATTTAAGAGAAGTAATTGTACCTTATTATGCATAATGAATGCCTTTCCAATTAGTATTGTGCGAGCAGAAATCGGCAGCTGAAAAAATCAATCACACAAGGAGCTTGCTTCTGAATGGAAGGGTCCCTAGTGTCTGGCTACTGCTGTGCAGGCAAAGCACCTTCCCAGAGAGAGGGCCAGATCTAACAAATCCTTACTGAGGTTACCCTTAGAAAATTATATTGCTATCTATCTCTCTGTATCTGATATATAATGCTAGCTTTACAGGAAATGTAATGAGACTTGTAATGGACTTTATCTGCCTTTTAATAACACTGTACTAGGGAGAAAATCATTATGAAAGTCAAAATCGTTATTATAACTGGTTTAACACAGGCAGGAGCTGAACGGCAGTAATGTAGGTAATACAGCTATTTATTAAAGAAAAAAAAAAAAAAAGTTAACCTAGAGAAAAAAATTTACTTTCAGGGCATATTCTTACAGATATTTTTTTCTCATCCTGGACTGAATCTACTAAAGTCTACTAAATTATTTACAGAGATAGGTTTTTAGCTAGTATTTTAGTCAACCATCACAAAACCAAGCTAAATGCTACTAAGGAACGTGACTTGCGTGTTTCCACAGCCACTTCTCATACTAAAATTAATAAAATAAATAAATAAATAAATAAATAAATAAATAAATAAATAAATAAATAAAGGTGATGAGCCCATTTCTCTCTCAAAGGAGACGTTGGGAAGGAATCAGAAGCAAGTGCCAAGCCTGTGGTTGAGGCCCACATCTTGCCTTTCAGCAAGGCCAGGCCTGTGATGTGCCCCAGGTGGCCCAGTCCTGCTGCCATTGAACTTTGCAATGGCAGCTGAGTATTCCCTCCTTGGGGCCATGAAACATGGTCAGAAAAGCTACCAAGCTACTTTGCCCCTTATTATTGAAGGAAGTAGCATGGTAACACTACTGCCTTTGGTTAATAAGGGTCATGGCCTGAAGGATGAATTTCAGAGCTAGACCAAGGTTTGGCTTTCTTGCAGCTCAGAGCATTGGATTTGGCATAGCAGTTTGTCAGCTTGTCTCTGAGCTGATGGAACCAGTTTTCACAAAAATGCAATCCAGGAAACTTGAAAAATGCAACATTACATAGGCTGTGGTATTGTTTCTTCTGCTGTCTGGTTGAAGAAAATAGCTGGACGAACATTAAAAATGTCCTAAACAGTAGGGAAAGAAGCTGCATCTGAACACCAGCCACAATTCATATTCACATATTACCTTTTGTGTGTGGAAGTGCCTAGGCAACAGTCTGGGACATACAGCTGTAGTGGGTTTACGTGGCAAGGTTTTGGTAGCAGGGGGCCATAGGGGTGGCTTCTGTGAGAGGAATCTAGAAGCTGCCCCAAGTTAGGTAAGGACCCCACTGCTGGCCAGAGCCGAGCCAGTAAGTGATGTTGTTTGTGCCTCTGTGAGAGCAGATTTAAGACATGGAAAAAAATGCTACTACACAGCAGCTGGGAGAGAGAGAGAAGCAGCCCTACAGCCCCCAAGGTGTGTGCAGCAGGAGGGCAGGAGGTGCTCCAGGAACACAGCAGCAGTTCCCCTGCGGGCCGTGGAGAGGCCCCTGGTGGGGCAGGCTGTCCCCCTGCAGCCCATGGGTCCCACACGGAGCAGATCTCCACGCTGCAGCCCATGGAGGAGCCCCTGGTGGAGCAGGTGGATGTGGCCTGGAGGAGGCTGCGGCCCATGGAGAGCCCCGCAGGAGCAGGCCCTGGGCCAGAGCTGCAGCCCGTGGAGAGGAGCCCACGCAGGAGCAGGGGTCTGGGGGGAGCTGCCGCCTGTGGGGGACCCATGCTGGAGCAGCTTGCTCCTGGGGGATGGTACAGAGCCGTGTGGGAGCAGTTCTTGGAGAGCTGCTGCCTGTGGGCAGCCCCCACAGGCTCAGTTCGGGAAGGATGGCATCCCGTGGGAGGGACCCCACGGGGAGCAGGGGCAGGGAGGGACCATGAAGGAGTGGCGGTGAAGAAGCGCTACAGACTGACCATAACCCCCATTCCCCCGTTCCCCTGCAGTGCTTGGGGGGAGGAGGTGGAAAAGGATGGATGGGGGGGAAGGTGTTTTTGGTTTCTTTCCTTTGTTTCTCACCTCTCTAGCTTGTTATTAATAGGCAATAAATCTTACTGTCTCCTTATGCTGAGTCTGTTTTGCCTGTCACGATAATTGTTGAGTGATCTCCTCGTCCTTATCTCAATCCTTGAGCCCTTTTCATCATATTTTCTCCCCGTTCCTCTTTGAGGAGGGGGAGTGAAAAAGCAGTTGTGGTGGAGCTCAGCCGCCCACCTGAGTAAAACCACCACAACAGCTCATGTGGGAGAGGGCAGCTCTCGATCCCACATCTCGGCCCATTTTGCACATGCTTTGCATGGCATGAAAGAGCAGCGAGCTTCCAGAAGTCATCCAGTGCAGGCATCACAAAATTGTCACTGTTCAACGTAATGCAACACATTACCCACACTGCAATCCTATTTAATCATATTAATATGCTTTGCGCCACATGAATGCATTATTCTTTTTTTTTTTTTTTTTTTTTTTTTCATTTCTAAATCCACTACATTTTCAGGTCTACATCTTAACAAAACGCAGACTCAAAGTGCACAAAATGCATATTTTATACCATCAGAACCCATAGCCTGTATAAAATATTAACCAACCAATTAGAACCAAAAAAAAAAAAAAAAATCCAGACTATTCAACACTGGTATCCAAAATGTCAACTTCTCTTGATTTGTATTGGTTAAAGGGCCCAGAAAATGAAAATAAGCTACAGAGTTATAATTACCGCTCTATTGATATGACAGTAGAGAGAACTGGTATACAAATAATTATTTCACTTGAGTTTGAAGATTGATTGTGCAACATTCATCAATGATTTATTTATTTGAAGGTCTTTATCAGTCATTTTAGCACTAGAGGCAAAGCCAGTTATCCTGTGGGCAAACTTCAGTCTGAGACTCACTGAAGTATTTATGGAATGAGATATTTACTTCATCTCTGGAGCAGGCAAAAATGTGAGCTCCACAGTGTGGAAAACCAGCAGACCCACTAAGTACCCGATTTCATCAAGTGCACTGAACGTTCATTTAAGCCATACAGATAGGCATGGGTGTTTAAGGTTGTAGTTAAAATTGCTACACTCACAGCATGCTTACGTATATCACAAACTGTTCAGGATGAGAATGGATGGATGATACAGTTTCTTATAAAAATATTTACCATTATAATGACATACCCTGTGTGTTTGGGACCTGTATTAACTGCATTTGCTATAAACCTGCCATGCATTTGCTGATTTTATTTGCTAGCTACTGCTTTCTCCTCTGGCCTAGGCATAACTGTGCTTTGCTCAGAGCACCACAAAAACAGCTTGTGTTCTCAGAGGCTTATAAGGAAATTTTGTCTCAAACACAAGGGTGACAAATGCGTCTATGGTTTGCATTTTAACAGCAAAAAAAGGGGAGGGGAAGGCTAAAGAGGAGAAGACCAGAAGTGCCCCAAAGTGCAAAGACAGGATTCTTTTATTGAGATCCTTTTTTCCCCAACTTTGCAATTGTAGCTCTATATCAAGTAGAAAATTTGCATAAGGTAGGACAATTTAGTATTATTATTTGTCTTGACAGTTCCATAAGAAAGGAAAAAACTCTGAGAGGCAACAAGAGGAGAACTCCCTTGGTTCACCTAAGCATGGCTGTAAATGATTTTAAGCAGATCCAGTCTTAAAGGTTTCATTAAACAGTTCTGTCACTGTTTTTGAGAGAGGAGAGATAAGGGAGCAAACTCACTTGCAGCCAGTTAGCTCCTGAGCACTTATGGGAATTCATGAGGCTGTCAGACACTGATTTGACACAGACAGATAGAAAATAAACTCCGTGGAATGACTGCACCAGGATACAACAGTGTAAATCGAGGCCTAGTACTCTACTATTAAGGGACTCTGTTCCTTGTACTTTACTCTCTACAGGTCTGTCGTGTTAGATACCAGAAGTAAATTGACTTTTGTAGAGATACCTGCAAGTAAATAGCGTGTGCACTGCTAGGAAATTCCAGATCCCTGGAGGTGTCAATATCCCTTAAGGAAAACTTCACACAGAGGAAAATAGGGGGAGGTTGTGCCTTTGAAAAATTTCACCACACAGGTGACTGATAATGAGTAACATACATTTTCTCCTCAGCCTACTGAGGCAATTTCTTCCCATCAAGAAAAGACATTTTATAAATATGCTGAGACTTTTTATTTTAAATACAGCTGTAAGGAAGAATCCAGCATAACTGGGGACGCAAGGAAAGATGGGATCTGCCACAGCTTCCCACAGAAAGCTATCTAAGCTGATGTCCCAGCAGGGGAAACATTGTGTACTTAATGCACATTCTCTCACTGTCTATTATTGAAAGCCATTATTAGCCCCGAGAGAGAAAGTGGTTTGGCTGCATCTTTCACAGCGGAGTAACTCCAGTCTAGCGGGCTCCTGAAGCAGGCTCTCTAAAAAGTGTATCATAGCTTCCCCTTGATTTCTTTGTGTCTCTACTCATTAACAAAATACATGACTAAATATCCTAGGATGAAGGACAAGAGAGCTGAAACAACAACCACTTCCAGAACAACACCATTCAAACATCATTTTTTGAAGTTGGCACAGATGTGTCTTTAGGTAGTTATATAACAGACTGTCCCCAGACTTTTGAGTTGTCCAAGTGTTGTAGGTACCTCAGAAGTTAATACATGGAGATGGACCTCCTTGGGTAAGCCATGCCAGGAGAGCGCTGTCCTCACTGTGGAAATCAGAATTAATCTTCCTGTGAACCTACCCCACCCAACTGGCCATTGCACATGGAAGATGAGGATCAACATCCCCCTGCTGGAATGCTACAGACAGAACAGAGGAATGGAGGGTGGAGTCCAACTGGGGACAGGTGGTAGGGTACTGTAGGGCAGTGAGCAGTAGAGCCTGAATGCTGAAATGAAGGGTGTGGTGGTGCAAGGCTCTTGCCTACAATCTGTAAGATAGTAGAAGACTTCCCAAGCCCATCCTGCACAAAACATAGCCACTATCTGGTCTCTGATGGATGCTGGGAAAATGTTAGCATAAGCAAAGGGCTCTAAGCCAAGGAAGACTGATAACGCTTCTCTGTAGTCTCCCCACCTTCTTAATTAAAAGGAGAAATGAAAAAAGGATTTAGATTGCATTGAAAGAAAAAGGCACCAGAGAGCAGATTCAATTTTTGAGCCATCACAGAAATTCTCTAAAATTCAATTACAGTGATGTAGATCTGACATAGGATGTATTATTATAGTACCCCAGAGAAGGTCAATAAAGTGTATTGTAAGGTCTCCACTAGATTTCATCAGGACGATAATATAGATAAGTCTCATTATTTCACATGTTTTGCAGCTGCTCTAACTTAATTTTCAGGGGTGCCATCATACAATTATCAAAGATGATTAAATTTTATGCCCCCAGATCTTGCAGGTTATGTCTACAGGGAAAGAGTTCAAACCTATTATATAATAGCAAAGATATAATTAGACTCTGGGGAGTGAATAAATAAATCATGCTAAGCTAAAAAGGGCAACATATCTACCAACAGACCAACACATTTATGGTTGAAGTTAATGTCATATGATGAAAAGACTAATTTAAAGAACTGCGGATTTGTGGGTATTTTACAGAACTTTGACTTTTAACCACTTGCCAATAAAATATCTCTGTTCCTCTAGATACAAAATCTATCCACACTGACTGATGTTTTTGTCTTCTCTACAAATACAGATGGGTCATAGTAGCTTAATATTGCATGTGTGGGCCAGATTTTGCCTCCAGCACTCATTGTGGAATTGCAAGTGTACAAGATTTATGTATATTTAACTCCACATTACATTCACAAGAAAAAAAATAATGAAAAAAAAAAAAAAAAAGACATGGCTAGTGGGGCTATATTGTCTAACCACAGGTGAAAACTGCCATCTGACACAGCCCAGGTATCACGGGTGTACAGATGAGGCTTGTGAAAGGTCTGTTCCCTTGTGAAATAGCAGCTGAATGGGGTGAGGAGAGGGGCATGATGGGATCTAAAGTGGCTGTAGATGTCATTATATTTTAGTACATTAATTATTCCTGAGGGCATATTGGCTGTAGAGTTTGATCTACTGCCTGTCAAAAGACCCAGGTGTATTGGTCACTGGGGTAGGTCCTGAGACAATGTTAATTATCAGCCTATGTGGGGCAGGGGTTTAAGCTAGGACTGTCCATTTATCAGTCTAGAGCTTTTGTGTTGTAAGTGAATATATTTAATGTTGCTGACCGTGTTAACCTCGCGTTGAATACATGTGACAGGAGGAGCAGCCAAGAGATGATGAGGATGTGGAGGAACATACAAGACCAACCCATCAACGTGTGGAGGGAAATGTGGATGATGCTAGCCGTCCTCTATGACTGAAGATAAGGGTCCTGTTGATGTCAATGAAAGGCCAAAATGGAGAAATCCTTGTATTAGAGAATTTCAGGCCACAATACTGAGTTCTTTAAGCCAACTCTGAAACATCAGATGTCAGCCACTTCCCAGGTAGGATCCTGTGCATGTCAGACCAACAGTGGCTCCTGTGGGGCTGTTCAGGATGCTGCTCAAGACGGATATGCCTGTGTGTCCAGATCTTACCACCCAGGAGCATATTTACTGCTGGGTTGTAGGGTCTGTGGCCCAGCCCCAGGGTGTGGGAGCACATACATGACTATGCAGCCAGACTCAGGCCCTTTGCAGCCCTGATCAGGCTTGCTTTCACCAAATGGACAGTCCTCGGACAACCATTTGCCAGCTCATGATTTGCACGGAGTAACTGTGCGTGCTACATTTGTGCCGCTAGGTGAGAGGACGGTGTTTAGAGCATGGGGAGATTTCAAGAGGCCTTTCAGAAAATGCAGCTTTTGTGATGAAGTGTACATTTATTTGTGGATTTAACTGGAGTACAGCTGGTGCTGTTAGGATGGGGCGTTTCTGAGAAAACAACTAATTAATCACGGATAGTTATACCCAGCCTGTTTACATTTCAGCCTGTTGTACTAAAATACAGTTCTGATAAAGTAGAAATGTTAAGGGCAGTTCAAACCACTTGCATTACAAGCTAGGACTTCTGTTTGTTTTGTCTCAGAACACCCCTTTTCCCGCTGGGACTACAGGGATAAAACCTATGTAGAAAAACCCATTCTGCTGTGAGCTCAGGGTCCTCAGTCACATTGCGCCAGCACTGGGGTTCCCAGGGTGACCTCAGTTCTCCCTCCCTGACATTGTCTGCAGTCATTGTCCTAATGACATTCTTCATTTCACCTCTGCAGAGCCTTTGCACTGCTCCCCAGATCCCTGCTCCTCCCCAGTCCCCCATCACCTCCCATGCCAGTGAGAACCTCCAGCCCTCCAAATCCCATCCACTAATGTCTCACCCGCTCTCCACCTCAGCACAGCTCCCCAGTACCAGTTTCCCATTCCTCCCCTCTTCAGTCTCCAATGTCTCCTTACTATTTTTTTTTTTCTTCTAATCTGCTTTTGCATGCCCACCACTTACTCCTTGTCCACTCTGGATTCAAGTCATCCTTTTTCTAGGCTTCCTCAGCACTGGCAAGGCTGTTGAAATTGCCATGTATGCCCCTTTAGAGCTGGAGCACTCTTGTTTTGTACCTGGATAAGAGAATTTGAAGCACGGTGCCCTAGGGGGGTTGGAAATGCCTACTTTAGTCTAAAGCAAGAAGTAGGAAAGCATGCAGGAAGACTTAAAAGCCCAAGATCAATGAATGTTTCTAAGATTTTTTAGAAAATGAACAGCCTGGGAGAGATATCTAAATGTATTGGAAACAGTAATACTAGATGTATTCTGAGAATGGCTTTCCATCAAGAACCTCAAAATATGCCAGTCCTTAACTAAAGTGCTACGGCACAGAAAGCAGAAGCTCCATCAGACCAACAGAAGAGAAGCTACAGAGCTAGGTAATGAACCCAGAGGTCTGATTTCACAGGGTACTCTGAAGGACTAGCTCAGAAGAATTATGGTACAATATTTAATATTCTTACTAATATGAAGGAAGCATAGAAAATTGCCTGCAGTGCTTACCTGGGTATCCTTTTTCATGCTCTCTCAGTGTGAAAATAGTTAGTGGATATGCTTAAACTACATGTTGTATTTGTGCATGCAAATCACTTTTCTTACACATAGGCAGAAGTCTGCTCAGATGTTGTATGTGCAATTTAAGAAGCAGCTTTGAGCAGTTGGCCCTGTCTTTGCCCGAAGGAAAGAAATCTAGCACATTTAGACTGCATTCTTCTGTGCCCAGCCTTAGCAGTTCATAAAGCATGTTAGGTCACTGACTTTGCTAAGCATTTAAATTAACTTTTCTTAACAATTACAGTAATTACGTCTCTGCTAAATTACAAATTAAGGTCATCTGGATGCATTTTGAAGCAAAGGTGGTATTAGCAAGGGGGAAGGAACAAAAAGGTTACCAAGTCTTCAATTACTCATAGTTTTGCAGACGAGATTGTGTTTTTTTGGAGATGAGGCTGTGCCGTAGCTGTGGGTGTGTAGCATGAGGCATCTCTGCAGTATGTCTTGGCCACCACCCCTGTTCCTGCTGCTCTCCCTCTTCTGTGCATAGCCTCTTCAGCTTGCTTAGGTGCACTGGAGTGCTGGGGTGATTTTACCAGGGCTTAAGCCTCTTGTGTCTCCATTATTTGTTGATGATTAAGATAGCCCTCTGCCTTCCTGTCTTTCTGAGCACCCGGCTGCCTGGCAAGCAGGTCTTGTTACAGACCAGTATATAAAGCATTATGATAAAGGGGAAGTTTGGGCTTAAACAGAAGCTTGATCCTCCAATAAATGTGGCAGGCTAGGTACAGCCATTTGGAAAACACTTTTATTCCTCCAGCAACTACCATAACAGAATCCAGAAACTCTGAACCTCTAGACTACACCTGCATCATATATGGCCAGCAAACAATTCGTTTGTACTGATGGCTTTTTTGGTTAATAGAATAAAACAGCTGGATGGTATTGCAACAAGAAGTTGATGAACACAGGAGCATTCTAAAAAGAGTGGGAAGAAAGAGAGAAAGGAGTGTGTTGTAGCCAAGGGATTTCACTTCTGAGCAAGATAAACAGAACAGCATTCTACCTTTGAATGATTTGAAAACAAGTGAGATAGATTGCCCAGAGAAGCTGTGGATGCCCATCCCTGGAGGTGCTCAAGGCCAGGCTGGATGGGGCTTTGGGCAACCTGGTCTGGTGGGAGGTGTCCCTGCCCATGGCAGGGGGTTGGAATTAAATGATCTTTAAGGTCCCTTCCAACCCAAACCGTTCTTTGTTTCTAGGATTCTGTGATTCTGTGAAAGTAAATCAGCCAGCATGAATGCTACAGTGACTGGCACAAGTGAGATCTGTAGGTCCAGCATATGTTACCATGCACCAGATATGACCTCGTGACCTCCTCATTCTCTTTTCCCACATTTAACAAGTATATGAATGTGTTTTCCAAGTCAGTTCAAGACAGAAAGAAAGGTCCAGGCTAGCTCACAAATCCTTCTCTTTAGGCACAAGGTATTAAGAAATCTGTGCAGGCTGCCTGCACATAGATGTTTTCCACTGTCCTTTAACAATAATTGCTTCAGCAGCAGTATGTTGAGTTCATGGATACCATTTACATTCTCACTAATGTTAAGGAGCAGACTTGCCCAAAGCAATCAAGACCCCTGGGCTAGAGAAAGAATAAAAAAATACAGGAGTTTAAAACAAAATCTTTCACTGCTGCCAAAACCTCAATCTGCTTTTCTCTGTCTCCACCCTTCTGTTAAAAAATAAAATAAAAATAATAATTAAAAAAATAAAAAAAGATAAAAGCCTTTAAACAGCAAGCAGTAAAAATGCTTGGAAGAGCTCTTGGTGTAAGCCCCCTGTTTAATGCATACTGTATTTTGAACACTGTTGTTAGATGTGCTGGAAAGGGAAACAAACACACATGATTCTCACACACCTACATATACCTTCTATCCTGAGGATATTTTCTCAAGAATTGGCATTGTAAAAATCTTGGAAAAAGCTTTGGATTCCTTTTGCAAGAGAATCCCAAGCAGTTTGGGTAATATGTTGTAAGACCTAAAAGCAAGGTGGAGAGGTAATGAACTGTTTCAGGACAAACAGAAGTGAAATCTGCCTCTGAGCTGGTCCACAGCCTTGCAGTTCACCATTAAAATGGAAACAAGAAGAGTATTTGGAGACAAGACTGCCAGAGAGTAGCATTGCTCACATGCAGATGATGGAACCACCTGGGCCTCCTGACTGCGTGCTAGCCTTAAATCATCTGAACTCATACAGAAGTATTATTACAAGGCTGGAATTGTTCTTTTTAACCGGCTGACAGTTTGAATTTATTATGTATTTGAAGGGTTAGTAATATAGTGCAGTCATACATTACAGGTGATATAACACCGTATTCAAATATTAATCAAATCTGCAATCCGTCTACGTTCATGAAGGCAAATAATCTGCCAAGAAAGAAATTATAAACAAAATGGAAATTCATTGCAATATCTTTGAAAAATGTGCTACAAGCCAAAATATACGGATATTTGGAAAAGCACCTTGAATACTTCCTCTTAATACAACCTTCCTAGATTAAAGATGTATTACATGTATGAAGAGTAATGAAGGTGTAATTGATTTTCAGGGATGTGAATTTAAACTCCATGACTCTGAAGAAAGGGCATGGACACTAGCTGGGTAGTGAATGCAATGTGATTTTCTATCAGACCTAGACATTTGTTTTGCCAGGCTTATGAACTAAGCCTCTTCCTGTGTTTTTGTTTGTTTGGTTGTTTGTTTGTTTTTCCCCACCATTTAAGTGACAAATTGCCATACCATTGTGGTCAGTTTTACCCATAATTTTATGACCCAAACTTCAATTAGACTTTGGGTTTGAACCAATGGCTCAAATCACCACCAATTTAGAAACATCAGTTTAAAAGACACATAATAGGTCAAAGCTCTTCATTGCCTTGTTTTTACTATTTTATTAAGTAAAAGTAATGATTCAAAACTCAATACTTGAAAACACAAGTATATATTTATTATATATTCAAAAACTCCGAGCATCCAAAATATAGAAAATGTTTTAAATATGGTTCCAGTTACCCCTTTAAGCAATTCCTCAAAGGCAGATTGCTCCAGTATTTTATTCAGTGCTTACTCCAAGCTGAGAGCCTCCAGGTTTATTCCAAATGCAAGCTGTTTACAGGCTCAGTGCATGCTTGAAATATCTACAAGTAAATCTCACAGGTTAATTCACTTTTTAAGTGGCTAAATGACCTTAGTATACTATAGCTATTTGAAGACGATAAATGTTTACTAATGACTTCCCTTCACATAATTCCCCTTAAGTAACAGTGAAAAGTGCATTTCATTACACTGGTGAGAACTCTTCTTGCCTGGTGGCAGGGTTTGCTGTGGTCAGTTCAAGTTTCAGATAACTTCTGAGGGTTGCAGCCTGATCCATCAAAAGTGGAGGCTACCAGACGGGTCAGTTCATCATTTAGGCATCTCCAATCCTTACTACTTCTTGGCTTTGTGTCTTGACGTTGTAAATTATCGCAATAAAAGAAATGTATTATTTGTGCTACTTAAAAACAACAGATAATCATAGAATCATAGAATGGATTGGGTTGGAAGGAACCTTAAAGATCATCTCATTCTACCCCCTCCCCCGCCATAGGCAGGGACACCTCCCATCAGACCAGGTTGCCCAAAGCCCCATCCAGCCTGGCCTTGAACACCTCCTGGGATGGGACATCCACAGCTTCTCTGGGCAACCTATTCTACTTGAGACTGACCACCTTCTGAGTGAAGAATTTCTTCCTCATATCTAATCTAAATCTACTTCCTTTCAGTATAAAGAGATTCCTCCTTGTCCTGTCACTACATGCCCTTGTAAAAAGTCCCTTCCATTTTTCCTGTAGGCCCTCTTTAGGTACTGGAAGGCCACTATATATCCCCGGAGCCTTCTCTTCTCCACACTGAACAACCCCCAACTCTCTCAGCCTGTCTTCATAGAAGAGGTGCTCCAGCCCTGTGATCATCCTCATGGTCCTCCTCAGACACACTACAACAGATCCAAGTCCTTCTTGTTCTGGGTGCACCAGAGCTGAATGCAGCACTCCAAGTGGGTTCTCACGAGAGTAAAGTAGAGGGGGAGAATCACTTCCCTCGAACTGCTGGCCATGCTTCCTTTGATGCATCCCAGGATATGGCTGGCTTTCTGGGCTGCAAGCAGACATTGCTGGCTCAATGTTGAGAGCTCAGTATAAGTACTCCTCTAGCAATCAAGTGTGAAGCTGCTGGATGTCCTCCAGGGTTTTAGTTACCTGTACGTACAGGAATACTTGTTCTTGCTGAGATAATCAGAAAGAGTAAAGCATTTTTGAATAACATGGTTGTTAGACTCTTATTGATTTTTTTTGGTATGTGTGAGTTGAGTGTAGGAAGTCAGCAGAGGAGTGTGTCAGTCCTGGAGACTAAATCTGCCTGACTGGCAGGGGTTACACAAGATAAAGTGGAATTAGGTATCCAGGACTGAATTTAAAGAGTTACTGAAATTATTTTTCAAGTACCAACTACAGTATTCTGTTTAATTATTTGGCAATGTACTGTGTTTTCAACTAGACTTTGTTTCATCTGCCAAAATGGTTGAAGGAATGAAACTCCTAGTCACAGGAACTGTCAATGGCAGAGGCAAAGGGATCCAGTGGGATAAGCAGCATTTTTATCTTTCGGGCAGCTGGACTCTGTCCTGGATGCTCTGACTCTGGTTCAACCTTGTTCAGGGACTCACAGCCTTGCTATCCCATGGCATATGCAATATAGGCCTGACAGAGCACTTAGTGCTTGTGCTGGCTGCTATTGAAGCCACTGCAAGCTATTCTGGAATATATCAAGTTCTGTACACTGTGATGTGGCCCAAAAAAAATCAGACCTGAGACATTTGAAATCAGACATCTGAAATTATTGGGCATATTTGATAATAATTTCTCCTCTGTCTCCCTCCCTTTTCTATTAAATCAGGCTAACACCACCCTTTTCAGACAACAGCTGAAGATAAAATCAATATTCCTTGTAAAGCTGTAGCATACTGAGTGTTTTACAAGAGACATCCATAATATCTTGGCAACCTCCATAAGAAAGTTAATACATGTGTAGCAGGGCTTGCTGTTGTGTCATTAATAATGTTTGTGCTTACACATTGCATATGGAAGAAAAAAAGGACTGCTGAAAGAGCTACCTATTCAATGTGCACTGACTGAGGCAGGTGTACATCCAGTGTCTAGGGATTAAGGTTGCACAGGCAACCTTCATTGTAGGCATTCCTAAAATTCTGGCTTTGCAAGTTTAATTCTGGTCTCTTAGCATGTATGTCCCTTCTTTCCCTCACAAGCCTGTATCTGGGCACCTGTGTGTCCATCCATGGGTATACATACAGACCCAAGAAACTTTCAAGTTTTAATTTCAGATATAAAAAGAAAAATAAATAAATAAACATCCATCATCTGAAATTCTATTAACCTTTGGTCACTCCCAGTTTTCTCTCCCTCTGCAATATTTACCTCACTTTGTTTTTTCTTGCTAATTCATATCACCTTCTCCCCTTTTTATGCTAATGTTCCCATTCTTTTAGCATGTCATTGTTCCCTTCTCTTCTTTGTTCTCTCCAACATAATTATTGCTCTTTTTCTTTCCTTCTTTCTTCTTCTCCCTTCACTCTCCCATTCAAGTTTCTTCCTAGCTCCTGTATCCTCCTATGTACCAGAGACAGGCCATTAAAAGCATAGTAAGATTTCTCCCTTTCAGATTGCTACTACAGTGCCAATAGCACTTAAAATAAATAATTATAGGCAAAAAAAGTTTGTCCAATTTCCAGTGTTGGAGCACATTCACTGTTTGGAGTATTGAATAATTCCCTTTTCATTGTGTAAATGCAAACAGCAATTTTCAGAGACTCAGCTCTCTCAGATTGGTGTAGACTGTAGCAAAAAGCAAACTACAAATTTTCTTTCCTCCAAAATTTAAGTCCTAAAGTCAAAATTTGGGTTATACTAAGGTTTCCTTATGAAAGATTTAGCTAAATACTAGCACAGGCAAAATTATTCCGTCTTCTCATGTAGATAAGGAAAGTAAGGAAAGTACAGTTTGACTTTTCAGGACTGTTATTGTCTCTGACAATTTGATATTGAAGATAGACGTACTGATAAAATTGGACGGTTTTGAAAAGGTAAAGTACAAGGTCAGGTCACATTGGCTCGTTGATTTTGGACAGTGTCAGCATGTTTGTAAGGGTGCATAACTTATACTGAATATATACATATCCTAAGGGCTCCCATAGAGGATAGTGTGATAAGGGAAATGTCTGACATTGGCATCTTCTGTGTTGGACAACTTCAGCAGAGAAAATCTGAAATTTAATAAGATAGGCAAGAATGTCAAAGATTAAAAATGGAAGAAATATCTCACAGTACCCTGAAAATTTGGAACAACAAATAACAAATTCAAAAGCATCAGAGATTTATGTTATTTAATACACATAGTTCTCCTTCTCCCAAAATGATAAAAACTCACAAAACTCAACAAAGTTTTAGAAATATAAATGTGAAAAGAAAAAGAAACCAATGGTTTGGCACATGTATAGAACATGTATCATGTAACAAAACTAAATGAAACAATATGGAAAGGCTTTGGTAAGGCAAATAATTTTATGTCAGTAAATATATAGTCAATGTCAATACGTAGACAGGATCCATAGGCAGAGGTGAAAAACTTAAAGACAAAACAATGCATGTGAACAAAGATACCATAGACAATGAATCTACAAATCCAGTAAATATACAGTGATCCCTACTTTAAAATTTTATAGCTAAGGTCTAGCTTAAAAGAGCTGTAACTACTGACTGTCCAACTGTCCTACTGTCCAATTTTTTTATTTAAATCAATAACAAAACTCTAATAGGCATCTGTCATGCAGTAAGAGGCCTCTTAAGTGTATTTTTAATTAATACAAACTCCTACAGCATCATATTTCAACTGTCCTGTACTCTATTTAAAGCTAAAGACAAAAAAGACAGGGATCTCCTGGAAAGAGTCCAGCGGAGGGCCACAAAGATGATACAGGGTCTGGAGCATCTTTCCTATGAGGAAAGGCTGAGAGACCTGGGTCTGTTCAGCCTTGAGAAAAGAAGACTGAGAGGGGATATTATTAATGTTTACAAATATCTTAAGGGTGGGAGACAGAGGGATTTGGCCAACCTCTTTTCAGTGGTTTGTGGGGACAGGACAAGGGGCAATGGCCACAAAATGGATCACAGGAAACTCCAGAATCACAGAACAGAATCACAGAATCATCTAGGTTGGAAGAGACCTCCAAGATCAACCTCTGACCCAAAACTAACAAGTCCTCCACTAAACCATGTCACTAAGCTCTACATCTAAACGTCTTTTAAAGACCTCCAGGGATGGTGACTCAACGACTTCCCTGGGCAGTCCATTCCAATGCCTAACAACCCTTTTTGTAAAGAAGTTCTTCCTAAGATCCAACCTAAACCTCCCCTGGTGCAACTTTAGCCCATTCCCCTAGTCCTATCACCGTGCACATGGGATAACAGACCAATCCCTACCTCACTACAGCCTCCTTTAAGGTACCTGTAGAGTGCTATAAGGTCACCCCTGAGCCTCCTCTTCTCCAGGCTGAACAAGCCCAGCTCCCTCAGCCGCTCCTCGTAAGACTTGTTCTCCAGACCCTTCACCAGCTTCGTAGCCCTTCTCTGGACTCGCTCGAGCACCTCCATGTCCTTCTTGTAGCGAGGGGCCCAAAACTGAACGCAGTACTCAAGGTGCAACCCCACCAGAGCTGAGTACAGGGGGACAATACCTTCCTAGTCCTGCTGGCCACACTGTTTCTGATACAAGCCAGGATGCTGCTGGCCTTCTTGGCTGCCTGAGCACACTGCTGGCTCATATTCAGCTGACTGTCAACCAATACTCCCAGGTCCTTCTCTGCCAGGCAGCTTTCTAACCACACATCTCCCAACCTGTAGCTCTGTTTGGGGTTGTTGTGCCCCAGGTGCAGGACCCGGCACTTGGCCTTGTTGAACTTCATACCACTGGCCTCGGCGCATCGGTCCAGCCTATCCAGATCCTCCTGCAGAGCCTTCCTACCCTCAAGCAGATCAGCACACGCATCTAACTTGGTGTCATCTGCAAACTTGCTGAGGGTGCACTTGATCCCCTTATCGATGATCCAGATCATTGATAAAGATATTAAAGAGAACTGGTTCTAGTACTGAGCCCTGGGGGACTCCACTAGTGACCGGCCTCCAGCTGGATTTAACTCCATTCATCCCGACTCTTTGGGCCCAGCTATCCAGACGGTTTTTAACCCAATGAAGCGTACACCAATCCAAGCCAAGAGCAGCCAGTTTCCTGAGGAGAATGCTGTGGGAAACGGTGTCAAAAGCCTTACCGAAGTCAAGGCAGATCACATCCACAGCCTTTCCTTCATCCACCAAGTGAGTCACTTTGTCATAGAAGGAGATCGGGTTCGTCAAGCAGGATCTGCCTTTCATAAACCCATGCTGACTGGGCCTGGTCACCTGCTTGCCCTGCAACTGCCGCATGATGACACCCAAGATAATCTGCTCCATGAGCTTCCCTGACACTGAGGTCGAACTAACAGGCCTATAGTTTCCAGGGTCCACCTTCTGGCCCTTCTTGTAGATGGGCGTCTCATTTGCTAGCCGCCAGGCGACTGGGACCACCCCCGATAGCCAGGACTGCCGATAAATGATGGAAAGCGGCTTGGCCAGCTCTTCCAGCAGTTCTCGCAGTACCCTCGGGAGGATCCCATCCGGCCCCATCGACCTGCATACATCTAAGTGCTGTAGCAGGTCGCCAACCATTTCCTCATGGATTATGAGGGCCACATTCTGCTCCAATTATTATTTTTCTTCTATTATTACTGACTTGGCCCCATGCTAGCTGGTATAGCCTGGTGGCTGCACCCACCCACAAGATGGCAGTGCCCAGGATCAAGGTGGCGGCGGCTCCTCCCAAGCCCTGCACCATCATGTGAAAGAATTTCTTCACAGTAAGGGTGACAGAGCACTGGAACAGGCTGCCCAGGGAGGTTGTGGAGTCTCCTTCTATGGAGAAATTCAAGGCCCATCTGGACGCCTGCCTGGACAACCTGCTCTAGGGAACCTGCTTTGGCAGGGGAGTTGGACCTGATGATCTCTTGAGGTCCCTTCCAACCCCTACAATTCTGTGATTCTAACTTCTCAACTTGACTCTACTCTATCTTCTTCCCTCTCTTGTCTTGTCTTTTTTTTTTTTTTTTTTTTTTACATTTAAGAAAGGGTTGTCTTTGGACCCATTCTTCTGTTTTCTCCAAAGCCATATGAGTTTTGGAAAGAAGGTGCAGAAAATTTCCTGTGGCATATAAAGTGTTCTCTCTCAGCGACAGTGCAAAGGGCAGTTTGTATGTATATTTCTAGGAAAGTAGTCACAATTAATACATTTGTTAATTACATACATTCTAGGAGGCACAGAAATATGATGTAAATTATTTCAAATATGTATTACAAACACAACAGCATGGTTACTGTTGGTGTTGGAGCTAAGCTAATTGCTTCATAATTTTCGGATGCTTGTTGCCTTCCTTGTAGAATGATGCAACTCTGAAAGTCAGAAAAGTGTTAAGCTTGTTTAAGGCTGGAAGAGTCTGCCTAATGATTTGGAAGAAGGTCTCCAAATGTTTCCTAGAATTTTGTGACTATTAGTCATCAGCTCCAGTTCCCTGATACCTGTAAGGCTGAGATCTTGTAATAAGACAAGTGAAAAAAGGAGTCCATAAAATTAGAAGAGTGTCTGAGAGATGTTGTTTGGGACAAACCAAGCCCTGTCTGGCTGTAAGAAACCTTTTCCAGGACAGCCTCTACACAAACTGAAACCCATGTATATTTCCTCAGACCTAATTAAAAAAAATGCAGCAGCTGAAAGGAATACTATGGTTCGTGGGCAGAAGAGAGAACTGGTTAAGAGCAGAACCTATTTGCCAACTACACGGAGTTAGGAAATGTGGGGGAGAAGGGCTGAGAGTGGAGCTGAGTATTGCAACAAGAGTGACTGAGGTGACCATGTGGATTTTGAAGGGAAAAAAAAAAAAAAAAAAAAAAAAAAAGAGGATTAGAAGTTTTGCTTGAGCAGATTCACGTGTAGTCATCAGTTTAACAACAGCGGGATTGGCTTTCGCAGCAGGTGGGCTATTGATGGAAGATGGAAGCCCTTTGTAGATGTATGGAAGCAACTCTATGTTTTGAGGAAATAACTGTAAGTTCTGGGAAGGCGGCCTTTTATCGAGTACATCCCTAGAAGTGTTGCCTTTTCATTCCTAGGATGTTCTCTTCAATTATATTACTTTTCCTTCTTACAGTATTTTGCCTCAAGGTGAACATCACAACTTCTCTAGACTGCTCATCTTTAGTTATGAAACAGATGTTTTTCTACTATAAAAGGAGAAAGGATCTTCTCCTTTCTTTGAGAAATCCAGCCCCTGCAGAAAAAGGAGAGGGAGCAACAAAAAGGGAGAGTCCCATCAGCCTTACTTAGTTGATGACAGCAGGAAAAACACAGAATATCAGAATGGTTGAGGTTGGAAGGAACCTCCAGAGATCATCTAGTCCAACCCCCCTCCTCAAGAAGAGTCACCTAGAGCATGTTACACAGGATAGCATCCAGGTGGGTTTTGAATATCTCCAAAGAAGGAGACTCCACAACCTCTCAGGGCATCCTGTTCCAGTGCTTTGCCACCCGAACTGTAAACTTATTCCTCATATGGCAATGAAACCTCCTGTGGTTCAATTTATACCCATTACACCCTGACCCATTACTGGCCACCACTGAGAAGAATTTGGCCCCATCCTCTTTACATTGTCCCCTCAGTTATTTGTAGAGGTTGATAAAATCCCCTCTCAATCGCCTCTTCTCTAGGCTAAACAGGCCCAGCTCACTTTCTCTTTCCTCATAAGACAGATACTCCACTCACTTAACCATCTTCATGGCTCTGTGATGGACCTTCTCAGGGAGTTCTACGTTTCTCTTGTACTGGGGAGCACAAGACACAAGGCAATAATATTGTCTGTTTTATACATGTAGTGCAGGCACTTTTCATGCCCCCCTTCCCTCTCCTGTGGCTTGTTGGAAGATATGGGCCCTTTAAATGAACCTAAGGAATATTATAGTGATATGTTCTTCCCTTGTGCTGCCTCTGACATGATTGAGGGTAGGGAGGAAGGGCACTTATGTGACAACAGATACCTTTGTCCCACAGAGCCCTTCAGCATGATAGGAAATGTAAGCAGTAAGAAGCTTCACCAGTCCAGATGGCTCAGCCCTTAGGTTATCACAGACCAGCCCTCCCTACCTTCCTTTGTTGTGGCCTCATACACTTATTTGGCTCTGATGCTTGAAAGTCCTCCCCTGTTCCAGCTGGGTGCTCAGGGTGAGGATCTCAGATGTGTCAGAGAAAGTAAGAGGACACATGTGGATGTCACAGGGGCTGAAGGGGGCTGATACCCAGGCTGAGAGGCATTAGTGTGACAACTTTAAAAAATGCTCTCATTTCGGAGACCTTTTAACAAAACTAGCTCTTTTTCTTTCATACATGCTTTTCAGTTGTGAGTGGATCAGCAGAAGATGAGCTTTTTTAACACACAGCTCTTCATCACTGTGAAAGGTACACACTTGGCACCCCTGCTGAGCATGCCCGCTGGGCTGGCTTTGGGTTCCGGTGGGATGTGGACTTCCAGACCGAGCCACAGGGAGTCTGCTGAGAGGCAGGACCTCGGGCATGTGTATTGCACTGGGATTTTACCCTGGGCATGCCCTTCTTGCCCTGAGATCAGCAGGGCTGTTAAGCAGCTGAGAGCACATTGTGGTTGCGGTTTTTGATTTCCTTCTGCTTAGAAGCCTTGGAGAAACAGAAGAATTAAAATTAACATAATTTAGGCTAAATGTATAAAACATAAAATCCTCTGTTGCCTCTCAGACCCCAATGTGATAAACCATTCTCAGAAAAAAAAAAATTCTACAGAAGTCCTGTAACCGATGAATCCTGATTTCCTACAGGTTTGTGTCCTGTGGGTTGACTGACTAGTGTGGTCTAAGTTGTATGCTTTTTGGGTGGCTGGGGAATATGTGAGGTCTTGTTCCACGTGGATTTGCTGCTTTCTCATAAGGTGTGCTCACATGCTGCTTTCCCCTAATCTGGGCAACAAACTGGGGACAACTGTCTTTAACCAGCTGCTTATTGTTACAGACTTCTGAGGACATATCTTTGTTGGTCAGTAGTTTCAAAAGGTTTTAGGAGGACACAAATGCTGAGAACATGAACCTTATTTCCAGAGGAAACAAGGCTAAAAACCTACCATGCTCCTTCTGTCTTTTGCTCCAAATCTTCTTCTGATTTTCATGGTCCTGCTACTTTTGTTTCTTCTCAGGAAAGGATGTATCCTGTGGACCGTAGGGAGGCAACCTTTTTCCTAATTTTGCATCATTTCCAGTTAACCTGCCCTGCTCAGGTATTCCTGCATTCATCTTTGCCTCTCATCTAAGCTCATCTTAACAAGGAACTAAATCCAGGAACAATTCACCTTCTGCTCAGAGAAACAACCCCCTTGGAAGATCAGCCAGGCTTAGCCATGTTCTATCTGTGTCATCATGATATCATCCATAAGATCTTATTCCGTGCAGGTAAGAAGAAAGCCACCTGCAATACAGCTCTAGGGTCAGTCTTTGACAACTGGAACCATTAAATTGAATTAAATAATTAATAAAGTTAGTTAATAAAATGAAAAGATGCCCAATTGTAATTTAATGCTTATTGATTCATAACATAGGGTTTGGTATGTGTTAGACAAGAACAAGTGCACCCGTTTTTGATGCCCACCAGAATGGTGACAGTCAGGTCAGCTGTGTAGTTATAAGAACAGCATATACTACAATCCAGATTTTATGAATCTTGTATCCCCACGTTGGTGAAAGGTTTCCTTTGAGAAATATTTTCCACTGGTCTACCAAACACTGTCAGCTTTCTACAGTAGGTATTGGAATCTCACAAAAATAGTTGTGATGTTGACGTGTTTCTCCTTCACAACCTCTGAGTTAACTGCGGTAGTTGCACTCAAGTCATTTGCAGGTGTTTTTTGGTTGGCTGGTTCTTGTTTTAAGCTTATTTTCACTTCAGTGTTAAATAACGTTATCTAACTAGGCTATTTCACATTTTCTGATTGTAGGGAACACTGTCTCTGCAGAAATAACAGGCATTCCCTTAAGCACAGCTGGCTGACAGCCTGAATTTGCAGCCTGCAGAAAACTTTAACATAGTAAGAATATTTTTGGTTTTCCTTGGAAGAAATGAATCAGTAGTTCAGAAAGGTAGCTGTGACATTTTCAATCAATATCATTATTTTAGAATTTTATAAAAGCAGAGGGGAGCTGTGTGTGCTGTGAGCTGCACACAGCTCCGGGGGACCCAGTGATTCTTGGGGTCTCCCAGGCTGTCCTGTGATGGAGTCCTGCAGGAAGTCTGGGGGTCCCAAACCTGTTGCTGCGGGGCAGGAAAGTGAGGATGGGAAACCTTTGTGAGTCCCAAATTCCCTCAAAATCAAGGTGTTTGTGCAGAATGGTTTGATTTTGTCAGGCCAGTATTTGCAGATGGAAACCAGTTCAATCAGCACATTTCCCCCTCGTTCCATTCCCTGCACTTTCCCAGAAATGTCCCTCTGCTCCACATCCCAGGCTCTGCACTCTCTTTTCCAAGTCCAGGCTGCCAGAAGTTTTTTGTTTGTTTGTTTGTTTGTTTTTGGCTACTCACAAGTAAAATCTAAATACAGCCCGAGAGGGAAGGCAGGCAGGCAGGGGATGCTCGGCGCCTCCTCGTCCTGCACCTCTAGGTGGGGTAGGCGAGTTTCCTCAGAGAGCGGAGCCCTCTCCCGCTCCTGGCAGTTTGCAAAACTTCCCCAGCAGAGAGCAAGCAGGAAAGGAGAAGTTCTTGGGAAGCCCTCCGAGCCTGCGAAGGCAGCGCCGGGCCGACAGAGCTGAGGGCTTCGGTGGTTTGGAGATCCCTGGGATCGAGTTGGGGACATTCATGACAAGCTCTGCGAGGAGAGGACGTGCGCGCTGGCTGTGCCCGAGCCTTGGCACCTGTGAGAGCCCATCCAAGTGGTCACCTCAAGCCCTGCGGCCGCAGGAGGACCTCTCCGGGATTCGGCGGTGGTGACCCCATCTGTGCGAGGTAGGCTTGCGTCGAGCGCGTTTGCCACCATTGCCCAGGGCTGGAGCGGCTCTGGGGCAGGAGCTGCTCTGTCACTGGGGGCTGTTACTGGGAATCGTGTCGGGTTTAGGTTTTGTTTGAACAAGATCTACTGTTCTGTGAGTTTTTCTGCTCCCGGCACTAAACTGAAGAGCTGCGTTTTTCTGTGAGTGCCAGAAAGTAGCTGGAGGTCTTGGTAGCATCTTCGGTTAATAGCTGGAGGTCGTGGTAGTGCCTTTCATTGAAAGTTTCCTCGCTTTGAATGTGCTTTAGATTTACTTATTATGAGAAATTTTGATATTCTGGCCAGTTCACAAACACCAGTGGGTCCAGCAGATCTTTTTACTGGAGTGGAAGTACGCATTTCTCCAGAGGATAGGGGGGCTGCTGTGTGGGGTTTCCTGTTAACACTGCGAACTAATTTGCCTGTGCAGTTCAGACTGTTATTGCACATTGGAAATTACAACCAGCTACCACAGCATTGGCAGCGCTGAGGCTGACTGCATATACATGTGAATACATGTTTGTAGCATGCTGATTTTTATTTTCCCTGCTTCCTCGGCCTTGCTGTAAGAGTGCTGTGGAACTGAGGTCTGGAGAGGAAAGCGGGTTCCCGGGAGCACCTGGGTGGCAGTGCCATTGCCATGCGCTCCGAGCACTGTGCACTGTACTCGTGGTACCCGAGCAGCTTTGAAATGCCCATCTCAGCTACCTCTGCAGGAGCAGAGAGCTCAGCCTGGGCTGCAGAACCTACCCCAGCAGCAGAGCCAAGCGGCCTGCCTGAGCCTTGTATGACTACGACCATTACTGGTACCGAGCCGGTTGTTTTAGCTGCTGCTGCCATGACTACAGCATTGATGCTGTGGATTCGCAAAAAGGCAGCTTGCATGACTAAGAGAAAGTGTGTTTTCATTTTTACAAGCTGTGGTGCTTTAGACAATACACAGAGGGGCACTAGGTAGCACTTCAGATGTGTTCCCCGTGGGATGAAGGCTGAGCTCATCATCTAGTGCAATGGTACCAAGGAGCTTAGTGATCAGTGCCTGCTTGGGGTGCCACCCAAAACCACTTTATACGCCTCCAGCTACAAGGAAAGCTTTCACACCCACGGCTGCTGTTTGTTGCAATAGGTGAGGCCTATGGCTACTGCTGCCACTCCTCTATAGAAGAGGAGAGAGACAATGTTGTACACTGCAATTGTGTGTGATGGATCTCGAAACATTTTGGGCAAATGTTTGAACTCTGTGGCATCTCTATGAGAAAAATCATGGGAGATCATGCATTTTAAAAATAAATCAATGTCACTTTGCAAAATGGTGTCAAACCCAATGACTACGTTCAGGATTACTCAGTCCTTCCTTCTTTTCTGTCATAAATGTCTAAGTGGAAAGTGAAAAGAATATAAAGTGTCAGTATCCTCTATTGAAGAGCAACACCAATAAGAAACTAATTTTGAAATGAAATGAAACAAAACCAAACAAATGAAGGAAATACATTATTTTCAGCAGCAGCCAGGTTGGCGCCACACCACTTGGTGGGAACAATTTCTCCTTCAGGTAAGCCCCCATGAACGCAATCCCATTGGAGATAACTGACAAGAAAAACAGTTACCAAAACTTGGCCCAGCTCTTTTGGCCTGCATGGTATGACATGATTGTGTTGGTGTTCATAAAAATGTAGTCTGAATTCATCAAAGAGCTCAGATGAGAATGCAAATGTGCACAGAAAGAGACAACTTTTTTCTTTCTTTTTCTTTTTCTTTTTCTTTCTTTTTCTTTCTTTTTCTTTCTTTCTTTTTCTTTTTCTTTTTCTTTTTCTTTTTCTTTTTCTTTTTCTTTTTCTTTTTCTTT
>NC_048893.1:140741970-140946831 GCF_011077185.1 Oxyura jamaicensis | reverse complement strand
TCTTTTTCTTTTTCTTTTTCTTTTTCTTTTTCTTTTTCTTTTTCTTTCTTTCTTTTCCTTTTCCTTTTCTTTTTCTTCTCTTTCTCTTGTAGGTGGCTTTTACAGAAAACTGCTGCCACAAATAGAGATTTTTTTCTCTATTACACCTAGGTGGAAAACATGTGATGTTTAATTTTTCATGTCAAACTGTGAAATGGTCATTTTCAAGGGATTGTACTGAATCATATGCAGTGGAAATCACCTCACTGAAAGTGTTGAGCTGAATGTGATTGTACCGTAACTGTGTTTAGAATTCCTCTGAAAATGGCTTCACATGAAACATGGCAACTTTACGTGTAAGGGTGACATTTCTTGGAGGACTGGAATATTTTGACATTGACTACAGTTTCTAATTGAACCCATATAGCCATGCTAGATAAATGGTCCAAGTCTCGGTTTTCAAAAAATAGCAGCATAAGCCTCTGAAGATAAGATGAATATTAAGATAATGTTTTTCTCATGTTGTCATCAGTAGAGGAATTCCCCTCCAATATCCTTAACAGAGTTGTTTCCTTTAACCATGCTAGGATGGAACTGGGTTTCAGATCATATCTATGCCGCTTCTCTGCTCAGCTAAAAGGTAGATAAATTGCAACATGAGCTTCTGCCCATAGCAGAATACACCAAGAAGGTCCCAGCATGACCACACCCCACATGAGTTGTTTGTGAGGAGCTGGGGTATATCAGCCTTTCAATTCGCTCATGTTAAAGGTATCCGTTTTCTTCCTCTGTGTTGCTCTCCAAACCAGGGCTTTGTTGCCTTCTGCTGTCCTCCTGACCCTCAAAGGCCAGTATTTTTTTTTTTTTTTATGATGCTTTCAAAAGATGACACGTGTCCCTTTTCACCTTCTGGAGCAGCAGCTGTTGGTGAGGAAAACAATTCCTTCCTAATACACAAATTGTTCTGGCCAGTGGGTTGTTAGGGCAGGGAGACATTTGCAAAAACAGAGACCCTTTCCTGTCATGTGCATTCCAATGAGATAAGTCCCTTCAAAGGATTAGATTGTAGATAAAAAATAATGGAATTGCAACATTTATGACTGTCCACCTCTACAAGTATTATAGGCCTGACTGTGTGGTCACCATGTGGACACAGTACTTGGCCACACTTTTTCTGGAAAGCCAAGAACCTGTGTTCACACAGCAGAAAACTAGGACATCCAAGTACTACTTTGAGGCCAGAGAACTTGTTCTTTTGTTTGATTTATCACTTAACCAATTTTATATATATATTAAAAAAAAAAAACTGAGGTTCTGGGCCCACACAATCAGTGGCAGAGCTCCCACAAGGCTGGTGTGCCCAGCTCTTGCTGGCTCCATGGCAGCATTTAGTGATCAAACACTGCTTCTTGAGCCATGCTAACATTGCACACATTTGTTTTGACTTGATGTAGCTCAGATCTTTCTGTTTCTTCCCACCATGGAAATCAGAACAAAAGTAGAGAGGATGTTATTCTCAAATTCGTAAGGAGTCCATTAGAAACAAAAGAATAAAAGATAAACAAAGACTATTTTAAAGCATTATCTGCTATTGTCTTTTAAAGAAGTTAAAGCTTTGCCAGTGGATTTTCAAATATCTGTGGAGACAGAGTCAGGGCCACATCCTCCTGATCTGACGTCCGTAAGTGCCGGTTTTGAGCTGTCAGAAGTGGTGTTCTATGAAGTTAATCCACAATGCTTGAGCTGAATCATCCACCATGAATCTAGCAACAGGTTTTACATTACCACATTACTCTAACGTCTGACCATCTGCACTGCAAAACCAATAGCCAAGTCCCTGGTGGATTTCACAGAGTTTCTGGCATTTATTCTTTTTCAGTCTCAGTTCTGCAGAGCTGAGCTTTTTTTGGATTTGCTGCCTTAAATTCTGCTCATTTCCTTTTTGGGAGGGGAGGCCTGGTAAGATTTTGCACAGCAGAAGAGTCTGTCAGAGCAGTGTCAGTTTTGTAGTGAAAAGGCTTTGTTGGAAGGTTGATGTTGCCCTGTTTCCCGCACCACAAAGGACTTCTCCAGCAGTTCGTGGTGTCTGTGCTTAGCTTTGCCTGACTATCTGTGCACGCAAGGTTAGGAGGTTTCTTGATGAAACAACTATCCAGGGTCCTCGACATCTGCTCTGATAATAAACATGTGTGGCATAAACCATTGTTTGGGAATGTTTAGTTGGATATAGTTTGTGGCCACTGGAGAGATGGGGAGGAAAAATAAAAGAGTTTACAATGCTTAGCTTGACTACACTTGTGGCATCCTGAAATGTGGGTAGACCTGAGACCGTTTTGATCTTGAAGGCCAAAATCAGCCTAGCTGCAAATCTACAGCGCCCAGCCCTTCCCCACCAATCTTCAATGAGAAGTTTGCTTCTCTGCTGGATCCTGGCCTATAAAGAGATACGAGCTCCAGTTTCTCACTGCTTTTGTCTCTGCTGTGCAAACACTGATGGATGTACATCCCCTGCAGATCGTGTTAATGAGCCTCTGGTTCTTTAGGCTTTATGGCCAGGACATGGTTTTGCAAAGCTTGGCTGAATCCAAGTCCAAGCCAGCTCTGTGGTAAGAAGAAGCCCTGGAAAGATTCACTTTTTTTCCCACCTCCCCTAGAGGTTGTGTTGTATATGAAGCTCTGTTAGACCAGCCTCTATCCTCTGTTCAGCAGTATAACAGGCTGGGGACCAAAGCAGAAACATATGGCCAAGTACTGAAAGAGCTTTTAATTCTGACAG
The DNA here is from genome assembly GCF_011077185.1 of Oxyura jamaicensis. Lineage (NCBI taxonomy): Eukaryota > Metazoa > Chordata > Aves > Anseriformes > Anatidae > Oxyura > Oxyura jamaicensis. The sequence continues at coordinate 140,944,076 of NC_048893.1, read as the reverse complement.
TGCATCCATCTCTTCCTTCAGATATATCACAAAGAAAAACTACTGAAGTGCCAGTTAGGCAGCATACAATTATCTGCAGATTGACTACCAGGATTTTTCCTTTTAATCTAAGCAAGAGCAGTTTTTATAGTTCAGGATTCAATATTTAGAATTATCCAGACAAGAAGAATGCATATCTATGAGATATTCCTTCTTTCTTTCACAACTGTATACACACTCCACTGCTTGACAGAAGGACCTGTAAGGGAAGGATGCCTGCATATTAATAGCCGGTAAATTGAGGTTTTACAGAATTGGCTTCTGTCACTGAAAAGAAGGAGACAAAAAGACCCTGTGCATCCAGATCACACATCTTGGAAGACAGAAACCGGGACTGCAAAAACATGAGGAACAGACTAGATGAAAGGCTAAAAATGTCAGACTGTGTTAAACTATCTGATCCTGGTTTATAAGCTGCTATAGTTAGGAATTGTGAACAGGCGGCATCCTGAAACACGGGACTGAAATTTACCATCTATAACCAAAAGGATTTTGAAATTACCATGCTAAAGTGAAGTTTCTCCTCTTAGAGTTAACAAAAATATGCAATAGACCTCAAAGGAACAGAGTTTAGTCAGTGCTGAGCACATTTTAATACTGTCCCTGAAATGCAGTTGCAAAAGAGCGAAAAAACCAATCAACCGAAAAACCAAAAACCCCGAGAAAAGGCTGGGGACGCATTCTCTTTTTGTCACTTGACATTTTGCCATTTCTTTGCTCGGGGTGGCATGTGACAATGGGTCCCCTGAGCTCGGCACATTTGAGTTTCCAAAAATAGGAGGCAATGCTCCGTGGGCTGCTGCCCGCTGGCTGGCCGAAGCACCCCTTTTGCTTTCTCAGTCTTCCACCTGCATGGCTGGCATGGCTCAGCGCTTCGCAAGCTCTCCTCCCAGCCACAGGAGTTTACGGGCTGGTGAACTGGCGTGAGCCGAGCGAGGTTCACATGAAGTCTGGCAGTCTGAAATCGGATTGACGAAGCGTTCAGTTGTGCCGGCGGCAGGAGGGCAGTAATTTCCAAGCGAGGGGCAGAGCGCACAGCTGAGGGCAGTAACTATCTCAGCTTAATCCATCAGCGAGTCTGAGCGTCAGCACCCTCCAAGAGAGACAAAAGCAGAACTGAGTATCCAAGCATTGTGGGGCGCACATTTATTTCATTACGCTCAAATATTTCCCCTTGATGGGCCTTGTCTCTTTAAATTTTCCATACAGAAAAAGCATATGCTAGCATATTGCCAATTGGAGGGGTATATTTTTGTGTGCATGTGTAGATCCAGTTCATTTCTTTGGGACATAAAATACAAAGGAAAAAGCCATTGTTCTTTCCTTGCTCTCAATTTTCAGAAATTACCAGTTCTCATAAGCAGACCAAAACAGATAACAGATGGCATTGGCTAGCAACAAGGAAACCTAGATGCAAATACCGTACGGTATATGAAGAACGTCTCTGATGTGGCAGGGTTGTGTTTTCTATCATGGTTTCTAGCTGGTTGTGAGAAAAGTCCTGCACTAACATTTTTTGGTATTTAATTGAATGTGAAAGGTGAAAATAATTCAGCTGGTGACCAAATGGCAAAATTGGTGATAAATAAAGAAATAAGCAGTCATGCAGGGGCTTGATCCACTTCCCAGTGAATCCAACAAGAGACTCTGAAGAACATCAGTAGCCCTTCAGCTGGGACCTACACGCCTGTATCCAATGGTCATCCAAGGCCCAGATGTACACAGGCTACACTATAAAAGAGAAAGAGCAGGTTATTGCCCATGAATGTTCCCTGGCCCAAGGAAACACAGCCATCAGAGATGGCTCCATCCCTTGGGGAAGGCAGCAGGTCCAGCACATCGGCCACACAGGTCCAGGCAGCCCCCAGTCCTGGCATCCCCCAGCCCACCAGTCCTCTCAGTGACCACAGCTGGGCTGAGCTACAGGTCTGCCCATAGGTGTGGGGTGCAGGTTGCTCAAAGCTTGCATAAAGTTGATTTTAATTTAGCATAAGTGGAAGTCAAACTAAACAACCAGGCAGACAACTCTGCTGCCAGTACCTCGGCGTGGGGAAATGCCGGGGGCACTTTGAAGAGGTGCCCTTGGGGATAAGGCATGTGGGTGAGGCACGTCCATGTGGAGATGAGACATTTTGCTGCAGCTTGATGACTGCAAACATTTTCCACTCACTCCTGCACACAGTGTCACCTCTGTCTCAGCTTTTGAATTCCAGCCTGCAGAGCAGGGAAAGTCAACACAGGTTAAAAGAAACGACGGTTCCCCCAGCTTCCCCTTCCACCGTGAGTGAAACTATTCTTGTGGTGAACAGGTATCAGATCCCTCCCCAGGAAGGAACAGGAGAGGGCTGAGCAGCTGTGAAGCTCAAGCCCGATGTCTTGGTCGGGTGAAACTACAGTTGCATGCTTTCTTCCTGCAGAAATGGGTGCCTGCCAAGTCTCCAATACAGAGCACTTGTTTCTTGTGCTGCAGAGCCCTAAGATATCAGGCACAGCAACAGACAGACAAATGCACTCAAAATGACAGCGGTTTCTTATATTTACTCTTTTTGCCTCTGCACTCATTGCTTGTACAGACAGATCCATGGCAATGAAGACAGCCTTACCTTGTTGGTAGAAGGATGTGGTTAAATGCTTGCAGGTTTTGGCTTTTTTTTTTTTTTTTTTCTCAAACATGAGAGTGTTGATGGGGTGCCAGTCAAATATTGGCAGATATTTGAGAGCACCCATGTAGCTCACCCATTTGTTGGTGATGTTCCACTCGTATAAGTAATGTGCCTGTCCTACGCCTTTGCTGATAAAAGATTTTGCTCTAGTCCTTTTCCCATACAACACTGAATCTATGCCTATTTAAGAGCATTAACAGTTTTCCCTATAGTATAAGAAATGTATAAAATTCAATTTTTCGTTGAAGCGCTTCTTACTACTCCTTTTGCATTCAAGTAAAGCTGTCACTGAGTTCACTGAGATTTGCCCACGCAAGGAGCAAAGTCTCTGTTCCCTTGGGAGTATGTAAGCCATTTTCTAGTAATTTGTCTGCTAAAATGATAGATCTCCTTATTATAGCACTGTAAACAGGAACTTTGCTGTCTTCTAACAGAAATGACTTTACATATTTTATGACGCAGAGCCAAAGGCATTGCTCTTGTTAGCTGGTGTTGGTGGCTGTTTGGTTGGTCTGGACATGAGAATTATCTACTTCCCCTTCCTCTTTTTTGTTTTTGTTAATGAAGGCTTTCTACCTGACTAAAATACATAGCTGTATTTTTCCCTTCAGGTCATGTTATCGGAAGCTTTGAGTTGGGGGTGGGGGTAAAAAAGTTCACTTACCAAGTAAGATTAAAGCAATTAAAGGCTAGGGCTCATATTTAATTTTCCCTCGTAGATGCAATTTTTCATGCAGTGACAGCATCAAAACCTTTTCAAGTTTTATAGCTATTTCACATTTGGCAGAAACAACAGGAAACCATCTGTAGCAAAGCGGGATTGTTGTAAGCATAATATTCAGTAATGAAAAAAAGATTAAAAGAAAACACTGTTATCTTTACGTGATAGCTTTGAAGGCATAAAGAGCAGGATGCCTGCATTCGCCCATCTATCTACTAGCATCGTAAAATGTTCTAGATGAGGCAACAGTCTCAAAAGTTGATTATTTCAGCAGAAAGAACAACTTCAATAGGAAATATGAAATGCATTTTGACTTCTGGGTTCTTGTTGAGATCTCTGTGATGGATGTAAAGATGCATGTGCAGAGGCTTAACATCACTGTTTTCTATGTATCATGACTTACATGGCAGAGCTTATAAGCACACATGTAACCTCGGATAGACGAGTGGTGCCAAATAAGCAAGTACTCATCTTCTTAAGCTTTAGCTCAATGGTTGAAAGTCTATTCTGGACAACAGAAATAAAAATAAGACTGTGGGAATTCACATAGTTCATATTGCCCTGTGTTCCATCATGGCACAGTGTATTTGTTCTTGCTTCGCTGTGTGTGCTTTATATGCTGAAATGGAGACACCAAGCCTGGAGGTGAAAAATACTTCTTGCTGAAACTTCGTTGGCTAATCAGGATGTCAAGTCCTGCGGGTGCAGTTTTAGATGTGCTCATAGTAGTAACTGAATGCTTCTGAAGCCCATGGTCAGTCTGTAAAGTCATCACAGTACTGTACTGTGAGTACTATCCAATGTCTGGTCATGCCAAAATACTTGTCGGTACGTCTGTTCAACAAAGCAAAAGAACACCTTTTTTTTTCAGATGAGCCATAAAATTTAACCCAATGCTCTTTTCTCAAAATTTTGAATGTGAATGAAAACATCAAAATTTGAAGTGAATGAGAAACAAATCAAACTTTCTGTAATTTCTCTGTCACCGACAGTGTTTCACATAATAATAACCAGACCTAGTTTTGCTGTGCTGAAGTTAAAATATGTCAGGGAACTGCAATATCGTCTTGTTATTAATGTCTTAAATTATAGCCAGACACCCTGTTTTTCCAGTTTTCAAGGCAAGTTATGAAGGCTTTTTTTTCAAGTGCTGAGCTGATGAGACATTAAAGGTTTCTTTTTCAAATAGTTTGGCTGTTGGGTTGCTCCCTTCACTCACACCTGCCCCTTGACTTAGAAATCGTCTCCGCCTCTGCAGCATCAAACGGTGAATTTACATAGACACAAAGAAAGCGTGGAAGGCCAACAGCTTGTGCAGTCATTAAGATGGGAATGCAGGAAGAACAAAGCGGCACAATGGTAAGAGAAATATCACAATACCCTACCTTTCTGCGAGGCTGACTAACCAGGGCTTTCCCATAGGAGGGAACTGTGCTGAGGATGCCGCGGGATTAGCAGTTTCATGTAGGGCTGCTGGCAGTGACTAAGCTGGTAACGGCAAGCCAGTCAAAGTTCTAGACATGAGTCAGGTTTTGAACTTGTTGTGGTTTGTAGTGGCTAAAAGGGCTTTGTATAGCATCATTGTATGAGGCTGGGACTGTAAAATGATGGGCTTACACCTGGTAAAAACTACTGTCTGCTCTGGAAGCGAACGCTTACTCTCAGCAAAATGTTACAGCCTAGCTCAATTCCACACATTGTTCACAGCGTAGCCTGGGTGTGCCTCTCAAATTATTTTAATGCCTTTACAAAGTACTCTGCCTTATTAATTCAGAAAGTTCTTCCTAATTATACAAGCATCGCTGAAGAATTTCAGAGATGCATATAAGTAATGGCAAAGATTTTATTTTTTTAAAAAAAAGACAATAAGAAAAAAGTGGTAGAATAATATCTGTGCTTACCACATCAAATAAGTAGTTTCTTGTAAGTGCGTATGGCTTTTTCTTCTGGAATTCTAAAACAGAAGCAAAGAAAATGAGTGGGAAGTGTGGTGTTTGGAGTTGTTTTATTCCTTCAGAACTTTCTCCTCATCCCTTTTGAAACAAGTTTGGTGGTAAGACTTAAGTGCAAAGACTTGGGATGCTTCCTGAGTCCTGCTGTCATGGATGTTTTTGCCATTTCTTTTAGCAGACTGCTGATGTTGTGTTTTCATTTGCTGTTGCCTGAGTCCATGTCTGAGTTGGACAAAAAAAAAAAAAAAAAAAAAAAATTAAAGGTAAAATTGCAGCACAAGCTTCAAAAACATATTAGTTAATCAAAATCGGTGAAAGAGAAGGACATCTGTTTTGCCCTTGCACAGACAAGTGCAAAGGCAGTACTAGCAGCTCAAGTCCAAGTTCTCCAGAAATACATACAGAAGCAAAGCTGCTATCTGTGGTATTTTCCCGATCGTTACTGATGCTAGCTGCATTAATTTAACAAGTGTTGTGCTCAGACCTTTGCTTAGCTGCATAGACATGTCCGCTTTTGCTGAACAGATGAAAGTTCATAAACAGTTGTCTTGAACTTCGCAATGTTTTTCATCTAGAGTTTTCACCCTTTTTTATATATACAGATGAAACACTTTTCCTTAATCACAGAAGAGCAATTAGAGATGGGTGTGTGAAAAGTGCGTAGAATAACAGGCACTCTCTGAATTTTTGATTCGGGAACATGTTGGGGTGGGAAGCAGATACTTTTCTTTTAGATCATCTTTATAGACTTAATCCCACCGAGGAACTTGGGTGCCTCACAGACCCATCACTTCACATGCTGAGGTCTAAATTTTAGATCCTCGGAAACCTTGCTCACCTGCCCCTTCACCCCAGAGGTGCCTACATTCCTTAACACCCACGCTCGCATCCACCAAGTTCCTTGCATGCCTGAACCTGTGCTTCTGGACATGCTTTATACCTGGCCTGGGCTGTGCTGGAGGAGCAGATCCTCATGTCACACGTGAGTCCTGCTGCTGACAGTGGATGCACTTTTACATTTAGCCCATGCTCTGAGAGTTCAGGTGGGGTGTGGGAGATTTGGCCTTGGTGTCTGCTCTGCTTGGGAGACTTTAGCTGTTCCTCTCACCATAGAGACCCCCTCCCAGCTCCTGTGTTTTCTGGAGCAGGTGTCTTTCCATCCCTCTAGGCATAAGTAACTCTTTGGAGTCATTAAAAAAAAAAAAAAAAAGTAGTAATGCTAGTAATGCTGTTGCCTGTTGGCTAGTGTGCTTGCCAGGGGGTATGGGGATATGGGCTCTGGGGAACACTCAATCTAAAATATTTAAATTTTTATTAGAGTAAAAACTGGACCGCAGTTTCCAAAACCCTGTCCCAGATGGTGACCCAGTTGTTGGGTCTGGGAGTCACCTGAGTGAGAATGAGAAAAAAAAACAACAACTGTCTGATGCAAAGCAGAAAGGCTTCAAGAGGGACGAGCAAGACAGCCCTTGTGGCCACGCTGCCTGGTGGGGACTTGGGGCAGCCTTGTCTCCGTGATGCCTTCCCAGCTTGCCTGCAGTCAAGGGAGAAGAGTTTCGAACTGATGTTCAAACAAAGGAGGATGCTTTCTGCAGGCAGGCAGAGGTATCTGGCCTTGTGTCATGCCAAGGCATGTATTAAGTGCAAAGAGATGGAGCAGCACTAGTGCTGTGTTTAGTGGGAGAAAAGTGGCTTGTAGGAGGGAATCCACAGCGTGTGCTTTGTGGGGAGCCTGGAGAACGGGACTGTAAAGCTGAGTCCCCAGCCAGTTCATAGAACCACAGCACCACAGGATGGCAGAGGTTGGCCGGGCCCTCTGGAGGCCATCAGGCCTAGCAGCTTGCTCCAGCAGGGCCACCCAGAGCAGGCTGCCCAGGCCCATCTCCAGGCGGCTTTTGAAGGCCTCCAAGGAGGAGACCCCACGGCCTCTCTGGGCAGCCTGTGCCAGGGCTCCTCACCCGCACAGCACAGGAGTGCTGCCTGGGGCTCAGGGGGAGCCTCCTGTGCAGAATGTTCCCAAGAGCCTTGCTGGAGTCACAGCCAAAGCACATGTGCTGGTTTCTGAGGGCCTCCATTTTGAGGCGTCTTGCTCTCCCCAGGCTCTGGCAGTAGCAAGGACGCTGCCACCTCATGTGGCTTCCACAGGTGGTGCTCAAATCTGTCATGGCACTGCTCCTGTCACAAATCTGGTCCCCAGATCTGATCCCTGCCAAAGCAGGGAGCTTTCTTGGTGAAAATGTGCTACAGATTAGCCCAAGATAGTTTGAATTAGGGAGGGCTACAAGGCAAGCAGCTCCAGGGGCACCAGCATGGATGGGGGTCGATTTCTGGTGGATAAGTGTCTTGTGGCTGTCTGACAGCTGTGGCTGAAGCTCTCCCCCCTGGGACGCTTGCGAAGATTTTCCTGCCATGTGCTGTTGTCAGTGGCTGAGGGCAGCCTCCTCCCGAGCTGGGGCATCCACCTGCATCATGAAGCATCTGTCCCTGCACCACTGCGTGGGCACGACTGCGGGGGAGGTGGGCAGGGGGCACACAAGTAAGCAGGGGGAAAGAAAAATGACTACATAAGCCCCGTTTGCTTTGGGATCCAGTCAGAGCTGGGGAAATACAGATGAAAAAAAAAAAAAAAAAAAAAAAAAAAGTCCATCCTGCAAATATCCAATAACCCCGTGGTTTTGGCACTCTCTTGAGAGACAGGAGCTCCCTGTTCCAAATTAAACAGAGGGAGTATTTGATGTTGTCCCGTTTCACTCAAAGTATGTCTTACTACTCCACTAATAAATTGATATGTGGAAACCATATACCCCTCTGAAATGTGCTAACCATATCCCGTATGCAAGCCTTTAGTTCTACCAAGTCACAGTGCTTTTTAATCTGTTCAAGAACAGTTCCTTAGAGTGCAAGTGGAGAGCACAACTGAGATTTAGGAGCAAGATGTTACAGGGGCAAACTTCAGTGAAGGAGTAATAGGTGGCATGAATGTGGTAGTCTTAGGTTTTCATTTCCAGGCTTTTGCATGGCTTTGAAGTAAAAATAGTCTACATGAATCATAATATTTTCTGAACACTGAAGGTAGACTTCAAAAAAAACACTTTCATTGCAGACTGTTTGGTTTTTATTTGGGAGACTTTGCTAACTGTGCTTATACATTTACCTCATAGCAGGCCCACTGATTTCAGCTGTCGATGCAGCTCTCTGAGTAGGGGCAGCAAAATCTGGTCTTAATGTTTTGAAGACTGATGTTAGTCCCTTCAGGAGAAGTTTGTTTTATTAGGCACATAAATTAGGGAGAGCCATTTGGTAGCTCTGTATCCAGCTTTTGCTTTTTCCTACAATGAGAATAAATGAGCAAGAGATAAATAGGACCTCAGGGATTCACGAGAAGAGCTTTATATTTGTAATAGTCGGAGCAAGGAAAACAGACAGAACTGGTGAACAGGGAGACCTGGTCATTGTTGCTTTAAAGCCGTAAACTCACATTTCCATGAGGCACCAAGAGACAGGGTGATATTATGGCTGTTTTTTAAAGATTTGTATACAGAGTATGCCATGACATGGCAACAAAAATGAGATGGTTCTAACTGGCATGCAACTTATGTGGTTTTGGTCACTTTCCATTACATGTCAGTAGTGTAGAAAAAAGTAACCAACAGAGCATATTAGTAATAAACAAAAATGCCACCCTCTCCTTTGCACGCTTGTGGGTCCAGCTTTGACGTAATTAAGCATAACATGAAAATGATGCATCTGTCAATGCCATCATTTATCATGAAAGGATAAGCCCTCTGTGGTGCATGGTTTTAATTAACTGTCACTTGCTCTCGAAGCTGAGATGCAGTATACACATTTGGCACTTAGGAGCATACATGAGTTTATGTAGATGTCCTAGAAGGCAGAGCCAAGATGGCCAGAAACTGATTCTGAAAGCGACCTGAGCACACAAGCACTTGCTATCCGTACAAGGCTTTGTCTTTTAAACAACTTTCCTACTTGCATCCTTTTTTGTGAAGAATTAGTTTTTCCTTTTCACCATTTAAAGCACATCACTAAAACATGCCCCCAGGTCTCTGCACAGCGTGACATTTCAGACAAGCTGTAAAAGAAATGTAGTTCCTTGGTTGCTGCTGTGCACTTGCGAGGTGTATCTTCCACAAATGCTGCTTCTATAACCCTTTATTTACTTCCAGAAAATAGTCACGGTGCTAAATCACTTTCTATTATAGGCTTTTGCTAGAGTTATACATGTGATTTTTCTGCTGCTTACAGGGGGCACAGCACTGAGTCAGGCTGAGCCCTCTGCTACGAGCTGGCCCCGACTGGAGCCTGGATGACTCCAGGGGACCGCCTGGACTGGGCAGCCTGTCCTCGGCTCTGGGAGAGGAGCCCATGTGGCACAGTGTGTGACGTGGCCATTCACACAGCCCTCACAAGTCAGAAACAGGAGTGTTTACATTTCATTTCGCACAACAATCTTGGCATTATCCACCCCTTTGCGGGCAGAGGCTGATGATGCTGTGTTGCCCTGGTGGCAATGGACTCCAGGTAGGTGAGGGTGAGCTGTATGAGATTGCACTCCAGGTGGGATTATTTTGATGCAGAGGCAGCATGTGCCCAGCATGTCTTTGCCACCTTGAATTTATGAGGGAGCTGAAAGGCTGCAGAGAAGGGCTCTGCACCAGGGGAGCAGGCAGAGCAGAGGGTGAGGATTGCAGCACATGGGAGGGAGAGAGGAAAGGATGCTCAGATCCTGCTCTGGGGTTTATGAAGAGCAGCAGGCACAAGAGTGGTGGTGTCTTTCCAGTAGCTGGAGCTGGGGAATCCAGGGTGTTTGCTGCCTAATTGGTTTGGTGGTGCCCTCATTAGGCTAGGAGGCCCTTGATAGGGTTTCTTGAAATTTGCACGTAAGCTATTTTTAACAGGCACAGCAATGGAGTGACTGCCTAGAGCCACGTATTTCTGTTTCCCTCTCTTGCGGCACAAGCCAAACCTGCTTTGCTTACACAATATATATATATATTTTTTGTAAAGCTGTGCTCCTTTTATTGTGTTTGACTTTGGGTTCAAGCAACACTCTCTAGCTTGCTGTCACGAACTGAAATGTCAGAATGAAATACTGAATGCTATTTCCTCAGATACTCTGTGTCGGAAATTATGGAGGCTCCAGGCTAAGTGTCCGCAGTGGATTGCCACAATTGCTGCCATGGAGCCATGCTCCATTTTTCAATACATTGGTCACAGGCTGATGAAACTGATTTCTTTGAGAACCTCCTGCTGCTAGCACCAGATAGAAAACATTATCCCTCAAGGAGAAAAAGAGAAAAAAAAAATCAGAAAGAAAAAAAAAATGTATAGATGGTAAATCTTTCAACTGCGAAAATAGAAGGGCATACCTGTGGCCAAGGTGAGATTGATGCTGCAACTTCACAAGCAGTTGTGTCAGTTCAGTTCAGGAGATGTTTCTCCTCCCATCCTGGTGGCTAGATGTTTAACGTGTTGTACAATCTCTCTTCCCGCCCTCCCTTTTGCCCTATTTTAAATCTGCTGCAAATTTAACCTGCTTTATTCAGATTTGTAATAGCATGATGGTTATGTGCTAGCTGGGGCATGCAAGTACCTGGAGTCCTAGGAATGCTGATAATTTGCATCCCTAATAAACTGTAATTTAAAATCCTAAATATAGAAAGCGCTGTATAACCGAAATGGAATAAGACAGCTCCTTCTTCCCAGATCTCAATATCCCAAACATCCCGGTGAGCCCGGAAATGTTGGAAGAAGCCCCTTAAAGGCCTGGCTCTTGAAAAGGAGACTCAGAAAACCAAACCTAGAGCAGTTAAACCTGGAAGACACCTATGGGTCCCTTCTCAAAGGCAGGGTCACTCTGTGGTGCTAGAACAGCCCTTAAGTGTCCTTGGTTTTGCTGTTCATCCTGTGTTACTTTCCGGTTCCAGGATCAAAGATAGGCATTAGGAAATGCTAGAGAAAGACAGGATTTTCTGATTTTGTTTTAATATTAACCAAGATGTTCCCTATCCTGTCTTCTTGTCTCTATCAGTGCTATTTTAGAATATCTCCTCATAAACGTTTCTGAGTGCCATGAATTAAAACAGCCTCGTTCCAAATGACGTGGTAATTCTTCACCCTGGGAAATGCACCACAACCGGTTCTGCACCACGAACGGCACCCTAGCGCCCCGACTTTTATCGGGCCTTTGAGCGATACTGCAAAATGGACAATAAACATATTTGTTTGCTGTCCTGCCTCGGCAGCTGGCTCGCCATCCCTTCCCAGGCAGTGATGGCAGCTTGGGCATCCCAACCCAGCCCTTCAGGTGGCCGCTGCCGCCCGTGCCCATCTGCTTCTCCCTCCACCCACTACCTGTGTTAGGAGTTTGACTCTTTTCTTATATATATATATATTTTTCTACCTCAAAGTGAGAGCAATTCCCGGTGCATTTATCTCAGATTATGCGGTCGTTGTAAGATGAAGTACCTGCAGCAGCCAGTCTGCGGTTGATTTGAACGCAGGCGAGTCTCGACAATGAGCTTCAAGGAGGGTGTCAGGTATAAATCTCCTCTTCAAACAGCCAGGGTGCATTCCAGACTTCAGAGACACCTCTTTGTGTGGAAGGGTGGTTGTGTTTTTCATTTTTATTTTTTTTTTTATGCCTCCTTTTTCTTGGGCCTGGAAGAGGATGAAAGTGTCGGGGTGTGTGCGTTCGTTTAGGCTGATAATGAGAGTGAGGCTCACGGGCATGGTAATTTGGCAGCCTCTTCACTTCCTGTAACAGTTTTTAAAAAAATCATCCAAGGGCTGCTTAAAGACAAACATTTTTTGTTTAACTACTAGTGGTTCATTTTCTGAACAACCATGCAATTAATCTTATTTGTATTAAAGAGGCAGGCTGCTTTTTGTACGTTTTCTGAGCTATAATTAATGAAGATCAAAAATGTTACAGAGACACAATATTTAACTTTTCATAGGTGCGACTACACAACATCTGCAGCGATTAGAGAAGTCAAAGAAAAAAGCAATGTGTCTTTTTTTTTTTTTTTTTTTTTTTTTTCCCCTTCAAAGTGTGTTTTCGAAGCCTCCTTCCTGCACAGAACTCTTTACTGCTCTAGCCATGAAAATAATTTTTGGTGAGGAGACTAATCAATACTCAAAACATAGGCTTTTTTATTGCAGTGAGGGATAATGCGTTGTTCAAAAACATATTGTCAGATAGGTCAGACTTGCAGGGGCTGAGCCTGTGAAGCTGAGTGCAAAACTATCCAAGTTGAACCTTGAAGGACTGGACCCAAACAAGAGTTCTTGTTGCTTGTGTAGAAGTTTTTAGGCAAGTGTGTGTCTGTGTGTGTTAAAACTTCAAAAGCATCACGGCAGTTTCGTGATTTTACATGTAAAAAATCCTGGATGTCTTTGGCACTAGGAACTCCATAGCATGAGATTATCTTTGAGCTGTGCTGCTTAAAAACAATTAGTTTGTAATAAGTAGTAGCTTATTTATCTCGACGTGATTAAATAAAGAACACCTCTGGAATGTATCACTCAAAGACATATGACGAGAAAGGTGTATAGTTTTACCTTGGCATTAGCTGCCTCCCGCTCCACCACCCCTTCAGCTCCTCCAGCAAAAGGAAGATCTGGTTTTCACTGGCCTGAAATCAAAACTCACTTGGCTCCAAGAGTGTCACTCAGATGCACAAAGTAGCTGCACACTTTGCATTTACATACAAGGAACAGGAACATGACTTCATCACACCGGGGATCACTCATTTCATATGCATGAGGTATTTTGATAGTATTTTGCAAAGAAAAGGTGCAGCTATGTTATTCCTCTTAGTGTGAGGACTGTTCTGGTGTTGGTAAAATTGACCGTGTCATCTGTGAGATCTAGGATAAACCTGATCTGAAGCATTGTTTGCTGAACAAGCTATCCTGGTGTGATCTGAAAACCAACAGGACCCCCTCTGATCTGGCGTAGACCATGCTAAGAAGGAAAGAGAAATTAATCTTCATCCTTTCTTTGCGGGATGCAAGTGTCACCATCTGGGAGCTGATGCACAAAGAAGGCATTACAACCTGGGGATGTCTGTGCCGAGTCCCTATGCCTCCAGTAATGATAAACTATGCTTCCAGGAACTTGGAGACAAAAATGAGCAAGGGATGTTGGGCAGCTCTGAGCAACAGGCTGCTGTGCCCCGGCAGTGCCTGCCCGGGGAGAGAGCAGCCTGGCACCCCCGTGAATGAGTTCCTTGCACATAACCCAGGCTTGGGGGCTGAAGAGAGACATATTTGTTTTGGAGGAATGTTTGCAAAACTGCATCACGGAAAGCTGCACATGTTGACTACATCATACTTATTTCTGTTTAATTGATGACTCATAACTTTCCTAAGCATAGGAAAGAAAAGGAAAAAAAAAAAAAAGGTCTAACAATTTCATGCATTTAAATTAAAAGTCTTCTGTCACGTACGAGCGGCGTTGGGTCCCTACAGCTCTCCCTTGAATCCCTCTTGAGGTCAGAAACCACTGAGGTGTTTGTGGGAAGAAAAGCACGTCCCTCAGAGCAGAACCAGCAGTTTGAGAGCTTTTGGCTTTGAGCAGAAACCCGCTGTAGCAGGCTTGGGGGTGTCAGGGGATTAGCCCTTACACCTTACTTAAGTCGTAACAAAATTAGGCACAAAAAATGTCAACAGCTTCACTGTTTTTTTCGTAATTGCAAAACTGTTAAATGCCAAAAATACACACCCAGCAAAAATGTACAGGTTCTTTAAGTGGCTCCAGGAGATGAGAAGTTTTCATGTCGTAACTTAGGTGAGCCCCTCCTGCAGTCCCCAGGTTACTCATCTTCCTAAGCGCTCTTTCATGTTATCTCCCAGACTCCGAGGTCTTTGAGGAAGAGACAGCCTTTATTTGTGTACTGTACAATGTGAGCATATTTAACAGCAAGCTGAAACATTTGTCTGCACTGTAAATAGTTGCCAAACACTGTGTTCTAAGATGGTGTCAAGGACATTAATTTCTAATTATTAAGAAGGGAGGGAAAAACATGCATTATTAAGAAGGGAGGGAGTAGAACATACTATACTTCAAAATGAGATGGTAGAACATGTAGCCACATGAAGATTTCAGTCTGAAGCCCACTATTCAGGGCACAATTTAGGTTGCCTTTACAATGGCAGTTTTGTTCTTTAGCCAGCTTTCTGCCCCACAACATTTACACCTTCATTGCAGCTATTGTCTGGAAAAAGTTTAGATAAGGAAGCTTTAAGAAAGCTTGGAAGAGGTTTGAGAAGCTCTGGTCACAGTGCTGGCACGTAACAGGCTCCATTTGCTGAGGGAAGATGGGCATTTTCAGGCTTGTCTTTGCATCTCCAGCCTGTCCCCACGTACCCCACAGAACCACTGTGTGAGGCCCCAGATTTTTCACCCTCCTCTTAAAATGCAGGTCTGCTTCTAAGTGAGAGTGGTTTCCCTCATTTTATTTATTATACCACATCTTCCCTACACATTCATTCAACATATAGGTAAAAATTACCTATTCTTATATTACCTATTACCTATATTACCTATATTACCAATTCTTATAAGAATTACTTGTTCTCTTATTCTTATTCTTACACATTTTCCATGCTTTATGCTTCTTACCCTTGCATTTCTAAAGAAGCCTGGAGAAAGATCAGGCCTGTGACAACACCGAACAAGTAGCATGAGATTTACTTCATAAAGAAATTGCACCTAACTGGTAATAATACAAAATGCTTTCCTCAGATCAGACCAGTTGCAGTGATTAGAGGGTCTAAACTGCCCAAACCATCAGCTCGGTGTCAGCATGGAGAAGATCATTGTGCATTTCAGAATTTCGTCTCCTCCTCCTCTAGTCAAAAGGTCAGAGACGTGTCTTTTCCAGTTGGAGCAGACTGGCTAGGATCAAGCTACAGTCTTGCTTGTGGGGAATAACGGCATTTAAAAGACTAGCAGTAAATGACACCTCCTGCATGCTTTCATGCCCTTGACCCCAACTTTCCAGTGCTTTATACAAATGTTCTTTGTCCCCATTATGCGGAACCTGGGAAAAGCAAATTTGAGTGTGTGGTAACACTGATCTGTAGTAATGAAGTGTTTGCTAAAAATGTTGCTTACTTACAGTGCCTTGCACTTGAAGCTAGAGGGTCTAACACAAAAGCTATCTTGAAATCATATTCCTGATGTTGCTGAGCCTCGGAGAGCAGGCGTTCTTGACAATTGCCATCAGAAGTTAGAGCTGAGCCGCTACATCAAGGTTTCAGTGCCTTTTTTTAAACATAATTTTAGGTTGACTGTTTTTTTCAGAAGGGGTTGTACAAGGTCTGAGGTCTATACAGCAGCCTAAGTGTGTCGAGAGGAGGACTGGTCTCATCAGCTCCGTGTTTGCCACCACAGGGTCCTCCACGCCACTTCCGCAAGGGAGTTTGTATGGGTGATAATAAGGTTGCACATGGAAAGGAGCAATCTTTTCAGTGGTAATTTGTTCACATACACAGACCCTGCCAATGCTGTTTCCAAGCAACTGAAACCATCTGTAAATTCAGTTCTAATTCAGAAAACAGTTTTAGAAAATAAAATGGGAAGAGGCTTTGGAAGATACGACCTCATTCAAATGTAGGATTTTCTTAGTGGGGGATGTGTGGGGGATATTTACCTGAGAAAATTGTTGTTGTTTTTTTGTTAGAAAGGAAGTTAAAGTATTTCCCCAAACCATGGGAAAGCCCTGTATTCAGGTATTCTTCGTATGTGCAGTATCACTCCATCTGAACTAAGTCATTGTTTGGACCAGAAAACCAGCTAGCTGGAAGTGTTCCCTCCGCTCGTGTCAGGAGAATGTTAGCTGTCCCAGGGGTGACTGCCAGACCCGGAGCAGCTCCAGTGAGCCATCCCTGTCCCCATAGCAGCCGTGCTCCATCCAAAGGCTGGGGAAGTTCTTCCTCGTCCTGAGGAAAGGAGTGCTTGGCTTAGCAGCTTTCCATCCTTCCTAAATGAAAGCTACTTTCATTTCTCAACAGAAAATGACAAAAGTTGCTGGGAAGTGTGCCCACCTGCAGGGTGGGTGGGAAGAAGAGCCCAGCAGAGCCACCAATGGTGGCAACAGTCCCTTACAAGAAAGGGGGCAAACACCCCAGATCACACCACTGCAGCCTTAGGACGTATGGTGCAGCAATCCCAATGCTCTCAATGTGAGACACCTGAGAAAAGCAAGGTGTTATACAGGTTATCTCTGCAAGGAGCCCTGGGGAGGAATTCAGACCTCCTGCACTGCTTGGGTCTAGCAAGGGGAGGGGGACCTCAGCACATCCCTTACGTGCTCACTGGCACATTTGGGATACAGTGCTCCAGGGGGAATATGGGCTTCCTCAATATTACTGCTCAGTGCCATAATGGATGGCTAATTATAGGTCTTAGAGTGAAAGTAGCAGCCCTACAGAGATCTTAAGCTACTAGAATTTAAGTAGAGATGTTATTTCTGGGATATTATTCCCACAGGCCAAAGTAAATTACAGTGGTATTTTATGTTGGCTCACCAAAAAAAAGTTAAATGAGCAAAGTGTACAGTTTTAAATTAATCTCCTTATCAAGAAGTCACTTAGACTCTGCACTGTGTCTTCCGCTTCCTCCTCGTAAAGCCATTGATATCTGGGAATGCCTCTACCTTGAATCTTTGCACCACGCATAGAGGACCTGAGCACGTACAGCCTGCCAAGCTTCATTGTGCAAGCTTGGATAGCATCTTTAAAATCAGCAGAAAGCCTGAACCTGTATACAAACAAACAAACAAACAAGCCCTTTGCTATCCAGTACTCCTCCAAACCATCCAAGGGAAAACAATGCCACATAGGAGAACAAGTTCTTGAAACACTTCAGAGGTCTCCTTTGTTCCTAAACAGAGCCTAGATATACAAAGCTAGCTGCACCTAGCCACTTTAAGGAAAGATATTGCAATACAGCTCTTTGTACACTTCCTAATAATGGCCAAGACAAAGCTTTCCAAAAGCTCTCCACAACTTCTCTCTTCCACGCCCCCCAAAAAACACAAATCATACGAAGAAAGGATTAGAAAAAAAGTGAGCCCTCAGACTTCCACGTAGATGGGAAGCCGTTTTACGCTCTCTGAAGTGCCACTTCCTTGGGCAAAGTGACAGAAAGATGGATGATGTCTGAAAGTTTGAAGATGGCATGTAAGTATTCCACCCTGGGGAGTGCACGCTCCTCTGACCTGAAAATAAAAGTAGGCAGAGTATGATAGGGTTAGGAGCATTTGCAAGCTGTGCCTTGGGATTACACTTTGGAAGAGTTGAAAAATTAACCCATCAGACCTGACGACCGTGCCTTTACTTGCTTACTGACACATCTAGCTGGGGTTTTGTGAAAGTGAGGGTACTGCTTAAAGAATCCTTCAAATTAACTCGGGGTGTCACTGAAGTGCAGAGTGCCAAAGTTTGTACGTGTCCAACGCATCGTGCTGTACTACTGAGAAACTGCATGTGGTTGAATGGTGGAAGGTCATTAAAACAGAGGGGAGACAATAGATAGGATCACAGTTTCAGTCTTGTTTATGTGAAAACTTCAATGCAAAAAAAAAAAAAAAAAAAATGGCACTTGGATTTTGCAAAAGGATATATGAACTGTAAATAAGAACAGGCTTGTTCATACCAGCATGCCACTCTCTTCAGGACACAAGGCAGAAGTTAGAGCACTGCTCTCAGCAATAGTTTCCATTCCTATTTGGAGAATATGAACAGAGGGGTAATGTTTCAGGTGTTATGGGAAAATACAGGCTGGAGACATGTACTGAGAAAAACGGGCTTTGGGTTGTGCAACATGGAGGCACTTCAGGCACCTCATCCCAAAAGATCAGTAGGACTTCACATGGCTGCTCTGCAGGGGGTCCTTCACAGTCCTGTGCTCCCCAGACTCCAGTCTGATAACACCCCGTTTCTGGGCACCGAGGATCCTTCCACAGTCGCGGCTGAAATAGGATGCCTGTTTACCGATCTCAAACAGCACTGTCAGCAGCTTGCTACTTCAAAGATCTTGCTAATTCGCTGGTTGGGTGCCAGCACCCTGGAGGCAGGGTGCCCACATCACTTGGCACGGTTAGCCAGCCTTTCTCTTCGCCTCGCCTCCAGACATCAGCGCCAGGCCTGCCCACCCCCTCGGTGCAGCTCGGCACCTCTCCCAGCGCCCTGCCCGCTGACCGCACACCGCACATACAATAGCCTTGGAAAGCGGCAATAATTGTCTCTGAGATGTGTGGCAGCTTGGGGAGCCGCTCCATCTTCAGCAGAGAAAACCTGTTCCCTGAGAGGCAAGTCTATGGGAACAAGCAAGAGTGAATTTCTTTAATTAACGAGCCAGGTAGGCTGTTGCAGAATCGTCCCAACCCCCAGTTCTCTGAGCACATTTAGAGGATGAAAGTGAGTGATTCATGAGCAAAAGAGGGATCTAGTCATAACCTAATACCCCAGGCCTGGAGTAGCAGAGTATTGTTCTCAAAGCCTGTTGGCTTTCCAAAGATTCAAATTTGTGTGACAGGATGCTAGATGTATTGCCCAAATGGTCTGTCAAATCTATCACGGTGACAAGGAAATATTGTGCTCTCCTCCTTCGCTCTGAAATTCCTTGAATACCTGGTGCCAGCGGTTCAGCTGATAACGCAAGGAGGGATGAAAGCAGACAGGCTCATCTAGAAGAAGTGACTTTTCAAATGGGCTGTGACAGGCTCCCTTCATCTTTCTGTAACGTGTCATTCGGATGCAAGCAACAGACTACAAATAAGCTCTTTGGTGCTGTGAGGCTTGCTACAGCAGTTTTCATCTCTCCATCAATTGTGGACTATTATTTACTTGCTAACGTGCTAGTGACTGTTCCGCTACTTGGAATATATTGAGGGTTGCATTTCGGGATCTGAGCTTGGATTTGGCTATTTTGAAGAGAACTTGAAGGTTTCTGATCAGGCTGCTATGCGCAGGTTTACATTAGGGTAGGTCTGTGGTGCTTGCAGTGGTATTGTTTTGATAGCCAAATTATACGACTGCTTCCTTTAAGCAGAGCGAACACACACCGTTTCTATGTGCTTGATCCTCTTTTATTAATTCTGTCAGCTACCATATTGAGCGCTCTCTTTCTTTGTCGTGGCTCGTATCCAGATGCCGCCAGGATCGCTGAGAACTTCACCGCTGACTTCAGCGGGGTTTCACCTGCGCAGCTGTGCCTGATATCGCACCTCGGGGAGGGAGCTGCCTCGCTCCTGCCGAGTCTCACCTCCTTCCTTTGAAGCACCCGAGCCTCTCAGCCCCTCATGGCGTAGGGTCTGAGGCTTTGAGGGGAACAGGGCTGCAGTGCAGAGACAGGGACCACAGGTGATTGTCACCCAGGGGCCTGGGGGCTGAGACGCAGCCAGGCCGCTCCTTCCAGCAAACGCTTGTGGACACAGAGTTTAGATCTCTGATACAACACAAAATCTCTGAATCACAGGGGGAAAGACCTGCATAGGAAAGAGCTGACAGTGCCTGTTTTCCTGTTTTACTTACAACAGCGAAGCACCGTGCGAGGTGTGATAGGAGCTACTGCCTGCACATGGTGGAGTAAGCATGGCAGAAGAAATATATTTGTGTGTTAACGCTGGCCCCAGCACAGAGTACGCCTCATGCTTTGCCTGCCCTGGCGCAGCCCCAACACACATTCAAGCAGCCTGAGGGCTGCTTTAGCTTGTATCCAGCTTTAATGGCTCCGGCAGACCACTGAGGTGCATGGGCAGGGTGTAGGGATGGCTACAGGTTTTGTAAGTTATTTGAAGCATCTATGGCAACTTGTCAGGGTGATCCGTGGTAAGATAACTAAATCTACTCAGCTGCACATGAGCTCACCCTTCTGAGGCTTGTCCAAGGCTTTACAAAAATAAGCATGTTTACATAAGAGAGCAAACGTTTCCCATATTTGCTGCTTCCAAACTTCTCTACAGCCATCAGTCTACCATGGGAACTATTCTTACACGTTTCAGCCGCTTGCTTTAAATCTTTCTTCTACAATGCGACACAACAAACATCATCTGCTGGAATACTTATCTCTGCAGGCCGTGCTTCAGCTCCTGTTTCGGCGTCAGGCTTCATACAGAGGACTTCAGCACAAGATGTCAGTAGCCGATAAGCGAAGCAGGAGAGAACAGTTGCATTTCCTCCCTCAGACCGTGTTCGTAACTGCACGGTTCGTAGGCCATTTCAGGTGTCTTAGTGCTGGACATTAAAGTTACGTCAGCTGGCTAAGCGTGCTCTAACAGACGTGTTCAGGAGAAGCCTTACAGGTTCAACGTGCCTTCACTTCGTGGGCTTAGTTCATTGCCCCACTCCGACTCCTCTCCCAAACTACCCCTGTGTTTACAAGCCCTCAGTGTTATTTTAGCTTCTCGCTCTTGCCTTCATCATAATCTGTGAAAATCAGGGCTGACATGATGACAAAAGTTGTCACATTGAATACATTGTTTACTTGGCTCAACCAGTTATTTTTATAGTCTCTCTAGAGAAAGTTTCTTATTCAAATTTGCCAGAGAATACTCAACAAGTTTAACTAGAAACTTGGCATTTCCTCTTCCAAGAATTCTTCGAATGATATTCTCCAGCAACAGCCTAATTGACAACATCTTCCTTCACAGAGGCACACACATCCTCCTGCATGAAATTTTCTCCACGCAGTCCCACCTGGGTTTGGGGACTAAACTTCTTCTTGTGTGCACGCAGAAGCACACAGCCAATTAAAGGCTCACCTAGGAATCACGGACACGCTAATCAATTTCCAAAATCGGACTCTGTGTAAATGGGAGATAAACATTCTGCCAACTCGTGCCAAGAGCGATTCTTCAGGCCCAAACTGAGATTTCTTCTGCATTCAGTGCTGTACATTTTACATGCTGCATCCCTCCCCAGATTAATTTTCCCCAAGGCCTTCATATTGTTTTTAGAGGAACAACAGCTAAGATCTTTTCCAAACCAGTGGAACGAGACATCATGTTTGACAGGGAAGCCCTAAAATTTATGTTTTGCTCGTTTCATGCTTAGACTTGAATTTACCAAAACAGCTTCTCCAAGAGGGGATAGTCCCTTGTAATTTATATGCCCTTAACACCGCAGTCACCTGTGTGATCCAATACCATCTGTGTCTGGGTTATTTCCGTGTACGTATATTGATACCTGCAGACATTTTAAGCCTGAGGATGGGTAGACTACTTTAAACTCTATTTGCGACCAAACAAAAATAACCAACCCCCTGAATTTTTTAGCTTATAAATACCTCCCACAAAAGTTTGGTTAGGAAGATTCACTCGCACCATAAAATATTTTATGCTGCATGCCTCTGGCCTTCAGATAACCATGAGCTGGTTTGCAAGGTCTCATAGCTCTTGCTGTTAGATGCCTATAGAGCTGCAAAACAATATTTCCAGTTGGTAAAAATCTGTGTGATTTGTAGTCTGCAGGGTAGATAAGGTATGAGGGAGGGAGAAGACATGGTAATCCAGCAGCAGCAACAAAGATTTCAGGGTGGTCAAGGGATCTCTTCATAAAAAGGGAGCTGAGTCCTGCATCCTAGAAACATGTTTATTTAGGTAAAGAAGAATTTAAAGCAAGGTCACCACTGACATCCCACCCAGCTTTACAGCAAGCAAAATAAATAGCTAGAGAAGGCTGTTTTGAAAAGAAAAGGAAGGAAAAAAAAGAGTGAAAAAAGTGTAATTCTGCAAAATCTTTTCTATCCTGTTTCCAATTTGTGCAACATTTTAGGCTTTAAGGAATAAACAATGTGGTTTGTTGTTTTGTATTTGTTTATTTTGTTTTGTTTTCCCTTGGTGCTTCAAAAAGCCGTTTGATTTACCTTCCTTGGCTCGAGGGCTGTGGGATTACTGCATGCCCTAGTGCCTTGCCTCTAGCCTCCTCCTAGTGCCTGGATGCTGAGCTGTGTGCCCGCAGCAACGCCAGCTCCTCCTGAGCCTCACAGGGCCTGGGAGCACCAGAGCTGCCAGTGTTAGTGTCATGTCCCATTGAGGCTGCTGGTCTTTTTGTACTCTGTCTGTGCTCCCTTTCTGCCTCCCCACACTCTCCACACCAGTGCTATAAATGTTTGTCCCTTTGTAGGTTACACACCAGGTGTGGAGGCATTATTTTGCCGGACTTAAATTTTTTCCAGCTTACCCTGCAAAAGCAGCACACACATGCTTTCAACCTAGAATGTAACGAAGTAAAATATATCACACTGATTTGCGAGACAGGTCTCCCAGTCTGTCTTGTTCAGGAAAGGAGATCACCCTAATAACTAACTCTAAGGAACACCTCAAGGTCCTCCAGAAGGTATTGAAGGAGGTGTCACAAGAATAAGGTAGTTTCATATGAGCTGATGCTGCCAAAGTGTAGCCTTCCTCCATTTCAGATGAATTCAACGGAGTAAAGCTGGCTTTGCAGTATGTGCTAGTTTTCTTTTTAGGATAAACTCAAAACAATGTCATCCCATGCCAACAGCTGTGACTGTGAATAGCTGACAGATTGGGCAGGCAATCTTTTTTTCCTCTGTATTTCTCCAAAAGCATCCAGTTAGCTCTGGCTTGTTCATATGATGGTGTAAGCAGAGCTTTGACCTGTTTGTAAAGACCCCTTTCAAAGCAGATGCTTGACTCCAGGAATTGTTTTCCCTGGGAGTGAACTCAAGCAACGCTACACCTGAAAGACACTCCAATCCATTTTTAATGCGCTGCACATAAAAAGCTAAAACCAAGTATTTTTATCATCAACCTCTTTTCTCCTCAGGGCTTGATATCCCTGGAACCTGTAAAATGAGGTCCTTTAAAGCTTCACCATCTGCAGCAAGTCAGAGATTTCTCTCTCTGAATGCCCTACCTTTCCACTGAGTAGGGGTCACATAGTTTTGATGACAAGAAAATTTTAGGATTTGTATCAAATTAAAGCTTCGCATATGTTTCTTCTGTTACTGATCTTCGAAGTACAGAGGAGCCATACCTGCAGGAGCAATCACTGGCAACCTGTAACTGGATGCATGGGAACAGCACAAAGCTGCACTGGGGGAGACAGTGCCCTCAAAATAACATGCTTTAACTTCTGGTTAGCCCTGAAGTGGTTGGGCAGTTGGACTAGAAGATCTTTGAAGGTGCCTTCCAACTGAACTATTCTGTTCTGTTCTGTTCTGTTCTGTTCTACTCTACTCTACTCTGCTCTACTCTACTCTATGCTATTCTTTTCTATTATTTTCTAAAACAGAAGTTGTACATGAAGGCCTTCTGCAGTACTTTGAGCTCAGGGTTGGCCATCAGGTGGCATACACAGTACTTAGAGAGGCCAATGGATAAAGGAGAGTGGTTTCTTTGCTCTGTTTAAAGCAGGACTGTTTTTGCCAGCCCTCACAACTGGATTCTCTCTTGGCCATGCAAGTGTGTTTGCCCGTAATACATTCAGTCCTCAAAACGAGACATTAGAATTTGAGGATGAAAGCAGGTTTTTTTGTAGTGGAAACATTGCAAAGATGTTCTGCCAGAAAAAAAAAAAAAAATCTTTTTTAGCAACTTGAGCATCCAACTCAAAATAGCAGCTCATGATGTTGGAGTCACTGCTTTCATCCAACACCACAGTGAAAAGCTTTGAGCTGGCATGGCTCAGCAGTCTGCAGGAGGTACGATGACAGCTTCCTGAGGATGCAGATTGCTTTTGTTCTCCAGATGAAAACATTCTTACCATGTCAGTCTCAACATCCCCTTCACCAACCTGGCAAAGCAAGAAGCACGCAGAGAATGGGGACATGTTGCTATGGCATCACTGGCAAGCAAGAAATTTGGTAGAGTTTACTCCAGAAGATAAAAAACCCAGAGCAGTGGTTAGGCACAAAAGGAATGTATTTGCTGGTGTGTAAATAGCAGCACTGCAAAACTGCTGTATTTCTTAGAAGTGCAAGTTATTTTCTCACATCTTGGTAGAAATGCTAACACAATTTCAGGGAAGGAGGGAGAGGAACAAGTCAAAGAGCTCACCAGCCTCAAACACCTAGTAGCTTATCAGATGAGAATTTACAGTTTCTAGATCCCTACCTGACTGCAGGCTCTTTATTCTCATTACAACCTCGTCCTGGGATGTGTAAATAAGACCTTATAAACCCTCCTATGAAATGCTTCATCCAGGATGGCCAAAGCCTTCATTAAACACTGTGTTCAGTTTTAGACATTCATCTCAAGAAAAATGGGGACAAGATGGATGAAATCTAGGTAGAAGCAATAACAATCAGTACTCTAGAAATCTTGGCTTAATGATGCAGTCTTAGGACTGTTTTCCATAAAATGTGACCAAGCTGAGATGTGATATCAGACTCAAATACATTGGGGACTGCTGCAGAGCAGAAGGAAATAATGTGTATCTGTGGTGGATAAGACGACCAGCAGCAGCTTCAAGTGAAGGAAGAGAGATGTAGATTAGAGATGAAGAGAGCTGCCTCAGACCAAGAATGGGAAACTAGTGGAATAAATGGCTGAGGGCAAACTGGAATCTCTGGAGGTTCCTGAGACCTGGTTAGATACACCTTTGTTGGTGTGGCAGAGAATGATTTTGTCTTAGCATGACACAGAAAGGTAGATTAGATAACTTTTTTGAGGTCTCTTCTGGTCTTTTTTTTTTTTTCTTTTGATGATTAGATTATTTGATAACTGTCAAGTCTGTAATAAGTACAGATCTCAGAATCACCATTTCATTTGTTTGTTTGTTTGTTTTCTGACAGGATGCATTTTACTGTGCTGATATATAGAATTATCAATTTATTTCTTTGTAAAATCTAATGGCTTTATACTGCAGTGCTTTTGATACTAGGTGTGTCTTAGAGGTACATAGAGTTTTAAAGAAATTACAGTCGAGAAGATGAAAGAACATCACTTAAACTAGGTTATTTTAACATAACTCATCATCATAATGTTACCTCACCACCGCAGTCACTCCTTCAAAAATAAGGGGATGAAGCAGAGGAAAAGCATCCATGCTGGCTTTGAAAAGGAATTTCCATGTTAAAATACTTGGCCACAAATACCATGCACATAAACACAAACTAGGCAGCTGTCAGATGTGATAGAAATGAAATATAGTGAGAATTATGCTTTTTCCATGTTTAGTAATAAAATGTATGAAGGCATAAGATGTGGATGCAACATCCAAAACAGTAAGCATCTATGATCCAAGTTCTCCAATAAAGGTCCATATGAACTGAAGGAGTGTTTGCAGTATCATCTGAATCCAGGCAAGTTTAATCCAAGGAGAGCATTCAGCCTCTCATTGCGGCAATTACGGTAAGTTCTTAAATGCCGAAATAGTAAATACTTGAATTTACAGCTGTAAGCTATTCTTCTTCTTTCTTATAATCCTGATAGCCATGAATTATCCATTAATTACAAGAAAATATTTTTAATCTTCTTAGAGTTATCTTAGTTTTAGCCAGCTCTGTTTTCTGCCTTGCACTTCTCTTCTTCCTGCAAGGGGAGTGGAGTGACGTACCTCCAAACAGACACCGCTTCTCCTCTCTGTGACCTGCTTCCCAGCAGCCTGTCTCCTCTGCCCAGAGCCTGCCATGGTCATAGAGTTTACCTGTGATGTGGCACCTATTTAGGCCATTTCTTTGAGGGTCATCTCAGCTTCCTCCTCTTGCTTCGGAAGTCTCTTCCTTACAAAGCCCAGACATGCTTGTCCAACCCGTGGTGAGGTAAATCTCTGTTCTTGGCTGCAAGGCTCTTTGAGAAAGCCATCCATTGCATGTCCAGCCATGAAAAAGAAAAACAAAACAAAACACAACAAAAACCCACAAAGCACAATGAGAACCTCCTCTTCTACAAGCTTCACAATCCAAGGACTGATGAGTCAGCACAACCTTCCAGCAAGTTCTGCCTCTTCCTAGCCTAGAGGGTTCCTATATAGCTCTGCTGTTCCTGCTCAGCTCTTTTCCAAAACCTGTTTGAGTGTACCCAGGCAGGGACAAGACGTAGCTCAGGCCATCAAGCAAGGCTACAGCCCCAGCGAAGGTGTCTGATATGTACTTGACATTTCTCTACAGCCTGAAACAAGTATCCAAAAGCACCTGTCTCCTCTCAGAAGGTAAAACCATGCCACTGCAAAGATGCTCTGAAGGTCCCAGTGAGATCTATGGGCAGCCCCAGTCAGAACAGGCCTCTTTCCACCAAACAGTTCTCCCTGTGTACAGCTCAGGGCTTTGCTCAGAAAGGCACACTGGCATGAAATGTGCCCAAGGCCCTCCTATGCTCTACTGCAATTTCTGTGTTTCACCTACGGTGCCTGCTCTGTGGGCTGGTATCCCTCAGCTACACAGCTTCTTGCTTAAGGCCAGAGTGTCTATCTGTATTTCTCCTTTCGAGATGGCATGTAACCAGGTAAATTCAGGTAAATTCTTCGCTTTAATTCTTGTCATCATCCCAAGGAGGTTGGCACAGTGCTGCAGAGCTTTGCCGGGGGAAGCTTGAGCAGTTCTCTGTGTGCTGCCACAGGGCAGACATCATTGCATGAAGCAATCTTCTCCTGTGCCTTCAAGTAGGAACTTGAACATCATCATAAGGATGGTTTAAGACTCATCCTTTTCCCAATCCCGCCTCTCTGCACAGGATGGCTCCAGTTCTGCTTCCTGAAGCCTTGGCGACCTGTGTGGTTTGCTCACAGGAGACTGAGGTTGCCTCCAACCCCGCAGCCCCTGTGCCATTCTGTGGGGTCACATAACCCAAGTTCTACCAGGCAGCGATCTCCACAGCAGGCTGTGGGGTGGCCAGCCGGTGGGACTCTACCAAAGGGCAACCTCAGCCTGTGCTTGGCTCTGCTGCCTTCCATTTTTCCCTCTCCTGTCCCCAGCCTTGGTGTCCTGCTCTGGCCTAAGCCTCCCAGCCTGGATGCCTGCCCTCCATGCCTCCTCCAGCCTTGGGCCTCAACTTTTACCCTGATTCCTGCTTCCACACAGCTTCATTTCACCCTCCGGCCTTTATTTCTGCTCTATTCAGGAGGTAAGAGCCCTGTCCCACCCAAGCCCTGGTATATGGGTGTGGTAGCACCATGTGGGGTTTAACACTGAGGCGGTGCTCAGAATGATTCGAGGCCAAATGGATTCCTCCCACACCTTGGCTGCCCCAGGAGAGCGGGGATACGCGCACGTTATCCCCGCGAAGCTGCGTGCGGGGTCCTGACACCGCACAGCTCCTGTTTTCATGTCATTCCAAGCAGCCTGTGAGTGATGCAGGTCTGCAGCACGCAGACAGGACCCTTGCCATGTTGAAATGCCTTCCAGCAGCAACCACCCATGTTGGCAGGCTATTAAGTTTCTACAGAATTTTGACAAGTCTCCAGAGGAACATCAAACCATCCCAAATCTCCCGAGGGGCTAAGAATTAAAAAAAAAAAAAAATGAAGAAGAAAAGAAAAAAAAATTAAAAAGAAAAATCTGACTTCACATGTCATTATTCCCTGCAGCTTTGTAGCTAATTTAGAATCTGTTGATCTTTGTGCCAATAAATAGTTTATCTTTAAACTACCTCTATACTTTCAGGCTTGATTTCATTCTCAGGTTAGTGTTGATCATTTAGCTAACAATTCAGTGTTCTAACACAGCCTCTAAGAAGAGATACTCAATGTATATGTCTGTGTGTATTTGTTCCATTAAGCAGAACCTCACATGATAGCTGAGCATTTCTGTACAAAAATCTGCCTTCTCGGAAGCAAGCAGTGAGCGTGGCGTTAATATAAGTGCTAATGTGCTGCCCTCCAGTGGAGTCGGATCTAGTTTAGGAGACTGAGTTCTGCAAACCTTCACTCGCAGCATGTTTAAAGAAAACACACTCATATGGCAAATATGAAGTCACAACATTAAATTAACCACTGGAGGGACAGTGTTAAATCTGTTCAAGCGTGTGTTATGGAGAGGATAGTTTGCATCTGGCTTTAATTTTGCAGTGAAAAACAAT
Organism: Oxyura jamaicensis; assembly: GCF_011077185.1. Classification (NCBI taxonomy): domain Eukaryota; kingdom Metazoa; phylum Chordata; class Aves; order Anseriformes; family Anatidae; genus Oxyura; species Oxyura jamaicensis. Next base: position 140,915,683 of record NC_048893.1, on the reverse strand, counting down.
GCTGTCCCAGAGCACCTCCTTTCTCTGCAAGTAGTGCAGTCAGAGGAAGCAGAAGGTCCTCAGCTGCTTGTGGATGACACTTCACATTTCAGAGCTTCTGAGGGTAACTATAGGAAGTTCTCATTTTTAAAGAATAGCCAAATCCAAAATGTTTCAAAAACGACCAGATGTTACATGTAACTATTAAGGCAGCTGGAAGGAGATGTATTTATTCACTACAACATCCCTCATCATCTGGTAGGAAAATGTGGCACCTTCTGGTTTGTACCAGAAATGATTATGTTTATTTGAGCATATTCAATATTTCTGGGAATAACTTTAAACCACTTTTTTTTTTTTCCTTCTCTCACTGGCTCTTTTTCTTCCAGACATTTTAGGACAGTCATTGCTTCGCAGAGGTCCCCTTCTTGTCCACATTTCATTTTTCCTACATATTGTAAAATCTACAATTGGCTCAAGGTTACATTCACAATCTTAACTTGCCTAAAGACTCTTTGATCAAAGAGTAGCTTCAGATGAATATAAATTTTAAAAATGTGCACAACTAAAAGTTGACATTGTAGAACTCAAGACCACAAGACCACGATGTTCACCATTGCTTCAGTTTTCTTTGGATACTACCCTCTTCATTTTCTCAATAATGCTCTGCCATGTTTCCATCACATTGCCTCTGCATCAGGACAACGTAATGCTTTTAAAACCACTGTTTTAAAGTGGTTTTAAAACATGAAGCAACTTCATGTTTTCTTGTGCTCATATCACTGGGATGAGGAAATAAATGTGCGTATGGATGATAAAAAACTCTTTTTCTGTTCTCAGCATAGTGGAGTTGTAGCACCACAAATCTTCCTACTCAATCTGTACCAGGACACATTTTCCCTTTTCAGCTCTTACCCTCCAGCTGGACACCTCTGCCAGCCAGTGCAGATGTGGGCTGGTGGGACACACGGTCATTCATCCTCCCATGCTCTGCCTTGCTCATTGTCTTGCATGGTTTCAGCAGTCTGCTGTGGGGTTTGCAGAGAGAGGTTCTTATAAAATTTTTGGATGTTGGTACCCCAATTCTGAACATATTCTCCCCTCCCTATCTATGCTGGGAGTTAATAACTCCTTGTTTTATTGGCAGTTTTTCTTTTTGTTTGTTTTGTTGTTGTTGGTGATTTTTTTTCAAAAGAAATGCACCTATGTCTTCTGTAAAGTCATAAAAGAAATAAAGATTTCCTTTAGATGTGCAATAGAATATGACCTAGTAGGTAAAACCAGTCTCCTAAGTAGTCCTTGACACAGTGGCTGTAATTTCTAAATGGAAACAGGTACCATGGGCAGTCTGGACTTCAATAAAGCATTTGACACTGTTATACATAAGGAATATGGAGTAGATAGATAAAAAATGAGCAAGCAAAGAGCTATGGATGGATCATGTCAGGAGAGGAATTACTGGACTGAAGGCTCCTGCCTCCTGCCTGCTCTCCAAAATATATAAGGGTATAAGAAGCTGCAAACTGCAATAAAAATTTGCTAGCATGATAAGGCAATATTCCTGCTGAAACAGCCAGGGTACATTTGCAAGCTTACTTCTCCATGGGAAGGAGGTCACGCATTTACTCAAATAAGCTTGTATTTTGCATCACACTGCTGCTGGTGTTGTCACAGAGTTCTCAGGATTTGCATGGGATGGGATGGGGGCAGTGGGGTGGGGGGAATAGGTATGCAGAGACAGTGATCTCTTTTGTGAGACCAGTTGATATACCTAGACGAAGTAAACAGCACTCAAGCCTAGCTCCTTCAGCAGGTCCAAAAACCAGCAGAATAAGCCATGCTAGCTGCAAGTTAGAAGCAATCACTCTCAGATCAATCTTTTTATGCTAATCAATCCCACCACATGAGAGAGAATGATGGTTAACACCTGTGGAGTTGGGGGGTTGCTAACTGGGAGGGCACTGACAGTCTGTCAGCTCCTGCAGAGGGGGGGAAGAACCGGGAGGTGGGGTGGGGGCAGAGGAAAAAAAAAAAAAAAAAAAGGTCATTAGCACCTGTGATATATTTTTAAATATGTTATTACATTTCTGGTATTTTGTAATTAACCCAAGTTAATTGCAAGCTCTTGGATGTGCATTTCCAGCCCAGAGGATAACCAGTTTATAAAACCAGCTTGCTCCCTTGGAAGGTTCAGCTTGACATAGCCTAGTAACAGGTTTATCAGATAAGGTACCACTAGGCTTAATGTGCTCCTTAATTAGGAATGTAAACACCTTCATTAGAAAAAAAAAAAAAAAGAAAAAAGAAAAAGTAAAAAAAAAGGGCCTCAGAGAAATTCTGAAGAGATTTTATGGTTATCAACTCAAAAGTATCACAGCAGAGAAAGCCAATTCTTCTTCACTTTATAACTATGCCCCTGTGAAGCAGAGGGATTTGCCTCCACCAGGACATCTGAGATTTTAGGGTTCCTGCCTGAAGCAGAGATTTGAGGGGCAGCCAGCACCTTTAGGGGCATGTGGGTATAAATAGAAGCATTTGCATATACGTGCATGCCTGTAAACATGCAGTCTATGTCGGCATGTGCTTAGAGTGGGGCTGTGACTTGGGCTGCTGTTAGACATGGCCGTGCTCGTTCCTCCTGTATGCCTCAGCAGGTTGTAGCTCATAACTACCCCCAGACACTGGGGATTTGGCTGCTCCAGCATGTTCCCCCTCCTCGTCTTGCACTGGGCTTTGTCTTGCGTTTTGGCCTTTAGGCCCCGTCCCCTCACTGTCCCCGCAGGTGGGACCCACACCCATGAGCTGTGTGGATGGAAGGGGTTCATGAGGGCTGCTCCACCAGCTCATCCCAGGGCAGTAACACCCTGCCACCTTGCCCTCGGGCACCTTGTGGCCCCAGCTGCCTGTGTGGCCAATTTTCCTGGCCGAGGGCTCCCCCACCCCTCTCCCTGCTCGCCCCAGTGACAATGGTGGCTTGGGCAGCTTGGGATATAGCTCTGAATTTAAATGCAGCCAGCCTTTGGTTTGCAAAAGCAATAAATCCCCTTCAAACATGGTTATGTAAAAAGTAGAATAATACAAAAAATAATGCTTGTTGGCAGTGTATGTACCCCTTTGTCTGCAAGACAGAGGCCTGTTGACAAACAAGAGGCTTTTCTGGGACTCAGAAATCAAGTACCAAATTATAAAAGGCCACCACCTAACACTGAGTTTGTTATGTTTGCCGAACACAGTGAATTGGCTCCAGTGTTGCTTAATGCACTTGTACTTGAATTTCATGGCTGGGACCATCCCAGTGACATTCTCCTTCATGTGGTGACCTGCTCCTGAGAGGCTCGCCCTATGAAAAGCCCACCACTGCTAGTCATTGTCTGCCTGAGATGCAGCAATTCGTATGTTTTCATGTAAACCATGGAAAATAAAAACAGAACTGTGTTTTGAACACTATAACAAATATTCTGGTTTTCAGCTAAGAATGCAAATGTGCTGCAGAGCTCAGAACAGACATTAATTATTTATTGATGGCCACCATAGGGTTTCTATTCTATTTACAATTTCTGTAAGTTCTGTTGATGGTCACTTTAGGATTTCAGCTCAATTTCTTCCAATGAAGTATTTCTAAATTTCTTCTCTTCTGTCCTGTCTACCAACAATTATAGTATAGAAAGGATGTCAGTCTCTGCAGGGTGCTAAAAATCCCCTTCTTCCCAATATCATCATGTTTTGAGGTGCTCAGCAGCTCAAAGGATGGGACCCTGAGGAACAGAAGCAGTGTGAGCTCAAATCCTTATCGATCTCTGTAATGCAAGCCAAGGCTCAGGCTGTTCTCATTATGTTATCTGTCATCTAGAAAGCATAAAGCTCTGTAAAAAAGAAAAGATGTTAGGAAAACATCATCACTGCATCAGTGGTTTGTATTTTCCTAATAGGCTTTTAATTTTTTGCTCCGAAGGGGAAGTAATACATGTCTTAGGAATTAGGGAGAGCTTCTGAATCTAAAGTGAGTTGTTTTCATCCCAGCAATTGCAGCTCACCCCTGGAAGCACGATGCCAAGCGTGAGAGCCCTGTCCCTCAGGCAGGGGCAGGCGGTGAGGCGTCAGGCCCGGTGAGAAGCACAGTGCTGATGCGGCCCTGGGCTTACCCAGCAGATCGCATACGACCACAGTTACTCATTATTTTTTGCACTGGACTTGTTCAATCCCGAAGCGTATGTGTTCACAGTCTGTCCCGGTGGTGTCAGATCTGGCCTGCATCCCTCTCTGTGGAAAACTCCAGAACCCCCCGGGAGTGCATGGCACAGCCTCTCCCACCTGCCCGCTGCCGGCCTTTCCTACAAGAGCAGCCCCGGGCCCTCAGACAAGAAGCGAGCAAGCCAGGAGGAATATGTCGTAGCACTTCCCAGCAGGAGGGGCTCAAAATAAAAGGGATGTCTTCATGTAAATCATCTTCAAAAAATTTTGCTTTCGGAGAGGTTGAAAGTGAGCCTCTCCCACTGAGGAAAATCCTCATGGGGGCTGGCCAAAAAAAATCAAGATTTTTTTTTCTCATTACAGACGTGAGGTGTCTGATTATATTTTTTTTTAATTGTGTGTTAGAACAAATCCCAGATTATTATTGTTGTTTTCTTTAATTATAGAAAACAAAAGAGATCACATTACTTAGCCTAGGGGGTCAGAGCAGCCTTTTGACTTGAGGAAGGTACAGGCCCCTGCTCACATTTTTTGCCCTCATGAGCATTTGCTTGCATAAAATAACACTGACAGGAGAGCCATGGCAGCAGCCTGAACATCCAGAGGTCATGAGGACCTTCTTGCTTCTCCATCACTTCCCCACAAAACACCCTCCTTCCAAGCAGGAACACCACTAAAGTGAACCGTGGGTACTCACACCTAATTTCTGCCCTCATTTCCACAGGCAGGTGAGCTGGATGCACAAAGCAAGTTTAAAAGGGCCTTTCTTTCCTTCTCTCTTTTGGTTTTCTTCCTGCATCACATCATTTTTTTTTATTTTTTTTATTTTTTTTTTCCTGAAAACATTTTTCAGAAAGCTGATGGCCTGTCTACACGAGAACCAGCATGTGTCTTTGTGTAAGATGAGAAAACAGCTTTGGATACAGACTTCCAGATGTAGTTTCCAGATAAGCCAGTCTGCGAGGAAACACATAGCTCTTTATTAGTCTTCCTTGCCCCCACGTCTTCAGCATGTGGTGCCCCCATTAACAAATCAAGCAATCTTCTACGTCTCCTCTAGTCAGTGCAACTACCATGGCAAAAAAAAAAAAAAAAAAAAATCCCATTCCTACGCCTGAGCAATGAATTATTTTTCTGGTGAAGGTGCCAGATCACAGAGGCAATTAAAGAGGTATGTGTAGCTTGAGCTCTTGTAGCTTCCTTTTGATGTTTCAGGTAAAAGGAAGAGTAGAGTTGTAGCATTGTAAAGCTTTTTACATCTTTCTCTGGGGTTGTTTTTAACATGCATTTGCAAGGTCAAAGTAGTATAACGCAGATATGAGAAACTGCGTAGTTCATCTTGTCCTGCAAATGCTATATTGTTCCGTGCAATATTCTGGTGCTCACAACAATACAAACTGTAACCAAGACTACACAATAGTTTTCTTCATAATCTCCATGTTTTCATTTGCTTATAGTTGTCTAAGTTTATTCTCCTGCCAGGCTTGTGCTGCCATCATTGTCATTCAATGACGGTCTCAGAGATGCCTCTCTCCTCTTGAAAGGAAAATTCAAACCGCATCTTTTTTTTTGCGAGGCTGGAGCCAAGCTAAACTCTGCTGCTGAACTCTGAAACTTATGAGACCCTGCAGTGAGGATTATATGCTTATCTCGGTTAAGAAGGATTTAGCAGCATCAGGAGCATACAAAGATTATCTACCAAGTGCATGTGAGAAACTGTGATAATCTGTGGAAAAGGCAGTTCACGAGGTTCCTCTCATAAACCTTGGGAACTCAGGGTAGGCACTGGATTTGCTGGTGGCACCTGTGAAGTTTGTATGGTCTACCCACATTTATTTATACAAGTCCTTTTGTCTAGTGTTCTGCCGCCCAGACAGATATGTCTGTGTACAGAAATATCAAAACTGCAAATCTCTCAGAGACAGCTGTTGTGTCTTTCCTCTCCTGAAGTCAAGATTTGCATCCTTGAAGTCTATCTACATCAGTGAAGAAACTAAAGAAATGCAGAGACACTAAAAAAAATCCTCTCCGCAACATTAAGAAGCACAGATTTCTTTGATCCTTGTGTTCCTTTTCATTTTTTACAGACTTCTTTAAAAGACAAAAAATATCTATGATAGGAAAATAGCTTTTACAACTGTGTTAATAGTGAACACTCGGTACTAAAATAACAGTTAAGGCTGTTTATCAGAAGTTATGAGTTTTAGCTTAGACCACCAACTACGGTAACCTCATTGTTTGTGTATTCTGTATATTTACTCCATTTACTCATGGATACTGTAAACCTAGTGGCAGCGCTACCTAATTATCTAAGTAAATTAAATTCAAAGGCTGACTACAGCAAATGCTGCTCTTTATCCTTCAGACAGCACGAACGAAGCATTTTCTGCCTGGGGATGTATATATGTATTTATTTATTTATTTGTGTGTACCTTCCAGGCCATGGTAACATGCCGCAAAGGCTGCACAGAAGGACCTTTCATCTGGGAAGAGAAATATTTGAGTAACAGGGTCTCAGGCGTCTCTTTTCCTGTTGCCCCAGGCCAAATCTGTGCCTCGCAATCTCCTGGAGAGAAGCTGAGACAGCGAGTCTCTAGCACTGCTTGCTGTGGTTGCCACCGGGAAAATAGTCTTCCTTTTCCTGTCAGCTTCTGTGTGTATTCCTAAGTTATTAACAAATATGCCCTGAAAGGCAAATATGGCTGTAATTAGCAACCCCCTCTAGTCATGCCGGGACTTGCTGTGTGTCGCACACCTGATCCACAAAGACCCAAGCTTTGTTTTACACCTCCTTTCCTGACACCCACTTGTACTCAGCTGAAGCTTTGAGTCAGGATGTGCGGAAGGCTCAGCAGACAAGCTGCTGGAAATCCCATATTGCATGGGAGCCATTGCATGGTGTCTCCAAAAATATACTTCCAGCTTCTTCCTGCTGACCACTACCTGCCATCCTATGCGACAGGGTCATTTGTTTTGGTTGAAATGTGCAGACTGACATTACTCCACTCTGGTCAAACCTTCAGTGCCATAAGCTGAACAACAATCAGCTGATATATTCTGCAGCAGATGTTTACATGCACATGAAGAAGGACTGAATCTGTAGGACAAAACCAGCACAAAGCAAGGCTTTCCCCAAAATAATGTATGGTGGAGGCGCAAAGAAGGATTTGCAAAATTGTTTCTGTGCACCGATACACATTTTAATCTGGATTTCCTACACACGCTTTAGTACCAGTAATCAAAAAGATCAGCAGTAGACCAAGACTTCAGCTTTGCCTGCCAAATATTCATAAATAAAGGGTTTTACTGGAGCAGCAAAGCTCTATGCAGATGCATGATCTGCTGCTCATCTCCTGAATTAAGAAGTGCTTCAGTGTGCCCTGTGTCTGCAGGGGACAGCCCCTGGACTGCTTCAGATCTGGAGCTTGATTTCTGCCCTTTGGGACTACCGAGGCAGCATCCTATGCCAACATCATGGCTGTTGGTGTCCTGAGTGGGTGCATGGATGCCAAATTTGTGTAAACCAGGGTTTTCCTCTACCTCTTCCCAGGGCTCCTCGTTTTACTCCTGGAGGCCCCCAGCAGCACTGTGTACCAGGGAACAGGAAGGGAAGGGGCACCTCCTGTAAATTTGTTCAAGAATTCCCCAGAGCTAATTACTTCTAATGGTTATGGACCATAATAACTGGAGTTTTTTTGCTTGTTTGGTTGGTTGTGCTTTTTTGCTGTTGTTTTTGTTTTTCCTGCTTCTTGGCAGATGCAGGCAGATTGTCCAAGCTTTGCATGTTTCTACATATGTCAGCTAGGCACAAAAGTGATCTTAGCACTAGAAAATCCCTTGTTGTGCACATGGGATTCATGTGTGATAGATGATATGGTGTGGGTGTAAATTAAAATGCTTGAAAATTGACACCAAGCCCAAGAGCAGCCTAGCATATCTTGGTAGATACCAGCAGGTATCATCCCAGCTAAAGGGCTAGCTATGGCCCTACTGCCAGAAACCTCCCGCATCAGACTTTGCACTCTCCTCCATTATAAAAATAAAGTAAACATTTTGGTTTTTAACTCTAAAGGAAACAAAAACAAAAATAAAAACAGGAAAAAAAAAAGAAACAGATAAAACACACAAACAGAAAATAACTTTGTCAGTCTATAGCAACATACTTGAATGGGTGCGGCGGGCTGGAGGGAGGGAGAATAATTAATTTTAACATTTTGGTTTTCCAATCTGGAAAAAAAAAAAAAAAAAAAAAATCTCCCCTAGTGTTCTAATCCGGTCATATTCAGCACTTTGAACTGGCTTTTTCCAGTTAATATTTGCCATATGCTTGACATGTTGCCACGTGTAATGACAGAATGCAGGGGGAAAAAACGTATGTTTACACACAAAACATACCCCCACATGTATGTTTATATTGAGATAGAAAAATATTTTATGTATGTATGTATAACTTGACACTTTCAACATTTTATGTAAATAAATACCAAATGGATAGAGAAGATTGTATTATACATTAATAGGCTTATACTTCTTCGTTTCCATTTTTCAAATCTGGCTATGATTGCATGTGAGTACCTCGAACAGTAAACATCTGGGTGGCTTGAAAGCAACTGAAGCAAGTTTTTACTGAAAGACATGCTTTTACTGTAAAGTTACAGATTCAAACTTCGCCAGTGAAATTCTGTGTCCAGACCCAATTTATAATAAATGTGATGACTTTGCAATACCAGTGTGGAAACAGCCTTGATAATATTCATTTATGAAGTCTAACAAGCTCTCTTATAATTAGGATTCAGTTTAACAGACGTGTGTGAAGATTATATTCCTGGAACTTTTCCAAGTAACTATACTGTCATAGCCAAAGCCTTTGTCCAACTTAAATGTTTGACAGTTTATGCAATTGCATGACTATTTTCCATCTCTCACCTTCAGCTTTAGGACAATTTATCTCTGATTCTCTTTTGTTTCTAGGTTTCGAAGTGCAATTTCCTGCAGAAAAGAATATACGTATAATTCAGCTTGTCCACCCACCCACCCACCCAGTTACCTGTCTCAGCTAGCCCAGTTGCTAGAAGGAACATACAAAGCAAGTTCCTAGTTTGATGCCGGCATGATATAATCTTTGCTTAATCCATTTGGTGTTTAAAAATGTAAATGTTAGTGGCTATCTCAAATTCTGTAGTGCTGCTCTAGTGTAGATTGTATGCTTGAAAGTGGCACAAAGCAGCAGTCGTACTCTTCTGTGAGCCAAAAAACCTTGCAGTATCTGAGATGTGGAAAATTTAAACAGCAGTTTACATCCTAGGACCAAAGTGTTGCAAATGTATCTCAAACATTTGCAATTTGAAGCTGTAAAATCCCTAGGGCATATTATGTGCTGTAACAATACCATTAAATATATTGTATCATGCTAGAGAAACAATTTGTGTTGCTTTTTCCTGTCTCTTTTAATCCCTTAGAAAGAAATCCAGTACATGAATATGCAACATTAGCTCTTATTCAAAGTTATTCATAGAACTGAATTTGGAAAAAAAAAAATTAAATAAATTAGCACTTGTGTTTACAACAGAGATCACAGCCTTTATTTCCCCCCAGCCATTGTAATAGCACTTAAAATACAAAGTTCAGCTTCCTCCTTGAGTTTAAGCTCTTAAATCTACAACTTTCCCTATGAAAAGAAGCCAAGGCTGTTAGCAAAGGCAGCTCTGGGCTTTCCCAGCAGGTGTGTGGGAGCCAGCGAGGAAGGTGGCTGCCTGTGCCACTCGCTATCAGGTCACTCCCTGGCTCAGCTTTTGGATGCTTCATCTAGATCTTTCCTTGACAAATCTGATCTGGCAGGGTCAAGGACACAAGCCAGGCTGAGCTACTGACCCCCAGCCCTCTTTTAGTGATCATGATGTAGCTCTCGATTCCTCCATAGGAGGACTTCTCCAAAAGCCAGCAAATGCCAGGGTTCGTAGCCTCATCTCTGACAAATTTGTATGAAGATTGCAAGGCCAGGCTGCCTCATGCAATGAGCTTTCTCAGAGAGGCAGGAGATGTGCAGCAGTGTGTGTGTGTGAGAGCACGTGCACATCTCCCCTCTCTTTGTTTAGACCTCTGTATAACTCCAGGCATCACTCCCATTTACCTTTGTTCTGATGATGAGCCTTTCTGTTCTTGTTTTGGCAACACACACAAATATTTACTGATGTTCATAAACAATCACCAATTCTATCGTTTCAGGTAAAATATCAAGAGAACATGGCTCACCTGGGTGAATGTAAATGGACTCACGTGTTCCCTTTTCTGGTGGTAGGTATCCGCATGCATGCAGGCATTTCCAGCACACAAAGATCACTGGGTTCTGCTCGAGTCTCTGCAAACATCTATGAATTGCTAAGACACACCTACAGGCAACTGAGCACTGGACACTGGTGCAGGGATAAGTTTCCATTCAATAAAACACTTAAGCATCTCCTTCAGTGCCACTTAGACTGGAACATCTGTTTAAATCTGTATTTCCCAGTGTGTGGGAGAAGTTAATAGGGAGGAGGAGGAGGGAGGAGAAGGACCCCAAATGGAGCAGAAGCAGAAAAGACATCTGCTACAGCCCACCAGGCTCTGGAGGAGCTGATTAGCCTGGATGTCACATGAAACTCAGCCATATCACAGTTGAGGCCCGAGGCAACTCATTATCTCAGGTTGTTGTAGTTGTCCCTTACAGTCACATTTATGAAGGCTCATTAGAGTTGGGAGTGGAGAAGGAGTAAACTCGGGCATTTACTGCACCAGAGAGGGAGAAATAACAGGTCAGGAACCACGGCCTTCAATATTTTGAGGAGCAGCTGTGCCAACAGGCACAAAGGTCAGTGCTCTGAGAAACTCTTAACAGGACCAAATTGCTGAAACCCATGACTGCGTCTGTCCTATGTAGCGGCACTTCTTCAGCAGCTGAATGGCAGCTTTGGGATGCCTCATAGCACAAGGTCAGACCCACTGTAATGGCTGGGCAAGGGGAGGGGACAAGGTGTGTTGGACGGAGGCGGTGGCAGTGATGCTCTGGTGTCTCTTGTGCAGGTTTCCCTGGTGTACTCCGCGAGCGCTGAATACTCCAACTGCGGCGAGAACGAATACTACAACCAAACCACCGGCATGTGCCATGACTGCCCCAAGTGCGAGCCGGGTGAAGAGCCGTACATGGTAACTTCAGCATCCTCCTCTGGCTGGGGGACACGTGTGTCGAGCTCCTGACACGACATCTGAGAGGCGGCCAAGGGGACTGAGGCCTGTCACTGGGGGCAACGCACTCGGTCTGCAACACAAGGTTCCCCCATGGTTAGCTAGCCTGTGGGCAATTCTAGGATGGAAAATGCCCTACCTAAACACAAATGCTTTGTTACAAGGTGGTAATGCATTGATATGAGAGAAAATAGGGAAAGAAAGGGATGCGTGAGCAATTTTAGGCCACGCATCCCTCAGATGGGAGTGCACGCATGCATGAGGGTGCTGTGGGGGCAGACACCATGGACCCACACACCCATATGCTGCGTGCCAGGAGCAGCCTGTTAAAAGTAGTATGTCAGAAGTTGTAAGGTAAAAGCTTCACACACGTTCTCTGCCAGTGTGTTCTCATCTCAATGGCTATTTAAAACCTGACAGTGCCATTCCAGCATCGTGTGATAAATAGGTTAGTCTGGCATGCTCGCTGGCCCCCCACACAGAGAATTTAATTTCTCTCTCCTGCTAAGATATTTTGGCACTAGAGGAACTTGGAAGCTTCTGCCACATTTTAAATTACAGTTCCTAAGTAACCATTTGATTTACAGCAGATAATTGTTGCATATTAAAAAATAAATTACTGAAATCCTGTTTGGTTTTAATGGGATAAACATCCCATTGCAAGAATTTCACACAGTTGGTAGTCCTGAACGAGGATGTTTGAATAATAACCACTTCATATTAGTTTTATTTAATCTAAACGTAACATTCATCTGGGACACGTGAGTTCTGGGGTTACCAAACCTCATGCAAACTTTTCTTTTTCTAATGGTCTTTGTGACCTCTCCTGTCATGAAAACAAGATCACTGATATCCCTGCTGGAACTCTGTTTCCCCTGCAATTTTCTTCTCAATTCTCCAATTTTCAGTTCATTTTTTATCTGAGCAGCAGCTGAAATTCACTTCCAAGGCTGCAACGTAATTTAAATAGCCCTGAGGGGTCACTGCCAAGGAGTATGACATCCCAGCTCCCGTTTTCCTCCCCAGGACAGAGTGTGTTTTGTTCTTATGTCCTGCCCTGGCCTTTTTAGGACAGATGTTAAGGGACTTGGTACTACACTGTGCCAGGTATCTCATTCCCTTTTCCTAGCAGCCAGTGTGCAACACAAGCCTGCTTTCCAACGACTTTGTGTTGTTGCAGACCTGTGGATATGGCACCAAAGATGAGGACTATGGCTGCATTCCCTGCCCATCAGAGAAGTTTTCCAGAGGAGGTTACCAGATATGCAGACGGCACAAAGACTGTGAGGGATTTTTTCGAGCCACAGTCCTGACACCAGGCGATCAGGAGAATGATGCAGAGTGTGGACCTTGTCTCCCAGGGTAAGGATTCAACTACAGACCTTTGCTTTACCCAAGGCACAGCAGAATACGTTTTTTAATGTCAATATGTCCGACAGCTTCTCTTCATGTCGTACCTGGTTGTAGTACAATATTGGTGACTTACACCTTTTAGTCCCTGCTAAAACAGTAAGTTTAAATATTTCAAAAGTATTGGTGAATTTAGTAAATCAGAAGACCTCATCAATCGTACTGAAATCTCAGTGACTGAAGAAACAACTGTTGGGAACAAACGAGAAAAAATGAAATTTTTCCTGTTCACAGAAACAGAAAGGAAGTAGTTCATGTAGCATAGGTGTGCAGTGATGTTGTAGATGCTCTAAGAAGTACCTCTTGGCCTCTAGCTAGAACATCAGAAGTCCCCATTGTCCTCATTCATAGCTTATTCATAGGGCCTGCATCCTATGAATAAGCTCCATGAAGATGTCCTGGATTCTCTGTATGGTTCATGCTGGCACTGGAAGTCTGTGCCCACGAACACATAATCTCTCTTCTCCAAATGTGACCAGCTGGCAAATTTGTCAGTAGCTGACAGTATTAGTTAATCGAGCTGTTAGGAGATAGTTTGTGTTTAGTCAACAGAGAGAAAGGGGTCTAAGGGGCTGCTAATGTAGTGTGTGTGCTCTTATTCAGAGTAAAAACAAGTTCCAGAGCTTGTTGAAGGGGCTAAAATATAAGCTGTTTTATTGTCCATCTTTTTAATGCCTGTTAAGATCAGTGTGATTCTGATAGTAATAGTGAGAAAGCAGTTGCTACACTGAATATATTAGCAATATATTCTTCACTAAGTTACCTTACACCCAAGCATGCCTTTGCTTTCACTTTTTTTTTTTTTTTAATTTGTGTGTGTGTGTGTGTATGTGTGGCATAAGCAAATACTCTATAACAAAACCTCACTTTACCTACATTTTCAATTTCTGCCACTGTAGCTTGTTGGTTTAGATGTGTACCTCCTCCCGACATTTGGCTTTTGTGCAATTTGCCGACGCAGCATAGCCCACACAGCTTATAACGCAGGAAACTCTGCTTATAACTGCTAAAGAGATTCTGCAAGGCTCCAGGTTTCTTATATCAGCGAGTCTGTGTGAAATTTTCACAGTTTACAAATAAAAAGGAGGACTTGTCTAACTGCCAGCCAAGCAAACTGATGATGTGATTTGAAAAGAACTCCCTCTTGACTTCCCCTCATACATCATAAAGAGCAAGAAAGTTAAATAGTGGCCACAGTCGCTGTTTTGCAATTTTGTCAGGACTAATGAGGTCACCCAGGTGGGAGTGGGGTGCTGGCTGAAAATAATCAGCTTGCACAGCTGGTGCTTGGGGAGTAATCTGAAAACATCCTGTTTGCACAGGTGTAACCTGCAGCAGAAATTGGCCTGCTGTAGGCTGGCTGTGTGCAGCTTCTGGGTTGCTTTGGCAAGGCCAGCAGCTAAGGAGAAACATGCACTTACTCTGAGCTTGAAGAGATTAAAGTCTCAGGATAAATTACATCTGGGCTGAAACAAGCTCTGAAGCCTTTTTGATGCAACTTGGAGAGCCCAGAGGTTTCTTCTCTGTGGTGGGGGGGAACACAGAAGCCCTGCATCAGAGCAAGAGAGCTGGTGGGCAGTGCTGACTGGGCACCCTTTGCCATTGCCTCAGTGGCACAGGGACAGCCAGGTGCCTGTACGAGTGGCATCTGACAGCACTCCCTTGACCAGGCACTGATCCTCAAGGAACCTCTGAGAATGGAAGGGAAAAATTAAGGTCTAAATTTTCAGAGGACCGTGCTTCAGTAGCATGTTGCAGACCTTCCCCAGGTAACAACCTGCATGTTGCAGTCTCTGCCTGGGGGCATATCGACCCTTTGATATTTCCCACCAGCTCAGCAAAGCAGCTTGAGGAAAAGATAAGAATGGCACATTCAGATCAAAAGTTTTTAGACAAAGCATCACTGAACTAGCCACCTTTACCTGTGGCTGCAAATGTGTTCCTCTATCATTTACTTTAAAGTCGTCACCAGATAATATTTTTCCTTCGATTTTTTTTTTTTTTTTTACAGTATTACTGATGATCTGTTTTAAGGAAGAAGGAGACCTTTGGTACAAGAGCATCCATTATTTCTCTGTGTTCAGGTTCCCTTTCATGTAAAATAGGAAAGCACTATTGGTCAAGCTTACAAGAATGTTGCAAGACTGTGACCTGGGAAGAATTTAAAGTATTGGCTCCAAAGCTTTGGTCTTCAAAATCAAAGTTCAGCTGTCAGTGATCTCTGGAGGTACCTGGACCTAATATCCTGGGGCTCTGCTCCTATACAGAAGCACTTCCAGCATGGTAAATAGGATAGGTCAACAATAGGAAAATTAGGTACAACTCAGACTCCCTCAATGGGATGACCTGTTAGGTGTTCTTGGAGTGTGTCGGAGATCATAACCCATGAGGAGCAGCCACAGTGGGTCAAAGGAAGGGCCTTTTTAGGCCAGTAGCAGCCATAAGTGGATACCCTCAGATGAGTAAGAACAGGGCAGGTGTACATGATACCTTCCCCTAATGCTGTCCCAGCAGTTACTTTCAGTTTGAAGCAATTCACTGGTCTTCTCACAAGACAGAATGCAAAGGGATAATATTCCTATAAAATGCAGTCAGAAATGCATCAGCTGCCAACTCCTCCCCATTTAATGTGTTTGTCCATGGTTACATCAAGTCCCTGAGTGTGACATGGCACCACCAAGATTAGCTCAAGATAAACCATCATGGTGTTAAGAAGGAATCATAGAATCATTAAGGTTGGAAAAGATGTCCAAGATCACCTGGTCCAACCAATACCCTACTACCAATGTCACCCAGTAAACCATGTCCCTAAGCGCCAGGTCCAGCCTTTTGGAAAACACATCCACATTTCGGTCTAGGCTCCACTCTTGTGCTTTTACTGTAACACCTCAAAATCCAAGCCTGGGAGTGTTAAGGAAACAGAAATAGTAAGTTTCAAAGTGGAAGGGCAGAACCAGGAAATTTGTGATTTTGTTAATGTGCCACTTCTTCTCCATAGTTAGTGATATGAAGACATCAGATACTTCCAACATTGCTTTTAATATTTGGTGCATTGCAAAATAGCCAGAAACATAAGCCTGGTGCCAGTACTTCATAGGGGTGAACCATTAATGTTTGCAACTGCAGAACTTCCTACTCACCTGGGTGAACAGTTGCTTGCCAATGAACATCCTCTTCAGTCTTCTTTACCCATCCTCCAGCATTCTGCACTGTGGTGAAAACCAAGAAATATTCCACTAGTGTGAATTAATTACATGTTAGTAATTCCAACAGCCTGTTGGAAGGGCTGTTTATCTTCCCTAAACCACTGTGGCTATTATGTTGTGAATCCTAGCTGTCTTGTATTTTTCTTTATAGTTTTATATGTATCTTTGGCCTGACTCTTTCTCTCTCTTTTTTTTTTTTTTTTTTTTCTTGGTTTGGCAGTCATTTACTGCTTTTTTATTAACTTCTTTGCAACCTAGTATTCTGCAGGCCCCCACAAGAGACAAAAGATTAAGTTTTGCTCTTGAGAGAAGGGCAGAGTGGCAGAAGGGGCACAGGAGCCAAAGGGGAGAGTGAGGGTGAATCTTTTAATACCAGTAAGAAAAAAAAAAAAAGGGAATTATGTTCAGTTTGCATACTCTCTGAGGTACCTCCAAGCACCACCTTCCATCTTGCATCTCAGTGTCCATTTCCTGGACGCTTATAGTTTGTTTGAAGGCTGGGCCATCCATTAGTGAGCAGCTGTTTTTGATGGACAGTTTCAGCAGTAATTTTCTAATGTATACATTTTCCAGAAGAAAACATTCTGCACATACGTAGACAGGTATGTAAGAGCAGAGAATGGATTAATTGTTGCTTAAAATGTTTATTATGTTGAGTACTCATCTACATAGAATAGATTATGACTGTTCATTTCTTCATTAAAATTTTGCAAGTGATTTGTAAAGGCATATCCATAACATCAACTGTGTATGATTTCGATGCAATTTACTCATTATATTGTCTGTGGATCCTATTCTTGCATAACCAATTACTTTATTTCAAGACTAACTTTATTGGCAGCCCGGAAGTTCAAATTATGGAAAGTTTTCCTTCATGCTGTAACTCCGTGATCAAGGGCTTTCTTATAAACTATATAGCAATAAACCTAAAGAAGAAAAAAAAAAAAAAATGTGAAGCCTAATCCGGCTTCCCTGTAAGGATGGTGTTTTCCTGCATTTGTTATTCAGATTTGGCTCAGATTTGGCTCTGTTGTTACTAAGATTATTCTTATGGTGCTTGTGAAGAAAATTAGCCAACCATATCCAAGCGGTGGTCTTGCCTGAAAGAGACGGCTGTTTCAGAAAATAATGCTCTCTTATTTTGAAAGGTCTTATTTCAGGGCATGCCATAAACTGCAGCTTGAACTCAATAGGGAGAATAATGTTGTTTTAGGCAATGATAGTACTTCTTGTCATGTAGGCTTGATGGTTGATTAATTGACTTTTAGGGGTAAAAGGAAGAAGAGAAACACTGTCTCTATTCAGGTGGGTTTTTTTTAAAAAAAAAGAATAATCTTTGCATCAAATTGCTTATAAAAGTTGGTGTATTTTTTTTTAATGATTTTATCTCAATGTAATTGGTTGCTGCTGAACCATACTCAGTTGCAGTATATTAATTTACACTGTTTTGCCTCATCTTGCCCTTTGTTTCAGTTACTACATGCTGGAAAACAGACCTCGAAATATATACGGGATGGTTTGCTACTCGTGCTTGTTGGCGCCTCCTAACACCAAAGAATGTAAGTGCTCGGCAATTTCTGTGCATTTCATCTGATTTTGACTCAGATCATCTGGAAACTCAATACGAAGTTTTTTAGCGATGATTATGGTGTTCAAACAATAAGTCAGTCTCCAGTAGAACAGTTTCTGCTTCCAAATAGCCTTGCCAACAAAGGAAGCAAATGCTGAACACCTGGGGAGAGATCAGAACCTTTGATTTTAGGACCTGCTATTGTTCAGTTATACTCCAGTTTTCATCTGTTAAGACATCCCATGCAGTAGTTATCTTTATTTAACCAAGTAGGTGCAAGACACCACAAATCTCTATAATTTTTTTATTCAGTTCAGCTATGAAGAAAACATGTGACACTTTATAGATCCTCGTAAAAGTACATCGCACCTTTTTACATCCTTTGGTTTCAAAGTGATGCAGCTGTTAGTGCTGGAGTGTGATAGCCAGCGCTGATAGGAGGGATAACTGTATATTTCATTGACAAAAGGGGAATGCCTGTAGTTTGCTGGTTGAATAAAAAAATGTATGCAAGTGTGTGCAACATGCTGGCAGTACACATTCGTGTGTGCAATAGTCTCTCTCAGGCTGTAGAGAGCAGGGACAGCCCTGCCGTAGCACTCTAAAGCAGAAATAATCCACCCAAGAAGACTTCATTCTCCTTTAAAGCATAAAGAAAGTGAGAAAGTGAAAAGCAAAACTGAGGCTCCCTCTGAATGAGCAAATGACTTGGATGCTCGCTCAGAATCTGGAGCAGACAAGAAGGAAAAAAAAAAGACGAAAACAGCCAGTCCCCCAGAGAAACCTGATGCATGTAAAAACAAAATCCCATCCGTGCTCTGTTCTTTTAAAAGTCTTTACCATGGAAAAGTATTACAGTACTTTGCCTGCTTGATTTGAAAGCAGTGGTTGATACAAAGCTGCCTGAACATTTATTCATGTATACAAATAGCAATTACCTAATTCAGATGCTGCTGAACTGTGTATGGTTGGTACCCTGCAAGCCACTTCAAAGGCGGAGGATCGGTTATTAACAGCTACCACTTTTCCTAAGGCAGAGGAGCTCCAGTTAGCCAGGGATAAATACCACCTTGCAGAGCTCCTGGTGAGCGGTGACAGCCCATATGGAGGTACTCCCCTGACTCGTGTGCATGCAACCTGGCTGGTCAGCTCACCCTGCCTGACTGCAGGACCCCAACCGATCCCAAAATATGTGCTTCTACCCCAGAAAGCAGGAGTGGGTGAGGACAGTGAGCATGATTCTAGTGAGGTTGGGTCTGTACCAGGAGGTGAGGTAAGGGTGCAAGGGAGAGCTGCACTGTGAGATGTGGGAAGGCAGTAGAGAGGTAGGTGAAAACATGAGGTTAGGAGGCTTGGTGGGAGATGAGGGCATGCGGTGTTGGACACACCTTCTCCTGCATGCATGTGCAGGCTGGCTGCCCTGTTGATGGGTATATAGCCATGCCTGCTGCTAGCCAATAGCCCACTGCTGCTGAGGGCACCCAAGCCAGCTAGACCCTAGAGCCTGACTTGATCAGCGGCTGATCGTTCGTACCTGGCAAACAGACAAACAAACTACCCTGTTAGCATGCCATGTCTTGCTTCAAGGTGCGGGGTATTCATCTCACCAATTCCTTCAGATGCCACCGGCCAGTTAAGATACAAACACCCCCAATATGCCTCATTTCCAAAATAAAATATGGTATGAGATAGCAGGATTGATTGGAGATGAATTGCTTCTTCAGCTCAAATGGTCTGCCTTAAACACATGCTAAAATGGATTTTTAGTAGTATCAAACATATTGTAGCTTACTCGTCTGGCAAGGAACTACTGCAAGATGTTACAGCTACTTCTCAATTCCGAAAACAAATCTTTGTCTTTTGCAGGATATCTGGCAGATACTACATATAACGTGCTTACTTTTGTGAGGAAAGTGTCAATTGCACAATGGATTAACCACAAGCATTTTAAACCTGATAAACACAAGAATAAATATACTATCTTTGGAAGGAATTTAGGCAACCTACAAACTGACTGAGTATTAATGTAGAAAATGTTAGCCGTACAAAGAGTAAACATAACCATTTTAATCAGGTCCATGAAACCAAACATTTGATTACAATAGTTCAATGGGTCAGAAAGCTTCTGAAAATGCAAATCCTTCAAATCACTAAGCTCAGGTGATTTGGTTTATGATGTCTAAAACCTTGCCAGGGTGCTGCTCCCCAGAGCTGCCTTTTATCCAAATACTCCTCTGTATGGCACACAACTGGAGAGAGTTGACGCAAAAGATGGCAAGGAAACAAGGGTGGCAAATTACTTCAAAGTAGGAAGGTGGGTGTGATAAGTTCTGCTTTACTACTTTTCTTCTGGATTAAGAAAAAAAATAGGTCAGACAAATCCCATTTTAGGCCTTCATTAGGTTTGAGCTGGGACTGAAGGACAGTGGTGTTTTCTTTAGCTGCGAAAATACCTCACTGTGGTATATATACCTTGTCTGGCCTCCACGTTACACAGGGCCACAGAGCACAAACTAAGCTGGGTATGTGCACTGCTGCAGGGAAACCTACTCAAAGACTTTGCCTGACTGTATATTTTATCTGGCAGAAAAGTATTTGGTTTTGATCAAAGGGTAAACAAATAACTTCCAACTCCAAGAGCCTGCTGTGCAACTTTCATCTCCTAAACAGTCAATAAACCTTGAAATGGCTGAGGAAACAAGATGAACGCCCTGTGTCCCAGCATCTGGAAACATTAGTGTAAAGAGTATGGAAAGTGAGAAAGAGATTCCCCGATGAGCCTGTGTCACCTTTATTTTTTTCTTCTCAGGAGAATTGAGATATAAATAGCACAAGTAGCATGGATCAGAGGGGGAGGAGAGGGAGATTTTGCGTATAGGTCAGATATTTAATTGAGATAAATATATCACCAGATTGCAGTGTTGAATATCTCTCTCCGGACTGAAGGATAAAAGCAGTAATTCTATGTGGTCTTTGAGAGATGTCAGTGTTCAGTGGTGGCTTGTGGGAAAAGTGCTTGTAGAGGGCAGGGAGTGTGCTTACATGGGCATGAGGATGTGTGCTATAGAATCACAGAATCATTAAGGTTGGAAAATAACTCCATGTTCATCTGGTCCAACCATCCCCCTACCACCAATATCACCCACTAAGCCATGTCCCTATGCACCAGGTCCAACCTTTCCTTGAACACCCCAAGGGATGGTGACTCCACCACCTGGCAACCCGTTCCAATACCCAACTGCTCTTTCTGAGAAGAAATGTCTCCTTATTTCCAAGCTAAACCTCTCCTGGTACAACTTGAGGCCATTCCCTCTAGTCCTGTCACTAGTTATTTGAGACGAAAACTTTTTCTTACTTGGAAAAGAGTTTGTCTCTTGAAAGGAGTCAAGATCACCATAAAGATTGCAATTATTCATCTCCTGGGCACTGTGAAATGCCTGCGTGTAAGACTTTGGGACCCTCATTTCTTATATGTAGAAGCCTCAGGCCTGGCTTGCTAAGGCCAGAGGGGCACAATGCCAAAACATCAAAGATGTGAGACCTTCAGCTGCCTGTGAAGGAGATCGTGAGCCATCAGTGACGCTTGGCAACACTAAACTGGGATATGATACCTCTGTGATAACTAGCAGCATTGCAGAGAGTAAGGGTTGCAGAGCTACTGGATGCAGGTTTCCTATGCAAATTGGAGGATGATGCACTGCAGGTAGTGAGCACCAAACCACTCTAAGATGTGGCTTCCCACAGTTAATGGTGCTGGCTTTGCTGTCAACAGCTCTGGCATTGGAGTCAGTTGAGGCCTCTGAATATGTAGGGTTGTTTTTCTGTTTTATTTCCTTTTATCCAATGTAAAAGTCTATGCAAAAGACAGAAGATTTAAGCTACACAGAGTTTATCTGGCACAGAGGTACAGCCACTGCTGGAAGAGATTTTATCTTTGTACAGCTGCAGTTCTCAACCATTTTATAACTCTGCTCCTCTGCTCAAACTTTGATATTTGCCATTCCAGTTCAAAAGTGATGGAGGAAAACAAAATCAAACCCCATTACAAAAACTTGAAGAACGTTATATTTTGAAGTTGTATTTACACAATTACATCAAATACGCAAATACTTCTCCACTCACAAATTATCGATCTAGGGAATTTCAGCAATGGATTGAGGGTTTTCTTCCTCTATGTGTTCCTATGTGTGCATGGACGCAAAATATTTTTAATTCCTCTAATCTTCTTTGACCGGCCGTAGACATGAAAATGGTTGCAATAATCAACCTGTGTAAGTTTTTAAGTCTAACATATGCCAATGATGGCTTAGCAAAGTTAAAAAAAAAAAAAAAAAAAAAAGAGAGAGAGAAAGAAAGAACAACAACAAAGGAAAACAATTGTAGTCAAGTTATTTTTGAATTACCAAAGAGTGAATGGCATCTGGAAACATAAAAGATTATTTTTATTGTTGTCTCGTTAGAACTTCAAAAACAACTGAACAGATGAGAGAGAACAATTTACTAAAGGGATGACAGCTCAGACAAGCTCTAATCAGTGGTCACTGCTATACCCATGTGCTCAAGACTGAGAGATCAGACTCCTTAACTGAAATGTTTAACACAAACAAGCCTAATGCCAAAAGCACTTGTGTTAGTGAAAAATAATTATTTCATAGGTTTTTATTTTAACTCCCCATTCTTTGTAATATCACTAATTTTCTTTCCTTGCCAGTTTTGTCCTTTTGTAATATGATCAACATCAGGACATTTTCCTTCTGTTTCAAATTATGCTTACAAATGAATAAGCTTGTTAGCTGGAGCTAACAAACCTTTTTTTTTTTTTTTTTTTTTTTTGAGTTGTTTGATCTCTGAACACCCCATTCCTCTTCACATGTGGAATGGGAGAAATGTTGAAGGCAGTGCTTTATTGTTCACTGGTGGTATGGCCTTATTCTCATCCCCTCAGGGCTTGCCTATATTAGGAGAGGAACCTAATATTAGGACAAAATTGGCCAGCCTCAGCCATAAACCTTAAAGAGGAGGGATCCGAGGATCAAGCATGGGGTTTGCTCTCTTGTACTGCTGGGAAAGTTGGGCCCACGTATCATGCAGGAGGTAATTTGGTCACACTGCAGCTCAGCTGGAAGCTCTGAGGACTTTGGAGGACCACAAACCCCAGGAGAGGCTGCAGGAGCCTGTAGCATTGCTCTGTCCTGGCTCACGAGCCTGCTGCAAACCTGCAGGGCCATAGCATTTCACCACCTGCACAAACTGGCCACCAATGCACAGGGCATACGAGAGACAAACTCCTCGGGGTCCCTGCCCAAGGACATTGCAGCAGGGTCTGTAGTGCTGTTATTCCCTTTGTGTTGCACAGAGAAGGAGATGGCAACACTTAATTCCCAGAGCTCAATTCAATTCATGCTGCATGTATTTATGCCATACGAGTACCATACAATTAAAAAACTCTCAGTGAATCCTAAACAAAACTGCAATAGATGTAAATGAATTGTCGGGCTAAGGCCACACCACCTATAATTGCACCGCTTCCCAGCAAAATAAAAGGAGAGAGAAATGAAACAGTTAAAGACATTACAAAGAGCATGAAGCATAAGATATTTATTTTTAGGTGTCTGAGCAGCAGTGGTTACTTGCAGTGAAAATGACCAGATCTAAAATTTAAGACTGGAGGAATTTTGCTATCAAAATTTGTAGAGGGTTCACACTAGATAATAGTTTTGCTTCTCATTCTTCCTGATTTAAAAACTACCTACACTAGCTGAAATATCTACCTGCAGTTACAGTAAATATCAGAGTGACCTGCCTTATAGTATTCTGTATGTCTCCTGAAAATAACAGCCAGTAAAATCAGAAGCAGTCAAACAGTCTTCCACTGTCTGGGATATTCTCTGTTATTAGTGATTTGCAATATTTTTAGAGTTGGCTGATGTTTGATTGCTAAATTCATACGTAGATGCCTTAAAAAGTAGCTTGATTTTGACAGCTGCTTCAGCTTCCATGACTTTCCAAGTGTGTAGGGCTTCAATATGAAGTGTTGTTAGCTTAGGTTTGAAAGCAAACCGTTCATGTACATATCTGAATAGAGATTTACATTAATTTGAACATTCTGACCTGCACTTTCAAAACATCTAGGTCTTTATTTATGACTAGATTCTGTTATAATCTAGTTTCCGATTACTTTGTCAGGCATAAGTTTTCTACCTTTATCGAATTTCGACTAAATATAATATATTTTTCAACTCATATTTCAGGCTGCTAGTTATTTATTTCGGTGTGTGCTTTATCTTACTTCACTCCTTCAAAACGGTCGCAGTGGCTGCAGGCACAGCTCGGCTGGCAGTAACGAGTATGGATTGCCATTCATAAATGGACCGTGGCTGTGAGAAGAGGGAGTCATCAGGAGAAAGCGAGCTGCTCTCAGTAGCAAGAAGCAAACACATACACGTATAAAGACCTTTTTAAAATGCTTCTTATTTCGGGATCACTCTGGTAGTCTGCTGCGTACACACTTTGTGTATTTTTATCATCTGTCATTAAGTATTAAATAAACTTAACAAAAAAGCTGTTGCTAGCTATGAGCAGCACTGCTTTGCTGGGACCAGTAAGCTGACACCTACAGCAGTGTAAGTCAGAAACACATATGGTCTCCTACTGCACCAGATTTCGTTCAGGCGCAAACACTTGTGAGAGGGCATGTTGGCAAAATCTCCCCTCCCTGTGCCCTTCTCCTCCCACAGATCTGGTGGTTTCGTTCATCACTTCTTACTGTAAATCTGGCTTGAGATACACAAACAACTGCAACGGTCCTGTCACTTCACTATGGGGACGAAAGGCTGGCTGCATGGCAATTTTAGTTAAAGCTATCGTTTGAGTTAAAAAATAAAATAAAACAAAACAATCCACCCTGAAAAAAAGGAAGACTGCCATTTTTTATTTTTTAAATAAAAATGTTTCTAATGCAAAAACTGACAAAGCTTCAGTGATAACCATCTTTCTTAATGTCTTTATCACATTCCTACAATATTACTTACAGGTGTCTAGGAATATAAACCACTCTTTTGCACAGCTATATTACAGCCATCAGTCTTTTTTTTTTTTTTTTTTTGTGCTTAAAACAGAGTTGTTTCCATATGTTGCACTCTAGCACTTGAGGATGTCTCTTTCTGAGCTGTATCTAAGTCTTTGTAGATTATGTAAGTGTCATCTATATTGGAACCAGAATTAATAATGTGATCTAGATACAAAACTGGATACATGTAGGAACAACTGACACTGGAGTCATGGTATTCTGCCAGACTGGGAAAAAGCAACAACTACAAGTTTTGCTTCTTTTTGCCTATATAAAAATGCCATGAACTGAAATTCTGCAGAAGCTGGCATATTTGGTTCCCCTTGTAGTGCAGGTGCATTAATTGGCGCTTGCTTCTAAGCCACATCTGAAAAACTATCTTGGCTCATAATGAATAAGCCAAATTATTACATTTGATAATAGGCCTAAAATATGCATAATGACTAACTCCCACATAGGCATATGTAAAAGGCCATTGCGTTGTAGCATCAACCCAGATCTTGCTGTGATACGTAGCACAGAACAAATGATGTAGTCCCATTCCCACGTAAGCGAAGGTAAATTCTGCACGTAGGCTCTTCCGAAGCTGAAGGTGCTCACCCTTGTGCACTGGAGAGACTCCAGCTTGTGTTTGGGGTGGGAAAGAGGCTGTATCTTGATGTTGGGTAGAACTGGGTGAAGTGTGGTAATGATGCTGAATGAGGACCAGATGACCTTCCCCATTACCTCTCCGGTTATGTGCTGCTGCATGACTTCCCACCTTGGCTCTCCTTCCTTTCACAGATGAAACACATTACTAACAACACCTAATACACTAAAAACACCACGTGACTAAAGGATTGATTAGACAGAAATACAATTAATACATGTTTGAAGTGAAGGGAAAGAGAGTGCGATAAAACTTGTTTATAAAGGAGACAAGCTCAAGCTTGTTAGATAAACTGCAAGCAGACAAAGCAGAGCAGTTTGCCTGTGTTAATTGAAAGGCAGTGGAAGAAAAGCTCTTGTTGACTTGTTGCAGCTTGCAAGAATTGCACGGAATTGCAATTGTCTGTAATTAGGTTTGCTGGGGGAGGTTGCAAGAAGAGGCAAAAGCCTGGTAGCCGCGGACATGAAAGAACAGACACGTCTCTGGCTACAGCATTGGTCGTTTTCTAGATTTCTTCCATTGTCCAGCTGGGATGAGTAGGTAGATGGGTTGAGACCAAGGGTGATTCATTTCAGTTTTAAGAAGTATTACTGAAAATTTATCTCTCATTAACTCCATTATACACAGATGACCTTTTCACCCACTGATATGTGGATGCTCCACTGTTATATTGCAGGTTCTGGAGCTTGTGAGTAATTCTTCCTAGAACCAAGTCTGTCACAGAGAAGAACCCATAGTCATGATTTACATAATCTGCCCATCATTTGCATAATACTAAAAGCATCTGAATAAATAAATTAGTATATTTAAAATTTCATGAAAACACTTTTTCAGTTTCAAAAAAGCAATTATAATAAATGAGTCTATCTCTTTCCAAGAAATGAAGTTTGAAAGAAATTATTTTACCATTGTTAAAGAAAATCTCTTTTGAAAACATCTGCAACTCATACTTTGTGGCCACTTAGAGCATACATTTCTCATTCACTACATGCAGCCATGTTTTATGTTAGGTAATACTTTTTTTTTTTTTTTTAGAAAACATTTGTCTTAATTTGAAGAGCATGCCTGCTTCTTTGTTCTTAACCACGGAACATTTCTCAGACCATTCCAGGCCACTTAATTTCCTGTCAACTTTACCTAGTGGGCTGAATTTCTTTACTAGGTCAAAATAATGGCTTGGTGAGTTCCCAGCTACTCTAGTTGCCACACCAGCTTGTTGAGCCATGTGCTCTGTGTACCTCACCAGGTGATTGGGACAGTCTTCTGGCCTTGGGTCTGCTGAATTTAATTATCATCACTGGACTTTTTCTATGCACAGCTAATATAAAGCAGGAGGGATTTCTCACCCCCCTCTCAGCCAGAGATGATTTTCAGTTGCTGTCAGTGGTAGCTGTTTGCACAACCTGCTTACCAATTATGTGAAAAATGACTTGAGACTCAAGAGAACGTTTTTCCAACCCCAATGTTTTTATACCTCTTTTGGAACTCTATTTCAGCACCATCTGTATTTTAATGCAGCACTCCAATTAACAACCTTATTTACAGTAACATTCAGTATTGTCTAGTGCTGTGAAAAGATGTTAGTTTATGACTTGGTTTACTGCTTCAAAAATTTGGTGTAAGAAACCACCTGAAAGATTAACAAAAATATAAACACTTTTAGACTTAGCTGTAGAATTTAGACATGGAAAATCCCTACTGGACAATCTCACTCTGTTAGCATGAAGAAGTCCTTTATGTTCTTTTCACTGTTTTTGTGGATTCCCTCCTCTCCCCCAGGATATAGATTTGGACTGGACTGACAGGAGAAATCAAAAGAAACATGTTATCCAGCTAGACTGCAGAAATTATAATATTTCCTTCTATGGTACAGCTCCATGAAGCAGAAAGACATTCAACATTCTTGTTTGTCACCTTTCCTAGGTTTTCCTATGGGGTCGTGAAGGTTTGTTTAACATCAGATTTTCATGGTGGTCTTGCTATGGCGAAGGATACCTGTCAGAAGCACTAATTTGATGAGTTTCTTCTAAGTTCGTAACAGTTCACGGGCTTTGATTTCTTCCCCTCCCTCTAGATGCTATGCAAAAATGTATTCTAAACACAGTTTTCAACATGCCAGCCACGCACACTGGGATTAGTGACATTTCAAAAAGCCACAGTGAATCTGTGGGTTCTTTGCTAATGAACAGGAAATGCAATCAAGCTAAGGCAAGGCTGTTTACCTGGCCCAAGATACCTCTGTGAAGAGATGAAATGACTGTGGAACTTTATGGCATTTCTGTTTATATTGCAGGTGCAGGGGCTACCTCTGGCATTTCGGCCATTTTCCCAAGCACATCTGGCACAAGTACTTTTTCACCTTACCAGCATGCTCACAAAGGTAAGAAGGCATCCATAAATTTAATGTAGTCGCTGGTGGTCTTGAAAATAACATCAACGAAGTGCGACTGAACTGATAATATCTGTTGTGAATTTCATTGCCACTCTTTCCAGATTTCTAAAACTGCTATTAAAAACATTTCAGAATGATTTTTTTAGTCCTCAGTTAATCAACACTCCTGCTTCAGAAGGATGGACTTAAAATGGTCTTGGACTGTACAGGGTAATGCCAGCAATGAGTTAGCTCATTATGTGCAGCCCTACAGATACCATGTTATGCCTTAGCAAAGCCTAGCTTAGACTGGTGAAAATAATTTAATACACAAATATCATCAGTCTCTCATTGAGATAACATAAACCATTCTCCAGGATGATTTTTAGGTTTTTAAAGTATTTGGACATGAGAACAGAACACACAACAGGAAGGACAGTTACTGAGGTACTGACCTGATTTTGTCTGTAAACAAATTCTTGAAGATTGTGTTTTCAGAAAACCTGGTTTTCATGCATTTTAACATATCTGTCATTTTCTGCATCCTTTCATGACTTTTCAATTCTAATAGCTGTTCACTGAAATTCTGCTTTTACCTTTTCACATACCTTATTTTAAATTCACCCTGCATCCTTGCTGTGCTTTAAGTCTGTTAGAAAAAAAAAAAAAAAAAAAAAAAAAAAAAAAACTTATTCCACATGTGCATTGTGTTCTCCTTCTTACTGCAAAGCTTTGGAGACAGCCATAGTTATCAAGTACTTTTAGTTCTTGTCCCATTTACTTTTTATTTATTTGTTTGTTTTTCTTTCTTTTTGATTCTGTTTCCGAGAATTGACTTTTTTGAAGGCTGCTCCTCCTGCTTACATATAGCTTCCTATATTATTAGCAGATAATACAATTTCATACATCTTGGGGTGGTCGTGCAATCAAGTATTTTTTATGAATACTGATCACTAGTTCTTGCAGCATAAATGTCACCGTTTTGAAAGCCTATTCATTAGTTTGCATTTGAGAAGTAGCACTTAGTTTTGCAATGATTAACAAGTAACCAGGACTCAGATCAAATAAATGAGTAAGTAAAATATAAGTGTAGAGCAGACTAAACTGTTAACTATTCTCTGATCTGAAGAGCTGCTTCTTTACAAAATATTTCTTTGCTTTTCCAGCAGACCTTTCAGGACAAGGACATCTGGCTACAGCTCTTATAATTGCAATGTCTACTATATTCATAATGGCTATTGCCATTGTCCTCATCATCATGTTTTACATTGTGAAAACAAAACCTTCTGCTCAAGGTAATTTTCAGCATAACAAATTTTAACAGCAAATGCTATTTTTAGATAGCTTCTGAGAATAATTACTGTTGTATCTTTACATTCTAGCCTGTTGCAAGAGCCACTCAGTAAAAAATGTTGAAGCTCAGGCTAATACACAAGAAGAGAAGAAAGAAGTGCAAGGTATAAGTTGCTTTAATTTTGCTTTTTCTATCCAAGATAACATTAGGCTTAAGTGCAATTAGTGCATTTCTCTTAATTACAATTCCCCCATTCCTTGTCCATTTACAAAACTATTGCGTTAATAGGTTTTGTACTTCCAGAATGCCGCTTCGTCCTCTGATAGCAACAGCTAAAACAGAGACAGAACATCAGTTTGGATAGTCATTGACGATTTAAATTTCTGTTTATCTGCAGATAATGTTGTTATATTCTCTGAGAAAGAAGAGTTTGAAAAGCTTACAGCCACTCCAGCTAAAGCTGCTAAAAGGTAAGCAAAAAATAAACATACTTCCATACCTTTGACTGAAGTGGGGAAGGGACATAGTCACCACTCATCCTGCTACAGAGGAATCCATGTAGAACAA
This sequence comes from Oxyura jamaicensis, assembly GCF_011077185.1. Lineage (NCBI taxonomy): Eukaryota > Metazoa > Chordata > Aves > Anseriformes > Anatidae > Oxyura > Oxyura jamaicensis. The sequence continues at coordinate 140,886,156 of NC_048893.1, read as the reverse complement.
AGTAGAAATAATTTGCAGCAAAATTTCAAGTCTAGTAGACCAAGGAGTAACGTGTCAATGGGACAGCCACAGGTAATAAGAGTTTCTGGAAGAGGTGATCACAACCACCATGTGTTAAAACATTACCTTGAGCCATTCATTGGTACCTGTGACCAGTTTATCAGTTCTCAGGGCTGTCTCCTCTTTTGTGAGGTCAATTCAGGGGACTTGAGTGTCACTTACACACGCATGCCTTGGTAAGGTCCTCACTCACTTTCAGCCAGGAGGAGCAGAAATAACTGCTCCAGGCCTGAAGGGAACCCCTCGTCTACAGCATCATCCAGGTGGCACCACATGATAGTTTTCCTTTCCTTGGATCTGCCTGGCAGCCAAGCCTGGCTGGATAACACAACTCCAGTGAGGTAAACACTGTCCCCAGTGGAAAATCCTACTATGAAGGGATCCTTGCAAGATGAGCGTGATTGTGCAGCTTGGTGAGCATTGAACATATATCCTCTGTAGGTGGGTGTAGTTACATTCACAGGTTTTCAGGGGAAAGACATTTTAAAAAATTGAAAACATTTTTATTCCATTACTCTGGGATAGCAAAAAGGAAATAATTGGAGTCAAACCACAAGAGGCATCACTAAGATAACCTTATCCTTCATTTTACAGTGAAAATGATGCATCTTCTGAGAATGAACGACTTTTAAGTCGTAGCATGGATAGTGATGAAGAAGCTGCAGTTGACAAGCAAGGGACTCCAGAGAGATGCTTGTTATCTTTAGTGCATTTGGCCAGAGATAAATCTTCTACAAACAATAAATCGACTGGGGTAAGGCTACTTTGAGATTTAAAAATTGACAGTTGTTTTCTGTATTGTTTTATTGTTTTGTTTGATTTTTTAAGAAAACAATATACGAACTATCACCACAAAAATGCACTGTAATGCAAACAAGACTAATTTACAAGTTACAAGAGAGTTTCTAAAGATAATTTTATTACAGTCTAATTTGCATAATGGCATATAATCTTCATTCAATATTTAAGAGAGTGTCTGTGCGTATGTGTATATACTGCCCGGTGTTGAAAAGCAGATTGCTACAAGAGTAATAGCCTTGCTTTTTTAGATAATTATGTTTTATAGTCTGAAGAAACAAAAAACAAACTGCAACTCACCAATATAGCTAATGCTAATATAATTAACCCCAAAGCTACATTTACTGCAGAAAAATAAAATAATGTAGCAGCACTGTTGGATTCATACTATAGCACAACATCTGCCTGTCTTAACTCAGAAGCAGTGGTATTTCTATGCCATTAAATTTTCAACAATATCCAGTGTTGGGCTTGTTGTCGTTTTTTTGTTTTTTTTTTTACATTTCAAAAATATGCATGTGTTTTGAAGGTCATTTCTGTGCTCTGAAGGACAACATAAATGCACCGTTTTGCTGTGGAAGGCCTTCATTTCTTCCTGCTGCATCTGTATTGCTCAGGGCATTTTATCTCACTTAGACTATTTCAAGGCATCGCTAAGGCACTCCCTCACCCACACAACTATTTAGGTTATATTAAAATGAATGTTTCCTTAAAAAGAAAGTGTCTGCTCAGATATTTTTTATGTTTTAGAACTTTAAAAATAATTAAAATTGGCAATAGCTAGGACAAAAATGCATCATTAATATCATCCTTTTTTTTTTTTTTTTAAGAATAAAAAAGGTTTGAAAATGCATCTTATCATGGTTGCGTGTTTTACTTTGCTGGGATGCTTCAGCTTAAACTTTCTAAAATAGCTCGTTTTTCAGCTGAGACCAGACACTCAAAGTCTCAGTCCAAGAAAGATGTTTCTCTACTCGTAACCAGTTATGACTATCTGAAAATAACTTACTACTCCAATGTTCATATGTAAAAATTCAGTTGTCTGAGATCTCTGTATATACCCAACTTTATCACACTTCTGCATACGCTTGCTTGAAATTGGATAACACAAGTTGGGTAGGCATGAAATTGGAACTTTTGATAAGAAATTAATTGTCTCTAAGGACAATATATAGTAGATAACCTTCTCCTGAGCAGTTTAGATAGCTTGTAAAGACATCTGAAGCATGAGCTATTTCTCCCAGACCTACTGTCCTAACATACTGTTAATGGACTGAAGCCTGCTGACAAGGCTTCAAGACAAAGTTTTCAATGAAAGTGCAGAGTGCATCAAGATCCCTCACTCCATACCTAAGATTTCACAACTAAGCCAGCTGCCAGAAGTTAGAAAAGCAGTACTTTGCTTGAGGCTAGAGATTAAATAACATTTCTAGTACTGGAAAGAGTATCAAGCAGCTACTGGAGAGGGGTGGAGAAAGTTAAAGGCCTGTTCTTTTCCAAGGCGGCTCTTTCCTGGTTAAAGCAAAAAACATTATGGAATGAGCTACCACACAGAGAACCATCAGACCCAAATTTACCTGCTTCTTCCAGCATAAGCTTTACAAATTTCCATCTTTTGGCTCAGACAAAAAAAAAAAAAAAAAAGGGGCTTGGAATCTTGGAATTCTTTAACCTCCCTCTTTGTCCTAAAAGTGAGGGGAGAATGAAAATAGGTATCTGATCATTATCTTAAGAGGAAATTTAATAAATCCCGTGGGTAAAAAAGAAATAAAATCTGTAAGGTTCTGAAACAGCTAATCCAAGTGTACAGTAGCATCCCAAAGATTAATGTAAATTATACGAAGAATATGTGAACAACAGCCAGTGTCTGCATTGCATTTCCCTGCAATACAGCAAGCTGTGAGACAGGCGTCGGGTGGAGCAGCCAGTTTGCTGTCTCCAGCTGCAAGTCTATTAATGCAAGTAATTGATGTGCCCTGTCCTTTAGAGACCAAATAAAACGAGGAAAATCATTCAAAAATAAAAATAAAAAATATAAAAACCAAGAGTGAGCTTTCTTCATTCTGTTTTGCAGTGAAAAGCGGTGAATTTGTGGAGATAATACTAGAGTCCTACCAAAATGACAGCTTTTCAGAAAGCTCAGTCCTAATGAGAGCTGGCAGAGAGATGACAATTCCAGTCCTTGAGAATTCATGACATTTTGACATTTGTTTTCAGGCCGCATTGAATTCAAAGCCAAACCTTGAGAATATATTTGCTAAGTGAAACCACATCAAAATGTCCATTTTCAGCTTGGAAAATGTCAGGTTTTCAGTCTGAGTCTCTTTCTTGTCAAAAATGACGGCAGCACCCTGGACCTCAGATTTTCCCTGTCTAAAGTGTCACTGATTTTTTTATCTATCTGTAAAATCCTTCAGATTCATCCAGGCAATACGTCATGGAAGAAAATTTATAATTAGTAATGCAGCAGGCAGCTCTATGTCAAGTGACAGAAAAGAAGATCCCCTCCTCTACAGCCCTCTTACATTATTGGAAGAAGGCAATAGCAGCCTGAATTTAATTCCCCGTGGCCAGTCCTGTCCTGGTTTACCTGGGAGTCCCTGCATTAATTGTTTTCATGTGTGGTATTGAATTTGTCCTCATTGTCAGGAGTTTGCTTCGGTCCGAAAGAGAAATAAAATACAAAAACATTTAGAGCAGAAAAGTCAGTGATCTAAAAAGAAGATAAAATGATGGAAAGAAAGCTCTCTAGCAGTGGAAAGCAAAAGCAGAAATATGTTTACTTTTCACTGAATTGCTGTGTCCTGCTCTATAAGGCTTCAAAAGAGACCCGTCAGGATGTTATGTGATAACCCCTTGAGCCATGAAATTAGGATCTCCCAGAGGTTTTGTACTGCTCTCTGCCAATTGTTTACTCGTGACTGAAAAAAATAATGCAATAACGCTCTTCTCTTTCAGATTCAAAGTCGAAGGAAAAAGATACTTGACGTGTACGCTAACGTATGCGACGTTGCAGAAGGTGAGTGCACAAAACCTGTACCTGCTGCACAAAACTGGATCGGAGCTGTTTGCTATAAAATAGAAATCCCTCTGTTCCTGTGGAAAGGAGAGCTTCATGGAAATAAAGTGCAAATCTGGAAAAAGACCCTGTGAGCAGATTGGTACTCCCCTGCTAGGAAGCACCGTGGTGCCCCGCCTTCAGAGCTGTCTGGGCTGGGTCTCTTTAGTGAGGTGGATAACAGGTATAAATTAGTTCCAGAAACAGAAGTGTAATTTGTGGAGGATCAGAACTGTGTTTCAGACAAAAGTGTTGACCTACTCTGCTTCTGTAAATGCTGTCCCACTTCTCACAAGTGGAGTTTCCAAGTAGGTCAGTGTTTTAAGTGTCTTCAGCACTTTATCTGTAGTGTTTCGGCAGAAGGGACATGAATTAATTTTCCTGCAGAACAAAGGACAAGTCTGCATTTACCTTTTTTTTTCCCCACACACTTGGTGTGCACATACCTGTGTGAGTTTTCTATGGTTCAGGGAGCTCCATCTCCCACCAAATTGCTGCTGTGGGGTATGAAGCAGGAAAACTACAGAAGCAAAAGACTGTTCTCAGAAAAAAAAAAAAAAAAAAAAAAAAAAAAAAAAAAAAAAAAAAAAAAAACACTGTAGTCGATTCTCTTCTCTATTCTGTGACCAGTAGTACCTAGAAAAAAAGTCCAGGAAAAAAATGGCTTTTTCCCCACGGGATGAATGTTAAATCCTCTCTAGAGATTCAGTGATAGCAATGACAATTGAACATTTGCAGGGTCTTTTATGTTTGTGAGCATCTGGCATCATTGCTTCACCTCGCTCCTCACATTCCTACAAGGGCAACTTTCAATTACAGCGACGTTACAGCAGCTGTGCTGACAGACTCGGGGAAGGGTCAGAGCTGTCTCTCGAGCTCAAACACTGTGCTAGACGTGCAGAGGTGTATTAATGGAGCTGCTCACTAGGGATATGTTTCCAATATACTTCTAATAGCAAGTAAATTGTTGCAGGAAGGGGTAGTACCATAGGAACGCATAAAAGCCATCCAGTATTTCTTTTCCATCCAACTTTTTATCTCAATTATTCCATCACTATTGTACCCTACTGTTACTAGGTAAGATATGGCAGTAACTTTGAAGCTCGACATATACCTATCATGGACTCACTTAAAGATTTTAGTGGTGCTTATTGCTAACACTGCAGCATTTTAATAAATGCCTTGAATAGCCAAGACTTGCTCACAGAGCCATCTGACCATAAACACTTCCCTTTGCAGGTCTGAGCCCCACGGAGCTGCCATTTGACTGCCTGGAGAAGACGAGCCGCATGCTCAGCTCAACATACAACACAGAGAAAGCCATAGTGAAAACGTGGCGCCACCTCGCCGAGAGCTTTGGACTGAAGCGAGACGAAATAGGTGGCATGACAGATGGCATGCAGCTATTCGATCGCATCAGCACGGCGGGTTACAGCATCCCAGAACTGCTAACCAAACTGGTGCAAATCGAGCGGCTGGATGCTGTCGAGTCCTTGTGTGCAGATATCCTGGAGTGGGCGCAAGCAATGCCTGCTCCCGAACCAGCAGTGACATCCTGACGTGCCTGTGCTCCCACATCACCTGCGAGAGCAATGATTCCAGCAAGCAGCACGCCAAAGACTTTGGACAAGAGACCCTTGACGTTTCTTCTGTGTAGTCACTCCCCATACCAACGGGAAGCTTTTCTCTTTTACTTCTGAAAAGGGAAGTTACACGTCTACCAAAATGAGAGCAGAAATCTCCCAGGAAGCTTGGTATGAAACGTCATTAAAACAAAATGATTACGTTAATCAGTTACTGGTAATAAGTGGACAGAAACGGATCCATTTTTCAGTCTTATGTTTGAGTATATGTGCTGGTAACCCTGTCACTACCCTTCCTGCCTGGCTTTCAAGCCACTGGATTGTTATCTGAAGGTATTCCTATCTCTTGGAGCTTTGTTCAACCATTTAATTGTTGCAGTCAACAGCACCACTGCTACACTATCAATTAATACACATTAGGCACCTCCAGTTCTATCGGCTCGAACACATTTAATATGTAACCAGTTTTGTTTTCTGCATTTCCTATGGATTTGTTGAATCTAGAAGTACGTGCATAGGTGTACATACACGATCTCCAGATTAAATAATTATACTATATGAAAAAAGCCCCAGCGTAATTTGCAGATGGAAGTGCTTCAAAATGCTGTACATAATGCATGTAAACGCACTCTTGGTCCATACTAACATTTCAAAAATTGTAAATTCAAACTGCAAGTCTGCTTAGGGCAAGCTGGTTAGCAAGAAGGCAGTGAAGTTGGCAGTCACTCCTTGCAAGTGGAGAGGAGAGCAACAAGATTTTCTCTTCCTTGCTGTTTAAAAAAAAAAAAAAGGGCAAAGCAAACAGCTAAACAGCTTGTCTACTACTACGACCACTATTTTTTCCAGTAGTGACATCTATATATCAAAAATAATGTTTCAAGCAGAGCAATTTCAGACAACAGTGAACAGACACCATTTGACACTGAGAGCAAATGGAGCGGATTTCTTTGGACAGATGAATTGTACAGGAAAGCACGTTTTTGAAATGCTATACTGTAGTCTAGGCAGAACACGAGTGCAGGCCCCACGGGTGAAAACTTACTCCTCTGGTAAGTAAAGCATAATCGTGAGTTTGTGCGCAACAAAATCTTACCTTAGTTTTTTTCCCATTAGCTCCTCTGATTTTGCTGGTTACAAGTTCTGTAAAACTTGTACAGACCACACGGCGGGAGCTGTTACCAAATGAATATGCTTAATTTATAGCTAAAAGGAGCGATGACAGGTTTCAACAAGTGTCGCCACTGAATTAAGAGAACTGGCACTTGCAAAGCTATACTATTTAAATTCCAAACTGCTTGGATGAACAAAATGTTATAAAAAACTATTAACTATAACCCTGACGTTAACAACCGCTATTCCATCACTTAATAACTAGATATTATCTATGATAATATGGTAATTGTGCTGAACATTCAGTATCCCACTTTGACATCTATATTTACCGATCTTTTCAGCACTTGATCTGTATCGTAGAGGAAGTACGTACTGCAACACAAAACCTATCCTTCTCACTGTTCTTCCACCATCTCTTTGGTATCATAACTCACTCTTCATTAATTTGCATATGCCAAATTTGATGAGAATTTTGACTTTGATTTTAAAGGAAGAAGAAAGCTGCATTTATTTGAATATTTAACTAGCTAGCTGATGTTTAATTTATGGGTCTAATTCTTGCTATCTTGAAATAAATGACAAATTCATACAGACATCAACAGGCTTCAGAAAGATTTCTAGATTTGCTGACAACTCTGCAAACTTCAAGATTTTCAGGACCTTGAGTTTGCAGATTAGGTCTGTTACTGCTAAAATAAGAAAAAAAAAAAAAGGAAACAAGAAAATGGGAAGATTCAATTTCTCATGTGCCAGTGTGTAACAACAGTGTCAGTCAAGGGACTGTCGCCTATACTTCATGTTTCATTTAATAGTACACACCATTTCTATGCTTAAAAGATGACACAGGAATCCGTGTTTTTATGCTTATTGGGCCTTGAAAAGGTAGGGTCTTGAAATCATTGGTGCCAATGTGAACACAGACTATTTAACATTATTTTATTTAGTATACAGTATTTTTATTGTTACACAAAAGATGTACAGGAATGAAAAAAAAATCTTGTAGATCTTGCCAAAGCTTACTTTCTAATAATTTTGTTTAATGCTGTATATATAACTTATTATATTGTAAAATATGAACATAAAATATGCTAATAAAAGAAAGAGGTCAAACACAGTTGTACTATCTTTTTTATTATTATCATTTCATATATTGTCTTATAAACGTGTAATTAAAAAGTTAGCCGGGGGCGAGCAGGCACATTCCTGTGGTATGGGAGCGGCTAGGTAACATACATGAAGGAATCTTTGTGCTCCCATAGTGTACTGCCTGTCTGCCTCGCACCGTGGAAACTTTCAAAGCAGAAACCATTCTTCCTTTCACAATTGGGTTTTGGTTCGATATTTCACCTCCTAGCTACTATAAAAGTGCCCAACTCCTTAGAGAAATTGTTTGAAAGTTATTATTTATGTCCTGAGAGGTGGTACAGACTGTGAGACCAGTGAGTAATCTCACAACAGCAACACTCTCTCACCGGCATTTTCATTTTGTGTTCCGAAACCAGGAGTACTACACGGCATTATCAGAGACGTTAATTGGAAGCTTTTGCTGCAAGATAGAAGAATTACATTCATCCGAGCCTACGCCGCACTGTGCAGACCGCTAATAGTACTGCAACAGCTACAAAAGACAGCACCAAGCTTCATTTCCCCCAGGAGCTGGGGACTAAGCTAAGGCTTTCGAAGTATTTCATAGAGATTAAACATTTGCTAAAAGGAATAAACGCTGTCCTGCTTAAAAAACAATTTGGGACATTGTTTGTTCAGATTCATTTCTGTTTTCAGCATGATGAACGCATTCTTGTTCTGTCAACAATTAAAGGAGAGAGAGGCTCCAGAAAGCGCAACAAAGGCTTTGAGTTTGCCAGCTGGTTGGGACGATAGGATGTTTGGAGTTTCACTTTACTGTCTTTTCACTCCCTGCACTATGTAAGCGGGAGTTAACGTAGTGTGAAGGCACACTGCAACAGGTGCTGCTCTATCAAAACACGTCGCTGTCTGAAGGGCTCGACCGTTCTTTGCTTTAACGTGCTTATGGACAATGATCCAAGGGAAAAACTTTGGCTTCTTAGGTTTAACTTAACAAAGCAAAAAATCAAATCTGAGTAAAATAACCACGTCCTTCCATTGTGCAAAATAATGAAACAAAAGAAGAAAAGAAAATCCAAACCACAGGAGCTCCAGTGGGATGTCATCTTTGTTTCAATTTTTCCATTTTGCTTCATTTTTTCCTTCCTGTGTGGCACGTCCAGCTCACTGGAAAATACCTGTGCAAATGCAGGTGTCTGCACGGAGATTAATCTTGTACTAGGGCAGACATCTAAGATAATCAAGATGAATTGCATCTTCTAACTATAGGCTAGTGTCTCTCAACGATAAAGAGAATCTGGCATGGCAAGCCAGATGATGCAAACATTTATTCTATGGATGTCAAAAGTTTGATGAGTTGAATCTTACCAGGTAAATAATGTATTTCAGGTTCGTGACTATTTTGGCTCAGTAACGTCTCTGAAATACCTGCAGCCAGCCAACACAGAATGAAGAGGAACCTCAACCTATTATTAGTGATGTTAATCAGTGTTCTGTTTTTAAATTATTGAATCAGATGAATGCTTCTCTGGCATTGTGTAATAATGTTCTTGGTATTTATAATTTGGCTGATAAAAGGTTAGAGCAAAGCTATGATTGACTCTGCTATCCTAAGTATAATAAAAAAATAGCAAGACTTAACAAGCAACAAGAAGTTAGAAGTTTCTAAATTTATATATGAGAACGTTACAGATTTCAATCTATTTCTGTAGACTTTACCTCAAATGTAAATAAATTTCTTATTACAGAATCTGAAACCAAACTTACTTCAATGATCCAAAACCTAAAGAAAGAATAACCACCATTGCTTAGAAGTGGCTCTTTACCAGTCCAGCAGTATTTCATCAAGTACAGACCGTCTTCAGTGCCAAATATCAATCCTGATTTTGGTGTAGAGAAGCCAATTTTATTTTATTTTATTTTATTTGGGGGGGGGGGGGGGGAAGGGGATATTTTTTTCCCAGCTCCTGGTACCACTTCTTTGCTATGAAGCACTCATTATGTTAGGCTGAGCTTTTTAACTTAATGCTCAAAGAACAGACTGAAGGAAAAACAGTTGGTTAATTACATTATAGCATTTAAAGTGGTTCTTACCAGAATCCTGATGATCAGGAAATCTGATCTGAGACTCATCTTTATAAGAAATACTTCATAAAGAATGCCCTTGAATAAGTTAAGTTAACTCTAGAACAATATTTAATTCACAGTTACCGTATGATCTTATGTTCCTCTAAAATGATGCATTTTCACTACACAGTGGAAAATCTGCTGTGTTACCTTGTCCTGATTGCCACCTACTGTCTCAAGCTCTCCTTCTTTTACAGAGGGAAAATAAATATGTCTTCTTTCAGAGCAAAGGAACATACCAGCAGCAAGAGAGGCTTCGGGGATGCAAGGTGGGAAAGGCTGGGAGGAGAAGTAAGAAAGCAGAGACTCTGCTGCACAGCAGGGAATGGGAGATGACTGATAAGGGCAGGGGCAGATAGACAGCAAGGCCTCCAATGGTTATGTATAGGTGAATTTTTCTGGGAGTCAGAGGAGATGCACAGAGTTTGCTGCAAACATAGTTGTTAGAGTTGGAATAAAATTTAAGCCCCATCCTCTCAAGGAAACGAGAGGTTAGGAGAAGGTTATCAAGGAGTACTTTTATTTCCTATTTTCTATTTTCATATGCATTTTTCATAAGAGGTAATTGTTCTTCTTTATTCTGTGGTAAAACCCAGCTTTGAGGTTGAAAAGACCCTTTAAGTCCTTGGAAATGTTTATTTAAAACACACAAAAGATTCATATAAAGCCCCAGTCAACTCAAGGTTTTGCCACAAATACTTTCTACAGCCCATGTCATAAACACTGTAAAACAATGCCTTTTATTATTATTATTATTATTATTATCATCATCATCAGGGCCTACTAGAAAATGCACCCAACTCTATATCTACGGATCGACCTTCTATTTCCAAATCTATCATCAGCCTTTTGGATGACTTTGTGGAAAATTCATCCCAGAAAAGAAAAATAATTACCACCTAGCAAGACCTTTCCCACCTAATCCTATTTTCTTAGCCTGCCTGGTATCAACTCATTCTTTCCTTAGAGACACTCACTTGGCTTTGCAGACTCTCTCTTATCTCAGGTTGCAGTGGGGAACTGCCTTCTGGATAGCATCTACTAGCTGGTGGTCGTGGTGTAAACAGAAGCAAGGTGAACAAAAAAGGACAGGTCTGTTTTTGAGCACAGAGCAACAACAGTGGGCTGCCTCCGTATTCTGTAATTTGGAGTCGTTAATCCCTTCTTTGTGAACAAAAAGGTGAAGTGGTTGCATGCTCAGTGAGAGGGGTTGGAAGATGACCTGAAAAAGGCATGCTGATTTAAACAGGAGAAGCCCACCATCCGTATGCTAAGTTCTCCGTAGTGAACTCAAGACCTCACGTGGTTTAGAAATCTTGCTTTGTTATTAGGAAGGTATATTTAAGAGGTGGGGGAGAAAAAAAATTAGCGTTACAAGTGAAAATCATGACCCGGAGGTAAAACAAGAACCTCCTGCATGCAGAAGTCATTCCACTGCAATCAATGTCTAAACTCCTCTCTGATAATGAAAAGCAAAGAGAGCTTGTGCCCCCATTATGTACTGGATAGGCTTCCTAGTGGATATTCCAGTAAGTATATTCATATAAACAAGGTAAGAATGCGCTGGATCTATCAGCCTATATCTAGTTCTAGACACATAATATCAAATATATATTCTAGTTCCCCTGCATCCAAGTAAGTTCTTCTGATTATTTATTGTGATTTGATATATATGATTTATAAAGTATAGCCCCTGTTACCTCAGGCACTAATTTATCATTATCAACCCCACTCTTCAAGGACAGAAAAATGTTGATTCCTTTTTGGTGGTGTTCTGTGAAAGTCGACTGTCTGAATACTTATGTTATGGAATAATGGTAAGGAGCCTTTGCATGCTCTGCAGCAGAAGACGTCAGTGATTAGTTGTTATACAGGTCATACCCAGGCATCTCATTTGTCCATCACATTTAAAAGAAAAAAATAAAAAATATAAAAAAATAGAGAGAGGATTTATTTTTCTTGTTGGTAAAAGAGGCTGCTCTAAACACTAATAGCATTCAGGTCAGTATTGCAAGAAACAGCCCAGGAATATAGAATGACTTTCCAAGTTAATCTACCACATAAACGTAGATCAGGAACAAGTAACACTAAGGACATCTAAGTAGAAATGCTGAAACTGAAAACAGGAAGGAAGTGGAGTTAGGCTGTGTTTCTGAAATTTGGCCTTGGTGTGCAAGGCTGCTCTGAAAAAAGTTAGTCATGCTTCAGTGGAAAACAGGAGGACATCAAGCTGTTACATTTTAGGAAGGACCAGGGAATTATGAAGTTCTGTTTATTTGCATTTCTTATATAAATAGCTCTTGAATCCACATACTAGAATGATACTTCTTCCGAAGGACAAAACCAGTCTGGCAGCATTAATTATCTCTGACCTTCTTCAAAGGCATATTACTTTTGCAAGAAGCTGATGTGTGGGTGGAATATTATGCTCCTTTCTGAAACTCCTTTACCACGTGATACCTTTTTTCCTGTAAGCTGGATCACATCTTTTTATTTCTTTTCTCCTTAATTAACCATATCGAGGACGCCATTTTATGGAGCTGAAGATGACCCTAAAGATATCTAATTAGTAGGAATGCTGTGATACTCTGCTTTCACAGTTACTGTTAGCAGTATCCCAGCCACCAAGCCTACAGCCCTAGCTTGTGCACGTCTACCAGAGCAGTTACTTTCCATTAAGATGCACTGATCAGAGATGTCATTTATTAGAGATATGTGGCTTCCTGGATCCCTTTTTCTCAGGTAGTTGACTGTGACTTTGATCAGAATGTCTTGTTATGTCTTACTCATTTTTTGTTCAGGAACATCCACTCAAAACCAAAAGAAACAAAACAAAGTAGCCATAAGCAAGCAAACAGTAAGTGCTTATGTTCAAAATTATCTCTTGCAGTAGCGATTAGGTAGTCATAAATATCCAACACACTTGCTTTCAAAATTCTGAAAAAAAAAAAAAAATCTAATTAAGGAGAACCATGGTCAGAAGTCTGCATTAAGATTTTCATCAATTCCAAATGCTTCTGTTATTGACAATGGGTAGCGGAGTTTGGACACAGCACATTACAAGAGTCAGCGTAAGACAAAATGCCTTTGCCCATCACAGCATTTCTCCAGGGGATGTCGAAGGAAGGTAGGAACACACCATAGCACAGCACCATTCCTTTCACAGTAACTTCTGTGAGTTTTAAAAATGTGAGTGCTATATTATTACTAGGGGCTCTACTTTATCACAGTAATTCCTCTAGCCATTTACAAACTGAAGGTTTACCAAATTTCATAGACCAAATTTTAACACTTTCTAGACTAAATTTAAATATGTTATAATGAAGATAAATGCTTTCTACCAGGACATCAATCCCTGAAGTCATTTAACTTTTGGGTGAAAAATTCAGTACATAATTAAAGGGTCCATTGTCATACCTCTGAATTATGAGCTCTGCTTACAGTCTATTTTAAATCTGGTCTGGTAAGTAAAATGATATATTTAATACATTTATGCTGATCATAAATAAAGTTCTTCAAAAAAAAAAAAATGTTGCCTTCAGCATACTTTCACCTTTCTGGTTAATTTATCTGCTAGAAGATAATTTTTGCCAAGATAGATTAAGTTCAGTTATGCAAAAAATATATATTAAAAAAAAAAAAAAAAAAAAAAAAAAAATACAAACCAGTCATGTTCAGGAGAACAAGGAAGGGAACTACAAAATACTGCTGTAAAGGACAGAACTTTCATCAGGTGGGAGGTTACAAATACGAAGGAAGGGAGTACATCTACAAGTGCCCAGGCTGGGCACTGTAAGCCTAGTTCATTTAGATCTGCCATGCTTCTGTAAATACCACTGTCTGCTGTCCAGGGAGCTCTCTTTCTTATAGATTTGCCCAATTTAGTTAGACTTTGTAAATCTTGTCTGAAACACTGTCTTGACTGTTTTGATAGGAGGCCTTCAATAAACAGCAAGGGGGATTACAACACGAATTATGCAGTATATAGGTTTGGGGAAAAAAAAAAAAATACTTTTCTGGGGTAAGAACTATCGTAATATGAGCAGAAGCAATACTCACTTCAACTTTCCTAATGAAGGCTCTCACAGCTGTTCCAAAAAGCAGCAACATAAAATCTGGGGTCAGTTCTTTATCACCCTTTAAAGTGACAAGGCGTGACTGCCAGAAACTTTCTACCATCACCGGCATGAGGTGAAGGTAATTCCTTCTGGAGACCTACATGCAAGCAAGACTGCAGCTGGCTCGAAGCTACATGTTCTGACTGATCAGCTGTCTGCTGCCAGCAAGTGTAGGAGTCCCCGTCTCTCTTTTAAGTGAGAGGGTTCATAACGTTTCTCTCTTCTCAAATAAATTTTCTCAGAATTATTTGAAAACTAGTATTCTCTTGCCTGCTACCAAATCTGGCTGGAAGCAGCTCACCTATTCAAAATAACGCGTCACTTTTGGGGGATGCAGATGGACAATGATCCCATAAACCATGTTTCTTTACAAAATCAGGAACCACAGGAAATAGCTAATTAGTTAGCTCTGTCAAACGTCTCTTGTTGCAGATTATCTTCCAACAGAAGGATAAAGTAGTAGAAACTCACGCTCACGTTACAGTACCCAAATGCTGCAAAAGCAGCAAAAAGCAGGCACTTCTAGGTTCCATCTGGAAAGGAAAGACTACAACGAGATTCCCCAACCGTGACCTATTGACAAATCTATTCTTCATCTGACTTCATCATTTTCCAAGTAGAAGTAGATCACACAGGAGAAAAGTTCCACTGATGGACACATCACAAAACTGGAAACAGGGCCACATGTTTAATTTTTGGTTAGGCAAACAGGCAAAGCAAAACCTTTTTAAATGGCGTGATCATGCTTGATATTGCCACTGAGGGCTATCTCCCATCGTTAGGTTTCCTCCTGCCCCTGCTCTTAACCCGATCCGAGTTCACTGGGTGAACGAGGAGCAAACTGCCCCGTGTTGGAGGCTGCAGAGCAAAGCACTGCTGGGACCCCCTCATCTTCCTCCCCCTGAGACTTGGCATACAGCATCAGCCCAGCCTCCTCTCTCATCCACTTTCTCTTACAGACCTGCTGATCCCATGCATGCAATCGTATTGCTCTGGCATGTTACTGGAGAGAGGGAGACATGCCCCTACTCCAAAGCTCCTTCCCCTTCCCCACAGCCTCCTGCTCATTGCTGGAACAGAGGCTGCTGAAGAACCTCGAGGGAATGACAACAAAATGGGGATGTTTGAGCAAGGCCTCAACACGGACCGGCGTGGACAACCAGGCCGGGCTGCCCCACAAGGTTGGTATTCAGGATACTGCAACAAGCAGGTGTGGACAAAACTCAATGTAGCAAGTATTTAGAAATGCAAATATAGAAATACAGTGATTTTGGTATGATAGTTCGCTGGTACCTACTTCTGCCTCCTAATGACAAAGGTAAGAGAGGTTATCTATGCTTCTAAGTTACACACCATTACTAGTCAGCGTAGTTACTGTAGATTATCTATGAAAAATTGAACCAGAATAGCTCAAAAATTTCCATTTATTTCTGGTCATGTCAGTTCCATTTCTTCCTAGACTAATTTATTTTTCTTAGTCTCTGATCCTGAAATCACATTGTTCTAAGAGTCTCCTCATTTGCTTTTATAGTCTGCATGTCCCATTAGGAAAAAGCATATTTACCAGTGCAATCCAGCACAAACTATAAAATGGACAGCAAATAAAAACAATCCAAAATTCATTTTTTTCTTCTTCTACCCTTATCAGCTAGGATTCACAAATATTTCTGCATTAACAGAATTGATTAGTGATAAATTCAGGAACAAATATGTCATAGTTTATATTTTTAAAAGATTTTCACATAATATTATTATGATACTTAATAAGGAATAGTATAAATTGTCTCTCAACAACTGGTTTAAAAAAATAGTTTTGAAATTACAAGTCTAGATTCCATATAACTCTACTGAAGTATGACTTTCATTTTTTTACATACAAGAATCAAATGACCACTAACTGTCTGCACACCCAAAAATTGTTACACTGAGTCAAAAATCACATGTGCATTCTGGAACTTAACAATAGCTGCTATTTATAGAACTATCTATTCTTCATAAGACACTCCAAATTCATTTGTATAATTCATTTCTCGCTTTCTAGTACAGTTAGGGTTTACTTTAATATGAATGGAAATTGAGCACTGCTATTTTTCTTTGCAGCTCTGTTAAAATTTACTTAAAATCAAACTCATTAATCTCATCCTTAGTCAAATCCTTCATTAATTTAATTACATTAATATTTAACAGGTTCACTTTTTAAATTTAATTTTAACATAAACACTCAATATAACAAAAACTGAAAATTAACAGTGATTCACTTCTTCTAACAGTGAAGGCTCACTAGATGGTTACAGGCTCTTCAGGAGGGACAGGCAGGGTAGGCGAGGTGGCGGGGTGGCGATGTACGTGAAGCAGGGGCTGGACTGTGTGGGACTTCAAGTTGGCGATGGCAAAGTTGAGAGCCTATGGGTAAGGATTAAGGGATGAACAAATAAAGGGGATGTCATTGTGGGAGTCTATTACAGACCACCTAGCCAGGATGACAACACCGATGAATTATTCTTTGTGGAACTAAGAGATCCCTTGAGATCAACTCCCCTTGTCCTTATGGGGGACTTCAACCTGCCAGACGTCAAGTGGGATCACCACACGGCTGACATGAGCAAGTCCAGGAGGTTCATAAAGCACCTAGATGATAACTTCTTGGTGCAGGTGCTAAGGAAGCCAACTAGGAATGCTGCCCTCCTAGATCTGTTGCTGGTAACAGAGAGGGTCTTGTGGGGGACGTGGCAATTGGCAGCCGTCTCAGCCATAGTGACCACAAAGCGGTTGAGTTTAAAATTTTTGGTGACAGAAGGAAAACTGCCACCAAAACTTCAGTCCTGAATATGGGGAAAGCAGACTTCAGGCTGCTCAGGGAACTAGTCAGCAAGGTCCCCTGGGAAACTGCTTTTGAAGGCATTGGCATCCATCAGCGCTGGTCAGTCTTTAAGCACTGCCTCCTAAAAGCACAGGATCAGGCAATTCCAAAATATCGGAAGTCAAGCAGGCGGGGCAGAAGGCTAGCCTGGCTGACCAGGGATCTTCTTCTGAATCTTAGGCAAAAAAAGAAAGTGTACAGCTGCTGGAGAGAGGGTCAGGTAACATGGAAGGAATACAGGGACACTGCATTTGTAGGGAGAAATTCGTGTGGCCAAAGCCCAACTAGAGTCAAAGCTTGCCAAGTCTGTGGGAGACAATCACAGAATCACAGAATGGTCTAGGTTGGAAGAGACCTCCAAGATCACCGAGTCCAACGCCGACCTAACGCTAACAAATCTTCCACTAAACCATATCCCTAAGCTCTACATCTAAACGTCTTTTAAAGACCTCCAGGGATGGTGACTCAACCACTTCCCTGGGCAGCCTATTCCAGTGACTAACAACCCGTTCAGTAAAAAAGTTCTTCCTAATATCCAACCTAAACCTCCCCTGGCGCAACTTTAGCCCATTCCCCCTCGTCCTGTCACCAGGCACGTGGGAGAATAGACCAACCCCCACCTCGCTACAGCCTCCTTTCAGGTACCCGTAGAGTGCAATAAGGTCACCCTTGAGCCTCCTCTTCTCCAGGCTGAACAGTCCCAGCTCCCTCAGCCGCTCCTCGTTAAGCCTTGTTCTCCAGGCCCCTCACCAGCTTCGTAGCCCTTCTCTGGACTCACTCGAGCACCTCCATGTCCTTCTTGTAGCGAGGGGCCCAAAACTGAACGCAGTACTCGAGGTGCGGCCTCACCAGAGCTGAGTACAGGGGGACAATCACTTCCCTGGACCTGCTGGCCACGCTGTTTCTTATGCAAGCCAGGATGCTGTTGGCCTTCTTGGCTGCCTGAGCACACTGCTGGCTCATATTCAGCCGACTGTCAACCAATACTCCCAGGTCCTTCTCTGCCAGGCAGCTTTCCAACCACACATCTCCCAGCCCGTAGCTCTGTTTGGGGTTGTTGTGCCCCAGGTGCAGGACCTGGCACTTGGCCTTGTTGAACTTCATGCAGTTGGCCTCAGCCCATGGGTCCAGCCTATCCAGATCCTCCTGCAGAGCCTTCCTACCCTCGAGCAGATCGACACACGCACCTAACTTGGTGTCATCTGCAAACTTACTGAGGGTGCACTCGATCCCCTTATTGATGATCCAGATCATTGATAAAGGTATTAAAGAGAACTGGTTCTAGTACTGAGCCCTGGGGGACTCCACTAGTGACCGGCCTCCAGCTGGATTTAACTCCATTCATCATGACTCTTTGGGCCCAGCTACCCAGCCAGCTTTTAACCCAACGAAGTGTGCGCCAGTCCAAGCCATGAGCAGCCAGTTTCCTGAGGTGAATGCTGTGGGGAACGGTGTCAAATGCCTTACTGAAGTCAAGGTAGACCACATCCACAGCCTTTCCCTCATCCACTAAGCGTGTCACCTTGTCATTGAGCTCCAGATGAGCTTTGGCCTTTCTGATTTTGTCCCTGCACCGCCTCGCAGAATCCTTGTAGTCCCCCTGAGTGGCCCGCCCTCTTTTCCAATGATTATAAACCCTCTTTTTTTTCCTAAGCTTGAGCCACAGCTCTCTGCTCAGCCAGGCCGGTCTTCTTCCACGCCAGCTCGTCTTTGGGCACGTGGGGACAGACCTCTCCTGAGCCATTAAGATTTCTTTCTTGAAGAGCACCCAGCCTTCCTGGGCTCCTCTGTATTTCAGTACTGCCTCCCAAGGGACTCTGCCATCCAGTGTCTTGAACAGCTCAAAGTCAGCCCTCCGGAAGTCCAAGACAGCAGTTTTACTGATCCCCTTCCTGACTTCACCGAGTATCAAGAACTCTACCATTTTGTGGTCACTCTGCCCAAGACAGCCCCCGACCAGCACGTCTCCCACCAGTCCTCTGTTAGTGAACAGAAGGTCTAGCGGGGCACCTCCCCTGGTAGGCTCACTAACCAGCTGCGTCAGGAAGCTATCTTCCACGCTCTCCAGAAACCTCCTGGGCTGCTTTCTCTGGGCTGTGTTGTGTTTCCAGGATATGTCTGGGAAGTTAAAGTCCCCCACAAGAACAAGCGCTGACGATTTCGCAACTTCCACCAGCTGCCTGTAGAACTCCTCATCCGTCCCCTCATCCTGGTTTGGCGGTCTATAACAGACCCCCACCAGGATGCTTCCCTTGTTGGCCTTTCCGCTGATCCTAACCCATAGCGACTCCACCTTGTCATTCCCAGCCTCAAGTTCGACAACGTCAAAACACTCTCTAATATAGAGAGCCACTCCACCACCCCTTCCGTGCTGCCTGTCCCTTCTGAAGAGCCTAGAGCCAGACATTGCAGCACTCCAGTCATGAGAGTGGTCCCACCACGTTTCCGTGATGGCAACCAAGTCATAGCCTGCATGCTGCACAATGGCTTCCAGCTCCTCCTGCTTGTTGCCCATGCTGCGTGCATTAGTGTAAATGCACTTCAGCTGGGCCTTAGCCTTCTCCCCCAAGTCTTGCCACTGTTCCCCCTCAACCGTTCCCCCTCAAACCTCAATAAAAAGGTTTCTTTTAGATACGTGAACAGAAAAAGGAGGACCAAAGAAAACATAGGTCTGCTACTTGATGGGGAAGGTCTCCTCACAGACGAGGACATAGGCAAAGCAAAGACATTTAATGCCTTCTTTGCCTCCATCTTCAATGTTGATGATGGGCTTCGGGACCCAGGGTGCCCTGATCTGGAAGACCGTGACGGTGGGAATGACAAACTCCCAACCGACCCTGAACGTATGTGGGATTTGCTGCCCCACCTGGATCCATACAAGTCCATGGGGCCTGATGGGATTCATCCCAGGGTGCTTAAAGAGCTGGCTGACATAATCGCGGGACCTCTCTCAATTATTTTTCAATGGTCTTGGGAATCTGGAGAGATCCCAGTAGGCTGGAAGCTGGCAAATGTTGTGCCAATTTTCAAGAAGGGCAAGAAAGAAGATCCTAGAGATTACAGGACTGTCAGTCTCACGTCAGTGCCTGGTAAAGATATGAAGATGATCCTTGAAGTTATTGAAGCGCACCTGGGGGACAATGCAGTCATTGGTCCCAACCAACATGGGTTCATGAGGGGTAGGTCCTGCCTAACAAATTTGATTTCCTTTTTATGATATGATCACCCACCTGGTCTATCAAGGGAAACCAGCTAATGTGAGCTTTTTGGACTTCAGCAAAGCTTTTGACATGGTTTCCCAGGGGATCCTACTGGACAAAATGTCCAGCATACAACTTAACAAAAACATCACACGATGGGTGAGCAATTGGCTGATGGGCAGGGCTCAAAGGGTTGTGGTAAATGGGGCCACATCAGGCTGGTGGATGGTCACCAGTGGGGTCTCCCAGGGCTCCATTTTAGGGACAGTCCTCTTCAATGTCTTTATAAACGATTTGGATGTAGGACTAGAAGGTGTTTTGAGCAAATTTGCCAATGACACCAAACTTGTTGTAGACTCGGCTGAAGGTGGAAAGGCCTTGCAGAGAGATCTGGACAGAATGGAGAGCTGGGTGATCACCAACCACATGAAGTTTAACAAGAGCAAGTGCCGGGTCCTTCACCTGAGACAGGGAAACCCTGGCTATATGTACAGACTGGGCAAGGAGACGCTGGAGAGAAGCCCCGCAGAGCGGGATCTGGGGGTCGTGGTTGACAGCAAGTTGAATATGAGCCATCGGTGTGCCCTGGCAGCCAGGAGGGCCAACCATATCCTGGGGTGCATCAAGCACGGCATCGCTAGTTGGTTGAGGGCAGTGATCGTTCCGCTCTACTCTGCGCTGGTGCGGCCTCACCTTAAGTACTGTGTGCAGTTCTGGGCACCACAGTATAAAAAGGACATTCAACTGTTGGAGAGTGTCCAGAGGAGGGCAACGAAGATGGTGAAGGGCCTATAGGGGAAGACACATGAGGAGCAGCTGAGGTCACTGGGCTTGTTCAGCCTGGAGAAGAGGAGGCTGAGGGGGGACCTCATCACAGTCTACAACTTCCTCACGATGGGGAGTGGAAGGGCAGGCACCGACTTACACATAATCACCACATAATCACCAATGATAGGACCTGCAGGAATGGTGTCAAGCTGAGGCAGGGAAGGTTTAGGCTAGACATCAGGAAGGTTCTTCACAGAGAGGGTGGTCGCACTCTGGAACAGGCTCCCCAGGGAAATAGTCACTGCACCAAGTCTTTTGGAGTTTAAGAAGTGATTGGACTGTGCTCTTAGTCACATGGTCTAAAATTTTGGGTAGACCTGTGTGGTGCCAGGAGTTGGACTCAATGGATCCTTATGGGTCCCTTCCAACTCAGGATATTCTACGATTCTATGATTCTACTTGTGGTTTAACCCAGCAGGCAGCTGAGCAGCACACAGCTGTTTGCTCACTCCCCACTGTGGGATGGGGGAGAGAATCAGAAAAACATCAAACTCATGGGCTGAGATTAAAACAGTTTAATAAGACAGAAAATAAAGGGGAAATAATAATTATATATATATACATACATATACACAAAGCAAGTGATGGGCAACACAACTGCTCACCACCTGCTGACTGATGCCCAGCCAGTCCCCGAGCAGCAGCACCTGCCCCCCCCCCAAGCCAACCCCTCCTCGTTTATTGCTCAGCATGACAGCACATGGTATGAGACAGCCCTTTGGCCTTCTTGGGTTGCCTGTCCTGGCTGTATCCCCTCCCAGCAGGGAAGCACAAGGCCCTGAACAGTCCTTGGCTCTGTGTGAGCACTGCTCTGCAACAACTAAAACACCAGTTTGTTATCAGCATTAACAGTAACAGCCACTACGAAGAAAATTAATCACATCCTAGCCCAAACCAGGACACTACTATATACAAACCACAAGAGATAGTGGTCTTTGGCACATACTCTCTGTGCCTCTTTACCACATTATGTTTGCCATTATTAAAAAACATTTAGTTTCTTAAGTTGGCACCATAAGGAAGAGTAGTAGGTTATCAAACAACAGTAATGAAGACTGAAAGCCAAGAACAGAACATTCCTGTGGATATAGAAGAGCCAATTTTATATATATATATATATATATATATATATATATATATATATATATATTTCTCATTTATTTTCTAGCATTATAATGACTAAGCAGGCAGAGCAGCACATGAGGACTAGAAATACACTTCCTAAATAAGAGGATTTTGTCTCCAGCTGAAAGTATATGGATGCTTTTGCACTGCTGGTAAATCTGACAAATGTGAAATTACTAATAAAGAAATACTTATTCCAAAACATAATCCATTGTTGTAAAAGCTTTTATCTGCTATTAGTATTATTTAAATTTACTTAAATTGTTTTCCCACCAGAGTTCATGCTCTCTCTTCCAGACAGAAGAGACAGTACCACATCTGGTACTTGGTGCCAAATCTGGTGCAGAACCTTTTCATATAAAAACTTTTCATAAATGAAAGTCAGACTGCTTGAAAAAATATATTGCTTTCAATTTCAATCCACTTTCAAAGACTTAAAGACTTCTGGTAAAAAATGTATGAGTCACTCAGCACAGCAGCATTATGTCACAAAGTATGAAAGAAAGAAATTTAGCATATTACATTTTTTCATTTTCCTATTCATGAATTGGGGAAATATTACGATTCTACATGATACAAAGTAACTTACAGAATACAGAGGTTTTGATTAATAAATTTATTGAAAACATTAAAAACAATAAAAATACTTTTTCAAGTACAATAGAGAGTTGGCATACCTTACACAGAACAACAATTTGATTGAAAGATAGTGCTAGTCACTTGTACTCGATTAGAGGCCAGCAGTGTCTCTCTTTGCCACTTGCAAATTAAACAGCAGTGCTTTGAGGTCCATGCAGAGGTAACAGTGCTCTGGATGTACTATCTTGAGCAGTTCTTGGAACACGTACGGTAGTGAAAAAAATTCAAACATCTTCTTATTGCTTCTGCAAAAGATTTAACATAGAATAATTGACATAAGACAATTGATGAGTTTCAACTTAACAGTAAAGATTTTACAGATTATATTTCAATGAAAAAAAAGAAAAACATTTTATATTGGGAGCTTCACATAACTCTGTCTCTAAGCAGAAAGTTATCTATGCACGGTAAGAAAAATCTTGACAAAAATCATCAAGAACTATGCTTTCTCTTGACTAAATGGTATTTAGATGTAGTACAGTGGAAGATCAAGGAAAACCTGTAAAATGATTTCCCCAATGAGAAGCAAGATTTCAAAAACAGGACATGTACAAAAAATCCACAATAACATCAAGGCAAATACTACTACAAAACCAAGGATAAAAAATTTACTTTAAAGAATATTTCAAAGTTAATTTTTTTAAGATTCATGGCACCACCTGTGAGGTTGCCTTTTAATTAAAAAAAAATTAAAAACTAGATTTCTGAGCACACTTGTAGTTTATTTCCGATAAAAATATGATTTAAATTAGAGTATTTTACAGGAAAACTTTTTTTTTTCCCAGAGCTCAATTTTGTTCTTAAGAAAAATCAAACAAATCTCTCAGTTTTGTAAATAACTAACTCTAATGTAAGCATCAGTTTAGTGTAAATACCTGCTTTTATAAATGAAACAATCCCATTAAATTATGTACGTCAATGGAACTCAGCAGCATTCTACCACTGACATGCTGAAGATCTTTTATAATAAATTGGTAACCAGTAAGCAACCAAAACCTATTTTGTAAAGGTTAACATTCCCCCAAAGTCTTAAATGGCTCAAGACTTTAAAGTGTTTTTTTTGTTGTTGTTGTTGTTGTTTTTTTTTTGATAGAGATGAAAATTGACAAAACTTAAATTTAAGTCACATATAAGACAATTTTCAGAGGACATTTTTACCAAGTAATATAGTAAAACTGAAGGTCGTGGAGGAGAAAATAAGGGTTTCTTCTAGCCATTCTTGTCATCTAAATAAATGAGGAATGTACGTTCTTTAGGATAGTTATTTTTTAGTTTGTATTCTGAACTACACAGATTTATAGGCTAATTGAGACACTCATCTTACAAATCTGTGACAAACATTTTAAACATAATTGCTAACCATGAAAGTCCAGTATTATTTGTATTGGAGCAAATGAACGTCAAAACAGAGATGAGCTTTTAAAAAAAGGAAAAGAGAAAGGTCTCCAATTTCAGTGATCTAATGGTAATTAAAAATGGTAATAAAGGATTACTTTATTTCAGAGAGTTTCCGTAGTACAAAACAAATCTTTTCCAAAATCCAAATGTCTGCTTTGGGATTCTGAAGCAATGCAGAACAAGCATGGAAAAAGGATTCAGTACTGCAGCATTCCAGGAAAAGCCGTAAGCAACCTGTAAAAGAAAATTAAAAAGTTTCATCACAGAACTTGGTGCAGGGAAAAATAAATCCTTGATTTATAGCTTTTGAGGGTTTTATACGCCTCATGTTGTGCAACCATGAGAACAATGTAATAACTGGGTATATTCCCAGCATGTGATGCAAAAATCAGGTAAAACTAAGAACTAAAAACCACCCAAGTTCCTAAGAGTTCTGACGTTACCCGCACTTGCGGTATTAAAACAAGACCTATTCCCTTGAGAACAAAGGAAAACAGGACACTGAGCAATTTTAAACTCAAATTAAAAAAAAATCTTATCTTCAACATGTTTATTCAATGCTCGTTGATCATGCTCCTTTTCTTATGATTACGTGATGAGAACATTAAGCTATGCTAAAAAGACAAGGAAATATTTTAAGCTGCTGCAAAATGACATACAGAAATAGTACATGTAGACACTGATGTGATACTAGACAGCCTTTCATTATCAAAACACTGTCACTGTACCATTTCAAGACAGGCAGAATAGTATTTGAGAGGTCAGAGTTGGATAAGAACACCTGAATATCAAAACAATTCCTGTAAAATGTTGGATATTTTTTTTAACATGGCCATATTGTGTAATCTTTTCCATTTATCCTGCTCTCCAAAACTTAGTCAATTTAGAATAAAGTAAAATCTGCTCCCTTGTGTCATTTCACTCTTGATTCGAATAGTACAGACTGGTTTATAGCAACACCATAAAGAACATAAGTAACAGTTTAATAGGTAACAGAACTGAACAAATTTGTTAGGAATCCAACAAAACAAGTCGCTATTCACTGCACTCTGCCGTTAGTGTATAAACACACTTGGCATGCCCCAGGATATAGTTACTTAGAATATGCCATTAAATTAATAGTTATTGTAATATTATTCTACTTTTACTGTAGAAGAAGGAGGTCCTACATTTAATTCCTATAAATATCCTTAAATATCCACAAAACGCCTCAAATTCCTTTTTGTAGGTGTAAACAAATACCACATTCAGCTTACTTGGGCATTTATTGGCTGGCTTGTTCTTACTGGTTTTAAAAATACTGTATTATTTTATTATTAAAAATAATGGTCTTAAGGTATCTTAAAAATACTTTATTAATATATATATACACACGTACATACAGACACACACTGTAAGAATGTTTTAACTGTGAGGTTTATAAAACAATATGAAAACTATGCTGAGGGATTTTTACTGTAAAACAGAAGAGCCAAGGTGGAAATCGTATCTCAAGTTTCACAAAGTTCAATTACGAGAAAGCAAACTGATAAAAGACGTGCATTTAAAGAGATTTTTCATACATTGTTTACGTATTCCTTTCAAATAAGCTTTTGCAGAATATATTTTAAATCAAAAATGTACAAAATAAGCATATAATTTAAATGACTGTCTATCTGATGAACTAGAAGAATAAAAACTGTATATTTTTAAATATTCTTCTGTTTCATCTCTGCACAGACTTTGTTTTTATTAGCTACTGTAGAAAAACTAAATTGGAATCTATCCTGTCAGGATTTGACACAATTTTAAATAATCTGCAAAAGCCTCCCATAGTAACCATAAAAAAATTGCAGCATTTTGTAGTTACATTAACTTAACTTGATTGGTAGACTGCAACCAACAATGAGCAATTTATCACTGTTGACAGAATTCATCTGAAATTTACCCTCAAAGTAATCAGTCACTCACAGCATCAAATCTCACCAGCTATAGTTATTCAGAAAATTCTGTTTTATAGCTAAAGCTCTGTCACCTCAGAAAATGAAGACTGTCGGGAACACCAGCTTGAAGTTCATGTTTTCACAAATTAACCATTACAGTTTTGACTCATTTCTAATTGCACGTGGATCTGCCAGAGACCGGACCAACCCAATGGAGTGATGGAAAGTTAGCTCATGGAAAAGTTACATAAGGACCACAGAAACAGAAAACACTTGAAAGAAACAGTAACAACACTGAACAGCTTGCTAATGAGCTGTTGTCTCCAGCACAGTCACCTGCAAGATTGGAACCATTTGCTGAGTTTAACTGATTCTCTTGTCATCAGCAGCTGGGCCTGGTAAGAGCCAGTGGTTATGGCACAACGGAGGGCAGGCGAGATAACAGTCAGTACAAGGCCCCTTGAGAGTGTATGCCTTTGTGGGTGACCCCGAGTTAAGAGAGCCCAAGGACAGCTTCAGCCCGTCACCCAATACGTGTTGACCTCAGGATGGTATGAATTGTTCTTCAGCTTCCTAGATGTGCAAGACCTTCACGCAGCTGTGACACAGGGCGTACGGGAGACCACCGTCATTCTCACATGACAATCACCCACACAGAAAAAAAGCGATAAGAAAGGTTAAAAATAGAACAGGATTCCTTACGTCACAGAAATAAGTTGGACTGAACAGAAGTTTACAATGAACAGAAAAGACCAGAACAAAAACCTACACCTTGGAGGCCAGGAACTACCTTTATAACACCACAGATTGTATGAAAAGTTGCTCTTTTTTAACAAGGTCTAACAACCCCTCACCCAACCCCCCCACATAAGAGCAGAAGTTCTTAATCAATTTAAATATGTTTTTATATATTTTTGTTTAAATATTAAACCATAATTAAACCTAACCTGAGATGCAATTCATGTAACTCTGGAACATCATGTCGTAAGCAAACATATAAATAAAAGTTGAACTCTTACAATACACGGGTGTTATTCAAACTGCACAAATTATACTACCTACTTCCAAAAAAAGCCTCAAGGAAAATAACCTTTATAAAATTACTTCAGCTGTAGCATTGGTCTTAATTTTCCTTGAATGTTACAGAGAAAAGTTGTCTAATAAGTACAATTGTTTTACGAGTCAAATTTTTTTTAAAAAAAGTGTATTAAAATTTGGTTTTGTACAACTGAACACAATGTTTGAGGTGCATTCAAAGTTTATTAAAGCATTAAATCTACTTTCTGTGACAATGTTATCAGATAAGGTTTTGTTATCACACCCATCTTCAGGCAGGTTCATAGCTTAAAGATCACTCAAGAATTAATTATTCCTCCACCTCTACCTGCTGATTCCTCTCTTCCTTGTAAAAGAAGAGCTAACAGAAGAAAGTAACAATCAGAAAAATAGAAGATACTGCATCTGAACATGTAACCTGAGCTGGAAAGTACCAAAGAACATACAATAACAAACTGACAGAAAGAGAAAGAAAGTACCAAACAATGTTGTTATCTTTCAGACCTCCACCACTTCCAGTTGAAACAGTGGTGTCAGGACTCTCCCCTGACAGGATTCTGGATGTGAAACACCTGAACGAAAATGGGGATGGGGTACCTGAAAAGCTGTGTGCCAGTAAAGATGAAGAGCAAATAAGATTATTAATTCTAATTTGCCATTAAGATACTGCATATTGATAGGAAATAGATGATACCAATACCTCAACTGTTACATTTGACATTAAGTTTTCAGTAACTGGATGCCTTATCAGCATTGTTGATGTGTGAACTAGCAAGGGAAACTTGGACACCCACTGGATCAGAAATACTACGAAGCCAAAAGGAATGATACTGCTCTAAAATCTGAAAAAAAATGGGTGCTGAAACCAAGTCGGTCAATGGGCTTAAGCAACACTTCAGAATCTCTTATTACAATTTCTATCAAAGCACAGGAATACATATGAGGGAGTCTAGGTCTTATTTCTGGAATATGAGAATGAGATTATCTTTTTTTTCAGGAAAAAGAACCTACAAGAGGGCTTCAGATAGGTCTGAAATGAAAGAACCATTAGCATGTTATTGCTTACTGTAACAACAGGTATATGCCTGTCAGAACCATCTGACTCATCTTTCAGCATGGACAATTAAAATTTGAATCCATAAAAATACTTCACAAAAAAAAAATTAAGTTATGAAAAAGAACATTTGAAAAAAAGCACAGATTTTTTTTTTCTCACTGTTTCTAATCACATAAGCTGTAACAGTAATGTTTTTAAACAAAAATACTGGAATACTCATATAGACTCAGAAAATTATTCCAGCAAATCGAAAGAATGCTTAGGGATTGCGTATCATAGAGAAAAAAAAAATATAGACTTCGACTCCTGTTGGTCAGAGGCTATTTTTGGGGGTAACACATTTCCATGCCTGTTACTTATGACTTCATATTTAAGGCTGCATAACAATACAGTTTTAAAATTGTGCATAGTGTCCTGTTTTGGTCTAACACAGAGACCTCTGAATATTCACATCCACCTTCCACTTTGCTTTTAGTAACTTGTTCATAAGAAACATACAAAGGTATGAAATTATGATTTCCTGTCAACAATACTACTTGCCATCATTAACAATTTATTGGAAAACATTAACTATATACTGGAAAAGAACAGAATCTGACTATAACATGTATATGGGCAATTCCTTATACCAAAGAGAAAGGCTCTGCATGAGGCTTTATATCCAGTTGCTGAAAAATAAAATCTCGATCATATGTCACTCCAATAAGCATTAGTCCTCCTTCCCTGGTTTTGCATATATGTCTGTCTTCCCTGAGAAGCAACGTGGCAAAATGTGAACTTCTCACAATTTATCTCCATTATTCTTCTAAATCTGGGCATCTAGCATATCAAAATGACTACTGCTAGGTAACAGAACATGTATCGTTAGTGGAATTTATCTTCAAAGTAATGTCAGATACCGTCAACCCTGCTTAGGTTTTTCTCTCCCAGTTACTTTACCAATCAAAATTATGATGATTAGAAATACTTGTGTAAAAAAAACTAAACTAACCACATGGTCTGAAAGGAAGAAAACATCAGGTAAATCTTTCTGCCACTTTTCTCACTACAAAATGGCTTCTAACTCAATGTTTTTCCACCCCAAGTCAAACACTTTCTATTTTTACCACTATAGTACATGGTAACAAAATACCCCAAGCCAACAATATATATATTCACAAATAGCTGTAGTCCCTTCTCCTCCCCTTTTCTGTCCTAAAAAGCAGTGAATAATTTTCATTTTAAGAAAAGTAACAAGGATTACTCCACATGACACTGAAATGGCTCACTACTTTTGCATTCATCCAGATTGTTATCAAATGATTCTTTGCTTGTATCACCTGGAAAAGCACTGTGAACAAAGACTGTTAACCCTTTTATAGGACCACACCACAGTACAATTCAGTGAATCATAACTGTCTCTTACAGATGTGCCATTTCCAATTATCTGAAAGTGAAAAATGACTAGGGGTGAGCTGCTCATATTAGGGGAAAAAAAGATAAAAGTTGTTTGTTTTTTTTTTTTTTAATCTCCACCTGCTAACAGCATTTCATGAAATGGCTGCCCTGGCACAGCCTTACTTCAAAACAAAAATACTCATTGGCAAAATATCAGCAAGGTAAACCAGTGGAATAAACAGAAAAGCTAAACTAAATATAATAACAAAAAAAATCACACCAGTAAGAAAGCAACCAGGACAATATGTAAAGCACAGATGCTGACAGTGAGAAGAGACGGACAATTCAGAAACATATTTTATATCTCTAATGAATTTAGATGACACAAATGAATGCTAATGCTAGGTTAGTTTATTTACAGAGAAGCATCACGTTATTTTTTATTTAGTATTTATGCTTATCTCACCTATTTTCATCATAACTTGATATATATTTTTTTCAGTTACTCACTTTTTTTAGAGTTCATGGCCATCTCAACTAGTGCATCAAGAGCACCAGAAAGGAGACGTTTTCTGGATATATTTAAGTGGCTTAGCATGACAGGCACACATTCGTATTGCAAAAATAAGGTCTTTCCTTCATCTGTCTTCAAGTCCACGCAAAGGGATTGAAATGCCTGAGTCAGGTAATTCACTGAAAGATAATGGAAAACGGGGAATAAAAATTCTATAATCACAGTTCCATTAGATGATCACAAATATGTGAATATTTATCCTAAGAGTTACTGTTGCAGATATATACTAATAAAAAAAGTTAAATGGCTGAAAATAATAAATTTATTTATTTATTTAAAGGCATCCTCTGCCTATTTTTATGCCTTAAAAAATTGTTGTGAGTGGAAAAAAGACAAGCTACAACTCACAAATTGAGCAAAATATATTTACAAATACGAAACCTTTCTAATTTCTTCCTTAAGAGAGAAAAGAAATCACAAGCTGCATAGTTTGGGACTATATTGGTTCCAACATCTGGGAAGCCTCTAATAAAGGAGTAAAAGGCTAATTCATCTGAATAAGTGCAATTACTTTCATGACAGCAACTATTTGCATTCCTTTCCATAAAAAGCTGTAGTTAAGTTTCAGTACATCTATATTATATATGCATCCATTTTGGAGAGTGCTAAATTATTCAGAAAATTCAATTCATTTTTCTTAATTTCGTGATGTCAAATCTTCCTCAATATCTTGGAATAGCATTGATCATCCGGAGCACAGAAAATTAAGAGTATGGGAAAAATGTATCACATAGCAAAAGTTAAATTACAGTGCCATCTGCTGGATATTAGCATCTTGAAGGAAACAGGATACATATTTAAACTGAACGTGCTGCTTTATCATCACTAGATCATTAGACATTGTGTCAGTGATGAAAATTCATACACGGTAATTTTCAACATACATTTAACAGATAATTTTTTGCCATGTTCTATAAGCATGCAGTAAAAACCAACCATGAGAAGCTAAACTGATTCATTCTGATCAACAGCTTTCATCTGCTTACAGTTAATCTCTGCAATAAGTACTTTTTTTGTATTGTAATTCATTTGCATCATTTTTATGAAACATTTCTAGAAATGTGAGTTTAAGTTTCAGGGTAATCGTCATGCTTCACCAAAATATACTGACTGAAACTATACGATACTGAAATTGAAAATACACTGATTCTTCCCTCCAACGGCTGAAATACTGTATTTGTTTATTAATGGTGTCAGGGTGGTCTTCCAGAATGTTTAAATCCTGTTTATACTGGTAGTGCTTAGAATAAATACTGCACAGGTCGGTATTTTTGTCACCACTTCAAAGACAACGTTTTTTGTCTTTTCAGGCCCTTTTTGTTTTTAAAGAAACTCCTGCTGAGAAGAGATGCTACAGCATCCTGGAGGTTGCACAAGTCGAGTAACTGTCATTAACTGAAGCAAAAGTCACTAAGAACTGTGATATCTCCAGACAAGTATGACCTTGTTTGCTTTTGCCTGTTAACAAAGTACATTACTATACTGCATCAGCATTTGGTAGCAGTTTTCAATGTTGATAATGTTTATGGGTAGCCACTTGCAGTGACAGACTTGGTAGGAGAAGAGGGGAAACAGCAGAGGTGTAAGAGCTAGACAGAGTATGAGCTTTACATTAAACTTTGACAAAACAATGAAATTCTAGAACTGTTTGAAATTTGCTACTGATTTCAGTTTACTGAAGAGCAATTAGCTGTACCATTATATGCAGTGCAGATCTTGACAAACAAATCACTGCTATAGTGATTGCTTGAGAGAATTACTAACATCTCTTTTCCTCTTTGTCACAAAAAATGTTGATCTCACTGACAACAATAAAGCATATTAAAATGACCACACAACTTATGACATAATAGCAAATTTCATACTTGCTTCCCTATATTATGCATCATCAGGTGGTAAAATTCAAATAAAACATCCTTCACTAATAAGGCATTACAGATGCTACAGTATCATTGAACTGGTGCATTTTGTACATTTGTTTTTCATCCAGGCACGTTCCTGGAAATAAGATTTAAAAAAGGATAAAAATAAAAAGATAATAAAAGACATAATAAAAACAAGAACTTACCTCGTTTTGCTGTTACAAGCACAATTAAAGTTGACAGAAACCTCAAAGGCATAAAGGGGCTTCTAAAGAAAAGTGCGCGTTTTGGTTTACTTCGTTTAGACTGTTTTTGCAGGTTTCCCTTATCTATGACACCTTTGAAACAAAGTTCTCCAAGTCTCTCCATTGTTGATATCATGCTTTCATGCTGTTTCAAACAATGTGCACATTTAGCATAAACATTAAAATACATGAAAATCCTGTCTACTATGCATAGATATGTATGTTCCCCTAAGGATTATATATTAAATAGCAAATGCCTTGACCATGTATTGCAATATAATCTGTACATGGGATACTACTTTGCATTCCACAAGCAGTTGATTATTAGCACAGGGCCTTGTCAACACACACTTCACAAAGAGACAAGGTAGTCAAAGGGCCTCTGATATGCTGACGTTATTTAATTTGCCTCTGGTTCCAGAATAAAGTCAGTTCAAACTCAGCTTTAATCAACGCTGCCTACTACACTCTACTCTTTTGTGAGGATGCCTGAAGCTAGGTCCTACAAAAGCATTTACAGAATTAAGGTCTAAACATGAACCTTAAGAATACTGTACAGGTAAGATGTGTTGGACTTTTCAACAAACTGTACAGAAATACTACTTCAGAATCAAACTTAATAACATGCTCATTTAAAATATTTTCTCATTAGCACTAGAACCACCAGCTTACAGTTCTATTCAGTTAGACACTGAGTAGAGAACAAGGAAGTCAAAATTCCTTTGCTACTTTGCCCCACACTGCCATCAATTTCAGCAAATCTCATGCATAAAGTGAACAAAAATATATTAATTTTCATAGGTCAAGTTTTGTAAGCACATATGTAAAATATAATTTCTGAGATGCTAGACACCACTGCAACAAAGATCACACATGTATGTAAAAAGTATGTTTACATACATGGTGCAAAATATTACAATGAATGTGAGAAAGTTAATTTGATGAGAATTATTTTTTCATCTGCTATGTATCTGTGGTAAGACTTTATGCTTTGCAAAGACAGCAAAGTTTCTTTTATATATATGCCCTGAAAACATCTACTTTTCATACTCATTTAGAATACAAATTACCTCTTGGGAATTTACATTAATACCAGTGTCTAGCTGCCTTAGAGACCAGTAGATAAATTGAATCACAGGCATATGTAGGTTAGGATCCACAAATGGCATCCACTGGAGCTGTCCAGTGACCATAGGCAAAAGCTGTAAAAATACAGAATGGCAAAGTTATATGTAGTATACGAACTTACAGTATAAGCTAACCACAAGTAAAAAGCAAACAAAGGAAAAACTAAACTAAAATCAACTTATTCCCAGAGTTTAACAGACCACATGTGCAAATACTCACTGGGCAGATCTGGTACAGGCAACAGAATTATATACATATACTGAATTTACATTTTACACAGGTTTACACAAAAAGTGGAAAGACACTGTGTGAGCTCAAATTCTGAAGTCTAATACCTAACGGCTACAAATTGTAGCCTACCTAATTGCTACAAATTTTAAATATAATGAAAAAAACAACAACAAAAAAAAACACAGTAAAAGCAGATTTCCCGAACACGTCACTGATTTCCAAGCCTTGGTATTCCAAGAAAGACAGCATTATAAGTATAGCATGGTATCATCTTTTATAAGATATAAATTGAATTTTTAATACCTAATATCAGCACTAAAATACTTTAAATTAGATGTGCATTAGATGTGCACTTTATATTAGATGTGCATTAGACGCGTCCTTTGAAAAAAGGAATTACATACAGTATTACGGATAAAACACGAGATAAATCATCAGCTGATAAAAGTGACATAAAATAGAAAGACAGGTGGAATCTCAAGTTCAGACTGAACACTACACATTTCCTTAAAAATGATCTGTATGTTTCATAAATGACAAATTATCTATTGTATCTCACTGTTGGAATTAATACTGATGGATTAATTGTCATTTTCTTTTAAATAATGTATTCAAAGCATGTATAAAACAGGCTGACCTGTTACACTCACAAAAATAATAAAAATAATCTTAACATTTTAACCTAAGCAAATTCAAATGCCTTTACCTTCTTACAGTTTACCAGAGTGTAGTTTTCCTGTATTCCTGTTTTGCTAAGGTGTTCATCTGAGATCCAGTCCATAAGAATAGTTAAGAGGTTGTAAACTTCTGTATTCGGTAGTGACTGCAATACATCCACAATATCAGTTATTTCAAGTTTATGATTTTCTAAACCACAATACCAATAGACTGAAATATAGGAGTACATTAGTAAGATGCACATGCTTTATTTTGTGCTTAGACAAATGTTTATGAAAGACTTGGAAAGAGATTTTCACATACAAAATCACTCTATTTTATAATTCTAACTAAATGAATTATAGGAGAGAGAAAATCTTTAATGATCTGTGCAAGTGGAAATCCTCATTTTGATACATTTGATACACTCCTTTGCTTTATTTCATACAATCTACTAATGCTAAATTTTAACTGTGTAATTAGCATTGTTAGAAGAATAAAGACTTCATGAAATTGTCATTCTGTCCCTCTACTACAACTGTACAGAAAAACTCTGTGAAAGGTATCCAGACGTTCCTGAAGAGAGGTTGCATGAACAGCTCTCTAAAACCTTCACAAGTTCTCTTGTATCTACCTGCAGACAACTGTTCTTCTCTTCACTCAGAATTATAACTACTGATACTGCTCATATATCACTTGTAACTAAAGTACACTAAAACCTACGTACACAGAGAAATATGTTGGCTGTATAGGGACAGTACAGTTTTAAGGCATCTGATATAGATCAAGCAGAATGGTGTGAATATCTTTCTCATTTCAATTTAGCCTCTAGCGGGAGAAAGTCATTACCAGTCAGGAAATGTTGGCAGAGTACTAGCAGAGGACTTGCTACTGACTGGAATAACATGGAGACAGAAAGTATTTCATTAAGTGATGTAAGAAGGTATTTTAAGGAAAACAGGATGACCCTTTTGGAACTATATATGAACACTGCATTTATTCTTTCCCACATTAAAGACCATTTCTCCGAAGTATAACAGCAGTACAATCATCTCTGGCTTATAAAGTTAAAATTTGTTATATGAATTCTCTAACTACATTTCAGCTGGTGTTATTATAAGGACAGTGTTGTACTGTAGCAGTAACCAGAATAAGTTTAAGATTTGCTCTGACACAGCAGAAGAAACAGTTATAGCGCAGGCAGAATATAATTATAATTTATAGATGAGAGATAACATGAGAGGAAGAAGAAAACATAGCTAAATAAGTAAAAAACATATACATACACAATATACAATCCAAAAGACATTTTTAGCAACGTATTTTATTCTTCCAGTTGACTATCCTGTTTCTCCTAATATAGCGTCTCCCTATTCCTACTGTAATTAATTCACTAAAAAAAGTCAATAAAAATTATGAATCTGCTAGAAATTAGAAAAATAAAATAATGTTCTACTGCCTAAAGTCTTTCAAACAGATATTTCACCTTGCCCAATCCTTACCTTAACACTTTTTGATGCTCCTCTCTCTTTTTCCTCCTTAACAGGTTTACTTTTGTGCACCACTTCTTCTGAATCCTTGGACTTCTGTGCCATTAAAAACTCACGATTCTGTTACAATAAAATGTAACAATGAATTATATTTCACTCGTTAACTATAAAGGAAGAAGGTACCTGTAAGAAGAAACCTTACTTGTAAATCCTCTAACTCTGCTTGTACGCGTCTTGCTCGATTTTCAATCATCGTCTTCAGTTCATTTGCATCATTTAACTGAAAGAATCAAAAAACATTCAAATATCTGTAGATTCAAAACTCGCTTTTTGACTTAA
This sequence comes from Oxyura jamaicensis, assembly GCF_011077185.1. Lineage (NCBI taxonomy): Eukaryota > Metazoa > Chordata > Aves > Anseriformes > Anatidae > Oxyura > Oxyura jamaicensis. The sequence goes on along the minus strand of NC_048893.1, from coordinate 140,850,225 downwards.
CCATCACATGGAAATCATTTTATGTTATTGCTAAATGATTACCAGTTCAATTTTTTTCTTCTCAGTATGGACAGTTATAGAAACAAAATCACTGTCCACTTTCTCAACAAATCACGGGATGGCCGAGGTGGGAAGGGACCTCTGGAGACCATCTGGTCCAACCATCTTGCTTAAACAGGGCCACCCAGAGCAGGCTGTCCAGGACCACACCCGGGCAGCTTGTAAAGATCTTCAAGGACGGGCACTCCATAACCTCTCCAGGCAACCTCTGCCAGGATAAATAAAATAGTAGTGGCCCTTTGTTGACTTGCAGCCCAACCTTTTACCTTACAGGGGAAGAATAAGCACAGTACCTCTTTAGGTATATAGGCACTACCTATTTGATTACTTTTCATGAAGAAGTGACACAAAAAAATGGAGTGCATGTTTCAAGAATGGTCTAATGGCCTTGGAAACTTGAAAGTTTTCTTCTCTAAAGAATGACACTGTTACTGACCATGCTCTGTGAGAAAAGAATATGAGGCAAACTATAACCTCCATTTAAATATAAGTAACATACTCTATGGATGCAATAAACATCCTGCTCATCATGCAAGTCCTCTATGAATACTTCAGTTTGCACAAAAGAGAAAGACAAAGATTTTACTGAGACTAGGAAGCAGATGACTTTCATCATCCTCAAGAGCATCAGAAGTGCAATTCACTGAAGGAACCATGGTCAAGAGTTTAGGTAGCAATTTGCTTGTCAGCATTTAGGTCAAATTTAAGTCAAGTGAGAAGAAAACTTTAACTCTGTATTATTGTGAACCACTTTCTCAACGTGTCTTTAAGAACAGACAATATTCCTTTAATTAACACTTTTAAAAATAACTGAAGATACTGAGTAATCATGAAATTAGAAATACACATGCTATTTTTTATTTAAGAGAATCAGCAGAGCAATTCAGCACAGGGTGGCTTCTATTATAAAATACTTTATCCAATCTCAGTTTGCTTCAGAGCATATAATTAGTCTTTCCTAAAATCAGCTACAGGGTCAGAGGACTAACTCTAATTTCTTTAATACTGGAAAAGATCTGAGAGACTAAATTTCTTGTACTAGAAAATGAAGCAGAAAGTAATTACAACCATTCACACAATTCCTGTCTTACAGAAACAAAATCAGTAATTTTGCAAACAACTTGTTCTAATGTTTAAAATTGTTGACTGTAACTTGTAAAGCTACTAATAACAGGAAATAATTAATCTTGCCTGTTTTTTTAGGAATTCATTCTCTTTCCTCAGAGAGTTAAGTGATGACTTCAGTCTACTACTTTCCTCAGTCACTGTTCTCAAGGTTTCTCTCATTTGGTTTATTTTTGTCTGATGTTGCTATAGAAATATCAAATTTTAAAGCATGATTAACAAGAGAGTATTTTAGAAATAATTCTCAGCTAAGTTCCATTTTAGTGTTAAAATAGTAGGACAAAAAGATCACATTTGTAATTCCACAATTCTTATTTTTTTTTCCAGAAAATACCTAGATCTTCTCAATTCCTCAGTTAAGTCAGACGTGGGAAAGAATTGTGAATGAAAACAAATGTCAAAAATTTTGTTTACTCTTAGCTTTTTTGCTTAACATCCATTTTAACCACAAATATACCCAATTCTCCCTTTTTTGAATGTTTCAAATATTCTAACCATTCACTGCTGATAGTTAAGATGCTTTAGTTCACCTGTACTTAAACACCTGTCCTGCAATGTCCAGGAATGTATCCAATACTTGTTACGTATCATTGAATTAGAAAAAAAAAAACTTGTGAAACTCAAGATAGTTATCTTTTAATATAACATTTTTCATTATTATTAGCCTATAATATAATTTAATACCAGTAACTACCATTAAATTATAAGCAAAAAGTCAAAAAACAGCAACAAAGGAAAATTGAAATGACAATTACTTGTAACAGTCAAAAACCTGTGTGTCTTGGAAAAGAAACCAAGGAATGTGTCTTTTTTCCCCTTCACTGGAAATTTGTAATATAATTAAATATATGCCAGCAGATTCTGAAAAAAAAAACACTGAGGCTTTGAAGCTGAGCATAAAACAAATGTTTTCAGAAAATAACATTCCTTTTCTCAGAAACTATGAGCATCTTCTATGTGAAAATAGCTCTTTGTTCAGAAGTGTTGTCTTTTGCACTAAGAATTCAGCCATCCACTGCATTTTCTTAAGCCTCCCTCTCAGGCTGTTATCATGCTGCAAAAAGGACTTTAGTGGTAAATACAGAAGTAATCTCATCAACAAGCAGTGGTTGCAGGTGTTTCTCTCCATGCCCACACTCCATCACAAGGCACAGCTCTTGGAGTAATAGCACTGTGTTCAAACTCCCTTAAGCAGAGCAAATATCTGCTCTGATCTAACCACTACCAAAGTCAGAGCATCATTATCAAATCAGTGAAGTAATTTAGGGGAAGAGGTGGATGATGACAACGGTATAGTTAACGATTTCTGAATTCTCTGTCAAAAGTGAGAATCTTTGTAACATTACTGAACATTACAAAATGTCTGAGGCCATTACAGTTACTACCTGGAGCTTCTGATTTGTAACATGCAATTTCTTGTAATTCTAACTGACCTGCACTGGGATTAGACCTTGATTATAGAATTCTTGAGCTTCAGCTCCGCTCTCAATCTTCCCTGCCAAACCCAAGAAAAATCACACTAATTAACATAACAATATTCACAAATTTACATATTCAAACAACATGCAGACGTTTGGTGCACAAAGGTATTTTTAATGAAGCAGAAGTCCTGTTCAGTGTCTGTCTCAGAGGCTTAACTCACCTTTTGACCCAAAAGCAAAGTCTCCAGAGTTTCTGGAAGCCAGATCTGCAAATGACAAGTCTGAGGTATTGCCAGATCCAAATGAGATGATTTTGTTTTCTATCAAACAAGATGGTAAAGTCAAATGCTTTTCTAATCCTGTAGGGAAAACATTTCTAATGTCATGTAGTCAATAAGAATAAACTGGAGAAGTCTCTACAATATTCTTCCCTTCCCATAAATTTAAAGTTTGCACATCACTTCTCAGAATGACAGTAATTATATTGGAAAAAAAAGAGATCTCAAGACTGAGTTCGGTTCAGCATGCCACTTCTGTGCAGATCCACAGAGCTTTGATAAGTACCCACGTGGCATTTAACAATAAACCAATAGCATTGCTCTGTAGCAGTCTCATTTGAGCATATCAGAATTTGAAACACTGAAGCACTTTCATTCCCCTTCATGTTTTTACTAGATTGGTACTCATGCTTCAAATTCAATATCACTACTACACCTGTTCAATACAACAGTTAGATTAAACTGTTCCACAAAAAAGCATACTTAAGCTCCTAAAAATATATATATATATATATACCTACCCCTGACTTTACCTTGTGTTGACTCTGAAGAATTTGAATCACTTTCCTTTTTCGTTGTCAAATCCACAGTCTTGTTATCACCTGATAAAGCCTGTAATGCATGTAGATTACCTGTGGTGGAATCTGTCTTTTCAGCTGACTCCACGTGTGCTATCACCTCATCAGCTGATGGAGTTGGTGGTACTTCTTTAGTGGTAGAGACTAAATCAGTAGAGCCGGTAACGTCATTGTTCTGAGATTAATAAGGAGTAAAGCAATAAGCAAATAAGCAAGAAGGAGCCTAATATTCAAACCACTTTAAGTCAGGACAGTAAGGACAATCATAACAAAGAACTTGTTCCCCCTGCAGTGCTATCAGTTTCTTTAACTACAACATCAGTATTGAAGATGCCACGAAACAGGCACCATATTCAGTCTCCTGCAAAGAATAAAAATTAGTAGAAAAGAGCTGGTAAGGCAGCTAACTACTGAGATAATTTGGGGCTACTACGTTATCAAATAACATCGTGATACACAGGACAACGTAAAGTAAGACTTCAAGAACTTTTCAAATAGCATCATTATTGAAAGAGTGGAAGGGTAATTCCACTCAGGGTGACTAAAGAATTGTCATTTTGCAGTACTTGGTTTTCTATTGCTATCAGAGAATTTCCACGCAACGATGAAGAGTTCAATCTTGCAACTGCCGCTACTACTAGCTTCCTTCAACATTTACTTATACTTCCTGATAGCCCAATACCTACCACCTCTTTCTAGCACATAGAAACACATAGCCTCAAAAAACACACCTCCTTTGTTACAGTATCTATCCAGATACCCACTTATGCAACACTAAAGTTGGAGGCACTTCTGAAATAACCATTAGCATGAAAGGAAACAAATTCTGTTTTCTGCACTTGTATTATTAGTATTACTAGTAGGGTTAGTTGGCTGTCTGTCTCCACTTCCGTAGCCACTTTCAAGGGAATTCAGCAAGTATTCTTCTAAGGCTAAAACCTTCCATAAGAGACACAGCTACACTGATTCGCAGTCTGCTCCAATTATGGCAGCACTTTAAACATTTGGAGTGAATTAATGATAGCTGGTCATCTTCGCAATGTTTAGAATTTCCTGAGTTAACTGAACAACAGCTCACCTCTTTTCTCTACCTGCGGCCAGTTTGCAATACTTATACTGACAAATGACATCTGATTTACAGACTTAGAATACCTCTTAATGCAGCTAGCTACTTAAAAAAAACAAACCAGCTTATTCATTTATATTGTAGAATCACCTGGCAATCAATTGCATAAATGTTTGATATTTCTTTTTAAAACATATGTTATCATTGCATTATGTCTGGACCTCCTAAACATTCTAAAGGAACAAAGCATATTAAAGGAAAGGTTAAATCTCTATATTAAAAGTATATTTTAACTGATTATTGTATTTCTGAACTGAACAGAAATATACTTATTAGAAGCTTTTAAAATTGCGTGTTGTACTTTGCACAATATTTGAAACTCGGTATTTATTACCTGTTTCCATACACATACCTGTATTTTGAAATGCATCAGTTCCAGAACAATTAACGGTCTTGTCTTCTATTCCTAGACCTCTTCTGCTTCCATTGATTTCTGACTTTGAATAATCAGAACTTTTGGATAAAGACACATCTGTCTTTTCCAGTAAGCTAATATCTGCAGAACATATAAAATAACAATAATTGTATTTTGCATTTGAGAAGCTGACATTGAGAAATCAACAAGGACTTATTAGAAACGCTTGTCACATAGTCACATGTCTTATAGGAACCAAAAAAATTCTGAAATGATCTGACAAATGAATAAAGAATTGTAATAGCTTAAACCAATGGAAGTGTTATTTAGCTTTCAGACCAAATTTGTCTTTCTGAAGTTTTACAGCTTGCCTTCATATACTAATTTATCTGTAGGTGAAGTCTAATAATACATTGTTTTTCCCTGCTGTCCATATACAGTAGCAACCTGCATTTCCCAAGAAACCCAAAGTCATTCTAAATTTTGGAAATAAATCTTTAATTTAAAGTCAAATGTATGCAACATGATGTGGACTGCTACCAACTACTTCAAGCAAGACTTGAACACAGAAAGGCTAGGATACATTTCCTCAATCATTCTTTGTGTTCTTCATGCAGTAGTTAATATTCCCAAGCTGGCTCCCAGATATCACAAACCCCCATTCAAGAATATCTACTTATTTGAAACGAGAAAATAAAAGTACTTAAAATAAACGTAGGAATAATACAGTTTCAGCATGTGTTTATCCCAAAAAAGACATCCAAGCACCATTGTTTGGTATTACCTTTGTATACTTTGGAGCCTTCACCTTGATATTTCTTTTCGCTGGTCCTGAATCCTACAAGAAAGCACAAACATGTTTAGTATAATCAGGATTGACAGAATGTCAAGAGTGACAGAAGGGTTGGATTATATGCAAAATCAGTTAAGCGTACATTAGAAAAGATCAGACTTGAAGCAGTTTTCATCATCTTAGTTGTGTTTCACTGCCTCTCTCTGCTATCCTTTAAAAGCAATCAACTGCAATATTTTCTTAAATAAGGCTTTATAACAAAGTAACAAAAAGCATTGGAGAAACCAATCTAGCATTTTCTCTCAGGCAAGTGTTACACTTTAAAGTCTCAGCAATAGCTTTCCAAAGATCGGTTTTGAGAATTACTTCTTGTTCCAGAAGGACAATTCTGTAACTTAAAGGAGAATGTTTCTCAGGAAGAACACAGCATCAACAGCACCACCAAACGCTACCTGAATTGCATTAAAAGGAACCAGGACAAGTTGTTCTGGAGGAAGTAAGGCCAGATACATCCAGATTTTAACTTCTAAAGAACACAGATCTTCACCTCACGTTTGGGAGGGCTCCTGATCCTAGAAAGTGATCATTAAAATGGCAAGATACTGAGGAGGTTCGACTTTTAGGAGTTGGACTTGATGATCCTTACGGGTCCCTTCCAACTCGGGATTTTCTATCATTTTCAGGAAAAAAAGATAATCTGAATTCATTTAATGATTCCCAGGACCCATCTGAAGCCCCAACCCAACTATGTGTCTAGCCCAAATCCAGCTTTCCGTCTCCCTCAATCTTGGACTGCTCGTGTGTGTTTTTACAAGATACAGCTTCCCTTGCAGCACGAGTTTGGATGCTTACTGTCTGTCTGTCCTCTGAGCACACTGCAAGCATTTGACCCATGGAACACCAGTGCAAGAGAACAACTATAAAACTTGTCTCAGATAAAGACAAAATTAAAGTGTCTTCCCATAGAGTGTCAAAGGCTTTTGAAACACAAACACGGGAGGGGTTTGTTAGAGGGGTTGCGAGATTATGGACAAATCAATTTCCTAATCCATGGTGCAGAGCCCTAAATGCTTGTGTCAGTACAACTCATGGAAACTGAAGAATCATAACCCAGTTCATTTATTCATACTGGCGCAAAGGACCTTGCATTCTCTGCTGCTTTACATTAACATATAGCATTGCAAGGGAAATGATAGCCATCATGAATTAGTCTGGTCACCATGGTGATCTCTGATGAACTACGGGCTTGATTCTTTGCTTGGCTAGACATGAAAGATTCCTGCTCCTTCAAAAAGCCTGATCACTAGGCTTCAGGAAAACTCACAAACACTGCCAGCGATTTTAAGAGCAGCAATTGCTGCAGCAATAGCAGATATGAAAGAACTGAGTTACGTATATGCTTCAGACATAATTAAAACTTCTAAGACGATACAAGTGTCACTACACCAACCGGCAGATGAGTTTTATGAGTTTTGTGACCTTTAGGCAAAAACTAAGCACCAAGCCGCTCAGGCTGCATTTTGGGCTTGCTCACAACCTGGGACGGCGGATTGCTGGGGAAAAACCAAGCTCAGACCAGGATGAGACCCCAGGTTCTGGATCCCACCCGCCCCTACCCCCACGCGGCTCCACGGCGGCCGCAGCCCCCCGGGGCCGGCGGAGGAGCGGCTTCCCGCTGCCTTCCCCCCCGCCCCGGCCCTGTCAGCGCGCGCCGCGACCCGCCATGGCACCGCCCGCCCCCGCCGCCGCCCTGGGCGCAGGCGCAACAGGCGGCGCTGGCGACGGCGGGTGGGACCGGGGCCGCTGCGCCTCTGAGGGGCCGGGGCGGGCGGAGCGGGGCTGAGGGGAAGAAGGCCGGCTGCTCCTCCCGGTTTAGGGACCTGGAACACGAAGGAGCGGGGAGCGGCTTGGTGCTGGGTTACAGCTCACTATGAAGGAAGCACAGGTCAAGCCTGTGCGCTAGTGGCTTACGGTGTGATGCTTCTGTAAGCAGCGTTCCCTCAAGAGGTGGAGGGAAGGGTTACTCTCGCTATCATCAACAAAAAAGCATGATAGAAATAAGTCATGTCTGTAATCATCTCTAACTTACATAGTCCTAGCACTGAACTATAAGGTAGAAGTTAAAAATAACTTACCCATGCACATTCACCCCTCTATACTGCAGCTTTCCAGGTAGCACTCAAGTGGACAGCTGTCACTAAATGTTACGAGCCACTTCAACATACCGTGTACAAAAAAAAAAGTGGGTCTGGAAGGTAACTTCTCTAGCAAGTATGACCTAAATCCTGTGTCCAAGACTGCGCATAAGAACTGGTCTTTACCTTTCAAAATACTCAAGTGCTAAAGAGCCTACAAAAGAGCCTACAGACAGCACAAAATCACATCCACCTGACCAGCACCTCACCAGCTGCCTCAGCTTGCTCACTGCTCATCAGAATAAGAATGAAGTTTCCAAGGCCTTCAGTCCGACCATTGACATCAGTTAGAATGCAATTTGCATGTTCAAAATAAGTATGCAACACATTATGCACATTGCTTTTCAACAAGCCAAAGTGAAGACAATACAGTTATTTTAACAAGACTAGGATTTAATTTTTAAAATTTGACATTCAATACAAATATGTCATGATAACACAAATACACCCGAAATATGCCAGTGTCTGAACTTATTTAACATGCAAAAAAATCAATTAGAACACACAAAAAATAACCATAAGCTTAATTTTACATTTATACATCAGAAGTGTCCTTTTTAGAGAAGTTGAAATAATTAATCAATAACATCTAAATACTGATTTATACTGCTAGAACATCCGTATACTCAAAAGCCAGAAGTCTATATTTGCCCACAGTCTGTAATGACAACTCTTCCACTTACTAACCCTTTGGGAGAACCAAAGGATTCGATCTTTTTCACAACATCCATTCCATCTTTCACAAAACCAAACACCACATGTTTAAAGTCCAAGTGTTCTGCTTTTTTGAGAGTTATGAAGAACTGAGAGTTATTTGTATCCCGACCCCTATTTGCCATTGACAGCAATCCAGGACCAGTGTGCTTCAACTCAAAGTTCTCATCTTCAAATTTATCTCCATAAATTGACCGTCCACCTGTTCCATCATGGTTAGTTATATCACCTCCCTTGGAAAAAAAAGGCACAGCATTTACTTTCAAGTCCCAAAACATCAACCAATAGCACAGTTACATTCCCTTCCAAAATAGAAGAGTTTCCGTTCAAAGAACACAGGTAAAACCTCATTCTTAGTTATCACAAGTACTGTATTTACTTGGATATAAGGCTTTCCAGCCTCAGCAGCTTTGCTCATGGTAACAAAGCATTACTGGAATGTTTCTCTCTCATTTATTCTGAACACAGCATTTTATCTTCCTGTTCCACATGGCAACTACTCTAAGCTGGTCATTTCCACTGTCTGCTTCCTGCTTCACTTGGCCCTTGCAGCTGGCAACCACAATTACTCTCACTTAGGCCCTGCAGGCACAAAACTGACCACCCAAAAAATGTGATCAGTATTTTCCAGCTTCAGGGCAAAAGTTTAAAGAAAAGAACGATAAAGGTCATACTTCAGATTCAGTTAATATGCAGTCAAGACTGGAGAGTTTTTTACTCTGATGTTTTTTACTCTGAAGACAAGCCATTCGTTTATCACTATCCATTTCAGAATTTGGAAAAATTGTGCTCTGTCTTGAGGGATGTAGCATTATGCAAGAGCACTATTGTAGCATGTAAGGAATTTAGTTTACTTTACTTGTTTTAAGTCATCATACCTCATATTGAATATTTGGAAGAATTTTTGGAATGCAGGGAAGGTATACGTGAGCAGGTATCAATCTCCTAAGCCTTCAGAAATTATGGAGCATTTGTTAGTGCTACTAAACGCACACAAAGGTTTAACAGCAATGCTGCCCACATCAGGATTCCAAGCAATGCAAGAAGATACTCTCCATGAGAACTGAGTATTTTTAGGACAAAGTCACTGCACGATATGAGAAATAGAAGACCTTTAAACTGAAATTGGAGCATCTAAAATATATGGAATATTGATTTTGCAGTGCAGGTCATCTGAAATATAAAGTGTTCTTCAAAAGGTGGAAAGCAAGTGTTCTTAGCAGGTGAGCATATGGAAGCTCCTCTCTGTGGAAAGGGATAGTTCTGAATGTTCAGTTCTGGGAAGCCTGACTTTCCTTGCTGCTTTTGTTCAGCAACAGGCCCCTTGTCTGTGGGAAGAAGAAATCTCTATCTCCATTATTTCTTCTACACTAAAATGGCAGCACCGATTAACACTAAAGCATCAGGCAGCTGGCCAACACAGCTAAAGAGCATTCAGCTTAGGGCAGTACATGCTGCTTACACCATTGCTCATCTCCTTGTAGGGAAAGGACAAATAAGAGTACTTGGATTCTAGATTCATGCTGCCACCGAGCACGTGCTATCCTGTGATTTTTGTAGTGGCACTGTTAGACCAGATGGGTTTTGTTCCCTCAAAGTCTTCATGTTATACTTACCTGACACACAAAGTCAGTAACTATTCTGTGAAATTTGGTGTTCTTGAATCCAAATCCTTTCTCTCCTGTGCACAGGGCCCTGAAATTTTCAGCTGTTTGAGGGACAATATTTGAAAACAGCTCCATGGTTACACGTCCTAAAGGTTTGTCATCAGCAGAAACTTCAAAATAAACAACAGGGTTGGTGTCCTTTGACAGTCCTGCTGGCAGTCCCTTCTTCAGTTTTGATAAGCTTCCCTGGCAGTCCTCAAATACCTTCTTGAAAGTAGCAGCCATTTCTTGACTTTTAAACCTCACTGCAAGTTGTTCTACTTTTAGTTGACCATCTGAAAATAAATCCAAGAACAGGTTTCTTTAGCTCTAATTCAGAATAGTCAGATACAAGTAGCTATTGTTTGGTATAATCTCCAGGGAAAAAAAAGCCACACAGAGATATTAAAAAAAATAATAATAAAGTGAAAGAAACACCAAAACAACCCACCTGCATAATCCGTGGCTGTCCAAATTAAAGCATTGTTTGATGTATCTGAAGGTACTAAATTCATTTCCTTGGTAATTACATGGTTTGCACACACTTTAAGAACTTGTTCCCTTCTCATTAGGACTCTGTAACATAACTTCTGAGTATGGAATAAGATCTTTATTTCTCCAACACCACGCTCCTTCCACTGAGTAGCATCTCTGTCCCATCTATAAAGTTTGGCTCTCTCTTTGAAAAGAATTTCTTCATCTTCTTCTCCTGATTTTACTTCCACCTAGAACACAGCACAGCATGATTTCCCAGAACTGCTGTCACCAACAGGATTACATATTACACACTTATTATGATTCTGGCATATTACAATGGGAAATTATTCCATGTTTTCCTTTCTTGAATGGTTTTGTGCCAACAGCTCTATAGACATTCATCATGCACTGGAATGAAATGCCCGAGCTTTTCAGAATTTAGGAGCCCAATGAGCCCCAGCGTTTGAAATGAATTCTAGCACTGCAACACTACTTCCCCGTGCTGCATGAGGTTTTACTTTTTGCATGTATTTTTCTTTTTCTAAGAAAGCTATCAAGTGCTCTGGTATGTTCCCCTGGAAAATTTCATAAGTGCCAAATGGTGTGCACACTGAGAAGTGAGAATATAGTAGTACTATTGGCATTCCAGGTGTTACCTTTTCAAGATTGTTAAGGAACTTAACATTTGCATCTGAACAGAATAAGTATCAGCTGTGAATAGTAAATTGAGGGCTGACAGCTGTATCTCCTTGTCACTTTATGTATTCATATTACTGGTCTCTAACATCCTTTAGTTAAGGCATCTTCCAAAGATATGGAAGACTTGAGAGAACTGGAGAAATAAGTGACAAACAAGCTTTTCTGAAGGGAGAAGCAATGCTGAAGGAGAAGCGAAACATCAAGTAAGGCAGGAAAGAAAACCACAGGAGTCCTAATATGACAAACAGATGAGGAAAGGCACACAGTTCTTTTTTTAAGAAAGAGGGCATGTTACAGACTACATCAGATTAGCTGTTCAAATTAAAGGATACTACATATTGTTTATTTGTGCTGTGGTAGTCTTCTTTAATAATTACACTGATCTGTAATTAAATTTTATTCTTTATAGGAAGACAGGCTATAACCATCTCGAACTTTTTTCATCTAGTTATACACACTAAGGCTAAATACCAAATCCAGACACAAGCAATTGCATTAAGCCTCAGAAAGTTACAGAAGGCTACCTTAAGTTAAGCTTTACTGATGTTTAAAGACTCTACTTCTTGAAACAATATTTTCAAATTAAAAATAATAGTTTCCTTACCCTTGTGCGGTTAATTGTGCCACACCTTTAATGCTCAGTGATTCTAGAAGTCTCTCACCTAGCTTAGAGCAGAAATTTCAAATTGGGTGCCTTTCAGAGAACTGAATTTACAAGTCATCAATAGAAAATCCTAACTGAGTTGCATTAGCAGTGACAGTTGTTCAAGTCCCCCCCCAACACACCTTGTTTTTCAAATGTGCTATAATTAATCAAATTTTACCTTTTAGAAGTCACTTGTACAAATTTTCATGATCTAAACCGAGTCAAGATATAATAACCTAAAATTTTGTTTCATTAACTGATGCACCAGATGCTTTCCCCAGCAAGAAGTTGTACCAGGATTTAAAACAGCAGGAGATTGTACACAGCCAACACAAGAAAAAAGGACAGAAGCACAAAAGACAGAAAGCATAGGAAGTCAAGTGCAGCATTTATAAATTTTTTCTTTGTTAGCAGATATGCTTATCTTTATGTTTTTACGTTCTGGAAGTTTCTTTACCTCTGGTAAGGAAACAATGGGGTCAAAGTGGATATCATCATTATGTACGACTTCATCACCGCTATCACCTTCATCTTCATCTGCTTTGCTGGTTTTCTGTGCTCCAAATACGGTTGCTCCAGTGTTCGCCCATCTAAAGTCTTTATCTATAGTTAAGAGACTTGCATTTTAAACATTTTGCTGAGAAGTAAGATTACAGAAAGTTACATATTCAAACAATATGCAGACATTTGGTGCACAAAAGGTATTTTTAATGAAGCAGAAGTCCTGTTCAGTATCCGTCTCAGAGGCTTAACTCACCTTTTGACCCAAAAGCAAAGTCTCCAGAGTTTCTGGAAGCCAGATCTGCAAATGACAAGTCTGAGGTATTGCCAGATCCAAATGAGATGATTTTGTTTTCTATCAAACAAGATGGTAAAGTCAAATGCTTTTCTAATCCTTTAGAGAAAACATTTCTAATGTCATGTAGTCAATAAGAATAAACTGGAGAAGTCTCTACAATATTCTTCCCTTCCCATAAATTTAAACTTTACTGTCATTCTGAGAAGTGATGTGCAATTATATTTAAAAGAAAGATATCAAGACTGAGTTTGATAAGTACCCACATGGCATTTAACAATAAACCAATAGCATTGCTCTGTAGCAGTCTCATTTGAGCATATCAGAATTTGAAACACTGAAGCACTTTCATTCCCCTTCATGTTTTTACTAGATTGGTACTCATGCTTCAAATTCAATATCACTACTACATCTGTTCAATGCAACGGTGAAGTAATGCTGGTCATCTTCGCAATGTTTAGAATTTTCCTGAGTGAACTGAACAACAGGTCACCCCTTCTCTCCACCCGCAGCCAGTTTTCAATACTTATACTGACAAATGACATCTGATTTACAGACTTAGAATACCTGTTAACGCAGCTAGCTACTTAAAAAAAACAAACCAGCTTATTCATTTATATTATAGAATCACCTGGCAATCAATTGCATAAATGTTTGATATTTCTTTTTAAAACATATGATTTCATTGCATTAAGTATGCTTTCCAGTAAGCTGATATCTGCAGAATATATAAAATAACAGTAATTATATTTTGCATTTGAGAAGCTGACATTGAGAAATCAACAAAGACTTATTAGAAACGCTTGCCACATAGTCACGTATATTACAGGAACCAAAAAAATGCTGAAATGATCTGACAAATGAATAAAGAATTGTAATAATTCTGATAGCCCGATATCTACCACCTCTTTCTAGCACATAGAAACTCACAGGCTCAAAAAACGGACCTCCTTTATTACAGTATCTATCCAGATACCCACTTATGCAACACTCAAGTTGGAGGCACTGCCAAAATAACCATTAGCATGAAAGCAAGCAATTTCTGTCTTCTACACTTATGTGTATTATTATTACAGAGACCAAGTATTTTTTTCTTTATTGAACAGCGTTAACTCACATGCTTATTATCTAAGTCTACTATCCGCAGAATTAACAAATATTCACAGCTGCAGACAAGTGTTTTTTTTTTCTTTTGGTCTTTCAAAGGCATCTTGCAAAGCTCAGCTCGTCGTATTCAAAAGAAAGTCAGAAGTTTCCAGGTAGGAAGACAGTTTGCTGTTCTTGTCTAGAGGCCCTCTAAAATGTACTTTTGTTCTTTTCATTCAGGTACCACTTACTGTTAACAATTCAATATACTGAGGCTAGAGATGAATTTTAAGCTGCAGTTTTTCTGATTCCAGTGCAAGTGTTCCTAAAACTATCTCAGGAAAAATCAAATTAACCTCAGAGCCTGGGTGTCCTCCAGATTTAGAGCTTAAATCTCAGTATAAAAAAAAATTACCTGTTGTGTTTTCAGACATATCTTTAGCATGACCTTGCAATTTCCTTTTCTCTTCTTGATAGAGTCTTCCATTAAGTTTCTTAACAGCTGTTTCATAGTCTTCATCTTAAGTATAGGAAACAAATGTAAGTTATCAGGCATCCTCCAGGTACAGAGAAGTCAGTTAAGCCCTTCTGACTCACAAGGCTAGCAAGCACACAACTTCTGCTAATGTTTAAGTTTTACTCACCAGCAAGTAAGCCTTCACTTCCTATTTTGCATGTGTGCACTTTGGTGCGCTCTTGATTCTTTTTCAGTCTAGATGTATGGGTTTCACGCTTTCAGAAAATCTATTTCTTGTTAATTTTATTAAGAGTACCACTAAACAGAACTGGGAAGGGAGATGTCTTTTGTATAAAATCAAGCAAGCCTGGATCTTTGTGGGAGGCTGCTCATCTTCTCCTATTTCCTGCTGAGTGAAATGCTTCGGAACTCCGATTTAATAAATTGCTACTGAGTAAGTTGAGAGGAATTTAGTTGTATACAATGAGAGTTGGTGTAAAATATTCAGTTTCTCTGTTAAGAATTTGCTTTAGAATAAAGAGAAACCAGTCTACCACTTAGGGAACCTGCTGAGCATTTTCATTTTTGATAAAGGCTGCCTCACACTTGACTCTAAAAATACTTATAGATACACCTCTTGCTCAAATATTTTAGTCTTACCTAACCAACTACATTAGCAATGAGTGTGAGCACCCATACAGCACCAATGCAAATTCCTTTTTGTCATTCCTGGCCCTCGCTTATTCTGTCTTGAAGATCCAAGTGTACATCTTTCACACAAACATTACTGCCCATCAGTCCAAACTAGTATTAGAGTGTGTATTGGTTCTAATAGTATTATACCCTTTCCCGACAAAAAGGCAACACAAAGATCAATCTTGACACTCCTTACCATCATCCTCCTCACTCACATATCCAGGCTTATTCTTATAGCAGAAGAACGTTGAAGGTAGTTTAAGAAAGCCAGCAAGAGCTCTCTGCTCAGGGGTAGGTGTTAACTCGTAAACAATTATAACCTCATCAGATGGAGGGTCATCTTCTGGCACTGTTGTCTTCTCCTCAGCTTTGTACAGAAAATGAACAAAGCATTAAAATTAAATTATTTTAGAACAGGCAGCAACATTAGCCCAACACTGCCATTATTACAGAGCTGAATTAATTCTTAGGTGGTTAGAAACATATTCGGAGCCTACATATTTTTATTCATCCACAGGAAACAACAGTTAAAGTTACAGAATGCTAGGACAAAGCATGCTAGAACTTAAGGATTTCTAAACTGCATGCCGAACTACAACCTGTTCTATTGTCTTTGAAATTGAAGCTGAAGCCTCAGATCAGGAACAAACCTGCATTTTTATATTATTATAAGGATTATTTATGTCCTTACAGCAAACAAAATAAGATTATGGAAGAAGAGCCAAATAGGTGTCATCCACAGAGGTAGAGAGGAAAAATGCAGGACTGAAAAAGAAAACGTAAAGCCATCTACAGCAACACGTACTATTGAATTGCTTCAAGCGTTTGAAGTTCCAGAAAATATTAAATAGCAACTGAGCAGGACTTATTTCAAATTACTTATGAGAAATTTGAGTTTTTTACTAACTAATCTCAACTTATTACCATAGCAGCTGCTACTGAAACTTTTAGTGTTTTAAGAGTAATCTTATAGCTTCGTGTTACTGGAATAACAAAATACTGCTATCAGCCTGAAGTTCATCTAGCTTTCCCAGCAAGGACAAATACTGTTGCTGATTTTATTATACAGCTTCTTCTGCTCTCCCCTTCAACATCAAGTTGCCTATTCGACTTTCACTGAATAAACACCGGTAATCAAAGGTTGAAGCTAATGATCTCACATCTTTAGGCTTAACAGAATGGAAGCAAAGAGGAAAG
Organism: Oxyura jamaicensis; assembly: GCF_011077185.1. NCBI lineage: Eukaryota > Metazoa > Chordata > Aves > Anseriformes > Anatidae > Oxyura > Oxyura jamaicensis. The sequence continues at coordinate 140,833,880 of NC_048893.1, read as the reverse complement.
ATGTATCAGCTTAAGGGTCACATGTGGAGTTCCTTTCACTTGTTTTTGTTCAGAGGAGTAATTTACAAAGTAAAGATTTAAGAGAAACACATTGGTTAACTATTAATAAGAATTACCCTATAAGCACATCAACATCCATGTATCATGTTTTCAAGAATCATTTGATTGCTTTAGTAAGTCAGCCCACTTGATAACACAGTAACATACTGCAGTAGAGGTCTGCATTAAGATGTTCAGCGGAATTTAACGCGGGCTCTCAAAAGCTCACTGTTCTTTTCATAAGAAAATATTTGCCAGCTTTGTAGCACAATGTAGTTTAGGTGGAACCTAAAGCCTCAGCTAGGAATTAATCAGTTCCTGAGAAACACTGATTTTCCTACTCAAGCATTTTGACATTCATTTCTGCAAAAGATGACAAGGAGAGAAGGTATATTTAGTGTTCAGACATGCCCCTTGATACTCTGGCACAACTGACATATGAAAGTAAAGCTGCTTTTTAAAAGTAGCTTTCCCATTTGTATCTTCCAGAAGAGTAAAAGCAACCTAAGTAGTACTAGAATAAAAGCAGCATTTGAAGTTCTAACCCCAGTTCAGTTATAAGAGCTTTTGCAGTGTTGCCTGCTCGACATTTGTCCCAGCTGATTAACTTCTAATTAAAGGGAGTCAATCACTTCAGGTTCCTAATATAGCAGAGAGATTAGCTCAAACCCATAGCCAGCAGTCTTATAAAGGCATCCTTTTAGGTCATTTTTTTAGATCTCAATAGCTCTTCTGAGCCTGTATAAAGTAAATGCAGGATAAAAATTTTTAAGCAAGAAATTTCTAGGTTCCTATCACAATAAAGTTATATATGATTTTGTATTTTCTCCAAACCTTATACAAAAAAACTCACTAACCCTAGCCAATGTAAGGGTTAGTGTTATTATCTAGTACTGTGTTACAAAGGTAGGCAGGTATGCTGCCTGCTAGCACATGCTTTATTCATTCAGATTAGGTAAGCAAGTGTCTCACTTTAAGTAAATATAAAAACTGAATAAAAATATCAATAAGTCAGTTCGGATCAATACACAGGTAAAGTTCTTCACACATGGATCAAACACTGATTAAGACCCCAGCAATCCAAACATCCACTTGAAGTGACAAAACACTTCAGCAACAGAAAGGATTACAACATGCATTTGCCCTCAGAATATGAAGACTGAGCGAGATGTTCATGGGATCATTCAGATGATCACGGGATCATTCACACTGAACATTTGACTCTCAATCAGATATACAGAAGGTGGACAGGAGTTCAGCGTTTGAATAAGAATAGCTTCTCTAGAAATACTAAGCTGGAAAAACATCGTTTGAAATTACTTTGACTTTTTTTTTTAACAGTTTAAGACACTAATTTTAGAAGACTATCTTGTGCAAGCTACAATAAAAACTTGTTTTTGAAAATTAAACTGCTCTTGCATAACTGCATTAGCTTGTGTATGCTTCCAGCAGGCATAACTTACACGAAGTACTGTTTAACATCTTATGATGACATAATCAAGCTGTAAGGTGTAATTTTGGTTAAGGGTTCTGGATGTAAACAAGATGGTTACATCAGCAAAAGCTTTTTGGCTAGCTAAGGTGGACTTCATATTATACATGAAGCATGTACATGTAAACAGTAGCTAAATTTGCCTCTCTCATCTCTGCCTATGCCTTGTTTTTAAAATTGCAGAACTTCACATTGATAATAAGGAAACTGAATTAAACATTTCCGGCACAGAGCTTGAATATATTTTTTACTAGTTAACATGTCTAGAAATCTTCAAGCATATTTCAACGAAGTGGAAGACCTGAGGTAGGAAGAGAGTCACACTTTAAAAGTAACAAAAAGAATATAATTCCTTTACTAAAAGAGAATCTTATAGATGCAACGTGTGCGTGTATTCAGTACGACTGTGAAGAAGTGCAAAGCAGGTTTCTAAATACCCTTAAAAAGTAAGGCAAACAACAGCCAAAAGCATAAAAAGGACCATCCATCGTGCTCACATAAAGGCATTCTCTTACCTGACAAATATAGCAGTCAGACACAGAATTCTAAGTACTCTCTTCCAGCATGCATGTTAATTGTAAGGATTACTAAGCCAACTGCTGTGCTACAGTTGGGTTACTGTCCATGCCTGCTAAAGTGTTTTTCTCACACATTCAGTGCAGCGTGTAAATACCTTTACTGTCAGGTTGCAAGGAAGGTGTGCTTGTCCAAAAGGCCATTGGATTAGATTTAAAAAGGCTAAAATTAAATCCTAAAAAATAAATTGTTTGGATATAAGCGTTTAACTGTACTTTTAAAGGGGGGAAAACACACTTACCTATGCTTTGGAAGCATTCTGTAGTTATGTGTCACAGTAGGAAAATTCGTGTTTAATGCTATATTAGCTTACTCTACCCACTTAAATAAACTGCAGCTAACATCTCTGCCATCACACTTTATTATACCTTAGTTAAGAAACAGTTTGTCTTCATAAGTCTGAGACTAGTGTGCAAATTATATACTATCATCTGGTTAAACGGACTTGCAATGGTAGGAAGCAGTGCATGAAATCATCAAAGAGAAGTACTGTACCATTAAATGCTAGTGTGGTGGTTTTACCCTGCTGGGCAGCTAACCCATCACAATCCCTCCCTCACTCCCCCCCTCCTCAAAAGAAGGGGATAGAAGAAAGTATGCTGGAAAGAAAAAGATGTATTATTGAGACTCAAAAGTTACATGAGTAGCATTAAGAGATGACTGCTTAATAAGTTGCATAGCTGAAAAAAATATTAGTTCAAAGGACCCTCACCTTTTTCCAGAATTTTAAATGAGAAGTTGGCTGGGCTAATATGTGTCGAAGTAGCCAAGTTGTCTGCCTTGCTGTCTTGAGGCTTCTGCAGTGCACTGGAGCTTCTTGGTCCAGCTACTTCCTTCTGCGATGTTGGAGTATTGTCTTCACCTTTTCTTGGAGGATTAAAGCTGAACCCAAAGAGAGAACCAGTGGCTGAAGTATTTCCAAACGTGAATGTCTTTGACTTTTCATTACTGAAAATGCTCTTGACAGATTCAGATCCGAATACGAACTTCGGAGGAGAAACCACTGTTTTTGTTGGCGTTTCAGATGTGCTCGACACCTCTGAGGCCTCTACAGTTACGTCACAAGTATCATCGCCATGGCTGAGGTCAGTTCTTTCTCTAGTAGTTTCTTCCAGTACAGCTACAGCATTTTTACCACATGGAGATTCTTTTGGTGTATTGGCACGAGAAGAAAGAGGTGTTATCAGTGTGCCTGTCTCTTGGGCATTCTTTACTTCATCAAAAATCTGCTTAAATGAGTCTGCCACATCCTGCAGTTTGAATCGCACAGCTAGAAGCTCAACTTTCCGTTCTCCATCTGCAAAGTCACATGCGGTCCATACCCACGCTCTGTCAGATCCTTTCATTTGTTGCATATTCATATCTGGTGTTATTCTATGATTGGCACAGAGTTTTAGTACCTGGTCCCTTCTCATTACTATACGCACTTGTTTGTTGTCATAGTTCTGCAGTATCTTGATCTCCCCAATACCTCTCTCTTTCCACTGATTAGTGTCTTTGTCATATCTGTAGAGTTTAGCTCTGTGACTGAAGACAACTTGCTCGTTTTCCTCACCACTGGTCACTTCCACGAGGTCAGGCAGAGGTACCACAGGTTCGAAGTACTGCCCATCTCTCTCCTCGTCTTGAGTAACATCAGAATCTTCATCTGTGCCTACAGACGTTCTGCTCTGGTTCTGCTTGGAAGGAGATTTGGATGGGCTCAAGGCAGATTTAAAGCTGAAATTAAAGCCTGTAGTAGACTCTCCAAATCTAAACAGATTTTTCCGTACAGGGCTACTTGCAAGAGGTGATGCATACACGGAGCTACTTACGCTGTCATCCAATGCTTCCTCACGCAAATCACAGTTATCCCATTCCAAAGCAGGCCCAGTACTTTCAGCATGGGGCTTTACAACCAAATCAGAAGTACTGCTGGCAGAAGCAGAGTTTACATTTTCCTCTTCTGTCAGTTTAGTTTTGTCATCTGTCAGAAATGTTTTGAGATCTTTTAAGCCACTCTTCATTTCTTCTGCTTTCTGTATAAGTTGAGCTGTCCTACCTGTATCGACAAGTTTGTGGGGTGTCTGCAGTGGTATATCTAGTAGTAGCCTCTGACATTCTTCAAACTTCTGTTTGAATTCCTCAGCCTGCTCCGGTGTTTTGAATTTTGCTGCCAGCTGTTCCAGCTTCGCATCACCATCAGAGAAGTCACTGGCCATCCACATCCACGCTTTGTCTGAGCCAGAGAGCTGTTTCAAGTTCATTGTTGTTGTTATCCAGTGATTTGCACACACCTTCAGTACTTGCTCACGTCGCATTAATATTCTTACTTTGCCATTAACCTCGTTTTTAAGAATCTTCAGGTTGCCCACCCCACGTTCTTTCCACTGGCTTGTTTCTGGATCAAACCTGAACAGCTTCACTCTTTGTGAGTATAGCACTTTCTCATCTTCCTCTCCTGTGAACGGTTCTACTTTTTCAGGCATCTGAACTATAGGATCAAAATGGATATCATCGCTATCCTCAGTCTTATACACATCATCATCCTTCTCACCAAGGTCAGCAGAGGTGCTTGCTTTGTGATCATCTTTAGAAACCTGTGAAGAAAACAGCTTTTCACCTGCACCTGAGAAGCCTTTGAAGTTAGGGTCCTTTTTGCCAAATTGGAAGCCTTCCCCAGGAGTACTTTTTGCAAGCTCGGCAAAAGTAAAAGCATTGCTATTTTGGCCAAAAACAAAGTCAACTTTCTCCTTGCTTGCAGTTTCTTGAGATTGGGGGGAAGTTCCACTATCTGAAAGCAGTTCCTTTTTGTCTTTTTCATCAAGATTTGTTAAGAAGCCAGCTGTAGACTCTTTGGATGGATCATCTTTCTTAGTGGCATTTTTGCTAGGTTCCTGTATGTCAAATTTAAATCCACTTGGAGGCACTGACATTGAAAAGTTAAATCCTTCCTTTGCAGACTTCGCTTCAGAATCAGCAGGAATTTGAAACGTAAATGCTGGTGTCTTGCCTTGCTCAGCATGACCAAACTTAAAGCCCTTTCCTGAGAAATCACACTTAAAACCTGTTCCCAGTTGTCCTTTGGCAGGTTCAGATAGTTTACTTTTCAAATCAGAAGTAGATGTTGATGAAGCATCACTAGCAGACTTACCAGATGGATTTGGTGTTTGACAAGCTACACAGGCTGGTGAAGAACCTTCATTCCTTACAAGACAAACATCACAATCCCACTGACCTTCCTTTTTAGCAAAAAGCTCTGCAAATGAATTCTTCTGTGGCTTAGTTGCATCAGCAACAGAACTGAAGCTGGGAGCAGAAGGTGTCTGAACAGTAGACAGAGGCACATCTGGTTGACTTTGTGATTTAGGATTCTGGCAAGAATGACAGTTTTCATCATTGGCTTCATTTTGGACTAGGCCTACAGAGCAGTCCCCCTGACCTTCTTTTTTAGAAGAAGCAGTTCCTAAGTCATTTTGAACGGTTTTTGGAGAATCTAATACAAATTTAAAGGAAATTTGAGAAGATACTTCTGTATTCATTTTGCTTGGATTCTGGGAGGCAACAGGTTCGTTTCTCACTGAACGGATGCTGCTGTCCCACTGACCTTCCTTTTTAGCAAAGGCAGATCCAAATTTGTCCTGCACAGTGTTACCGGTGGCTTTGAAACTTGCAGTAGATTCAGCTGATGGGGTGCCATGTGTTTGCCACGTATCTGCATTTGGGCTTTGGCACGATACACAAGTCTTTGCAGTTGCTTCATTTGGAACTAAACATACCTTACATTCCCATTGATCCTTCAAGGGTGACTGTCCAAACCCACCAGAAGAAAAGGTTTGCTGAGCTTCCTTTTTGAATGAGAAAGTGGGAAGGGCAGATGCAGTTGGCGCAGATGCAAGACTGACTTTGTTACCAGATTCACTGGTCACTCCATCTTTTGGGAACTGAAATGCAGAGTTCAGGGTCCCTGAGGTTGATCCATTAGACTTCTTGATATCCTGATTTGTTTCTCTTGCAGTCCCACTACTCTGAGTCACAGATGTGTCAACATTTGATCCTAAGGTTTTTAAAATGTTCTGTGACTCCTCAAACTTACTTTTGAAAAGCATTGCTTCCTCTGGTGTTTTAAACCGAATTGCAAGCTGTTCTGGTTTTGGCAACTCGTCTGCATAATCCAAAGCATGCCATACAAATGACCTATCTGATCCAGCATTTGGCGTTAATTTCATATCAGTATTTATGTAGTGATTTGCACAGATTTTCAGTACTTGGTCCCGTCTCATTAAGAGACGGAATTTGCCAGATACTTTATGCTTCAGTATTTTCACATTTCCAATACCCCTTTCTTTCCATTCCTTAGATTCTGCATCAAAACGAAACAGTTTGGCTCTGTTGCAGAAGAATTCTTCTTCATCTTCCTCACCTGTCTTTACTTCAATCTTGTCAGGGAGGGGCACCACAGGATCAAAATGAGGACCATCATCACTCTCATCTCCAAGGGTGCTTCCTCCCTCTGTTTCATGACTTCTATTGGCCAAATCAGAAGTTGAAGTCATAAATAAAGACTTGCTTGGTTCTTGGAAACTAAACATATCACTCCGCTCAAAAGCCAGGTTTTTATGTGCATTCTGTGCCACACCTTCAGTAAAAGGGATGCCTGAAATATGTTTATTGCCAAAATTGAATGCATTTCTTTGACCAGTTGTGTGGTTGTTAGCTGCTTTTTGCTCAGCATATCTATCATCTTGTAACGGTTTATCAGATGTCAGAAGACCCAAAAGACTTTCACTGCTATTAAGACCTGCATTAGCAGGCTGCGTTGCAGCTTGAGGAGAAGAAAAGGTAAAGTCTCCATCATTAGACTTGAAGTTAGTGTTGAATTTAAAAGTTGTTGGTTGACTTGACTGTGCTGGTGTTGGCAGACGTGTTTTTGACCCTTCTACTGTTCCTGGCTGTCCAAATTTAGATTTTGGAAGTTCTTTCACTTTTGATTCTGCAGGTTTTAAAGTTGTCGGTGCAACTGAAGGCTTTGTGAAATAGCCAGGTCCAGGTAGCTGTGGATTTGTGTTTGCCTGTGGAACACTGTAATTGTAATAATCACCAGTCCCACGAGGTGAAATGATCCCAGGAGCATCAAAATGCAAAGACGTGCCATATAAGTCTTGGGGAAACACACAAGCAGAAGTGTTTTGCAGAGGTGGTGTATGGATTGGTTGTTGATAAGCATATAAGTGTTGCTGAGGTGCAAGTCTGTTCATGCCATAGACCGGTGCCTAAAGAAATAACAGAAGACAATTACTTTTTTTGTTATGGTGACAGAGAACAAGGTATTACTATGCCAGAGCCCACACAGACATGCACTCTTAAAAACAGTGTGCATTTTAAAATTAGTTTAGATTTAAACTCATGAGCTTACCTTAAATTGATTATTTTAAATCTTGAATGGCATCTGAAAACAAGCACTGAAGAGGAACAAAAGATGGATGGCCTCTTTGGTGCTTTTGAGGCTCTTTTTTTTTTGATAGGCAAAGTTCTCCTTTCCTATACTACTTTTGGGAAAAAAATTAAGTGCCATCACACATACCCAGTAGGGGACATGCACTAGCACATTTACAGACCTGCTCTGCTGGCTGCTCTGCCTGATCCCCACATTACAAAGAAAAAGCAGAAAGATCAATTATCAGCTACCTCCAATTTAGCAAATGCTATCTGTGGAATGCAGTTTCATTCAACTACAAGCAGTCATTCAAGACAAGAATCAAAAGTCACTCTTTTCTGTAGACCAGTATGAACAGTTTGAATGGATACATTCATCCTTACCTTTGTTGGTGTTACATTGGTCGCAGTAGTTCTGAGAAGATACTGAGAGTTATAGGCAGGTGACTGGCTATAGTAAACAGATGGGCCAGTAGTAGCAACTGAAAATGAACACCAAGAGTTTATATCCAATTTTTGTTGTTTTGAGTGGATTTTCCCCAGAGATCAGTTTTAGTTATGAACCTTAAAACATTTCTGCAATATTTTAAGCTAAGTGTTTAATTAAAAATTCAGCAACAACTTACCTGTTAATGGAGCTTCATGAAGATTTTGTGCTCTCTGATAGCTATCTGACATAGTATCTGTTCCGTAGCTTTCACCAGGCCACCGATGAGATGATACATTCGAGTTGGAATTATTGTGTTTCATTTTTTGCATCTCATTCTATTAAGACAGTGTTTCAATTAAGAGAATGTAACTGTATAACACAGGTATCTGTAGAAGAAAGCTAAGGAGCGCTGCCTACACTAATTATAATCTTATTCAAGCTCTGAAAAAAAATCAGGAGGTGGCTGCTGAAATATTCCAAGACCTGTTCATGCTGTACAAAATGCTGGGAGTGTTTTCTAAAGCCAGAAATAAAAATCCTAGAACCAACTGTATGATACCCAAGCTGATGATAGCAGAATTCTTTCTGCACACACAGTCCTTAGAAGGGTTGCCTCCATACCTCTGCCTGAGTCCTGAATAGGGGTTTTTAGGCAAAAAGTTCTACTCTTGCACTCATTTTAGGTAGATGTTTACAGAAGATATTTTCACTGAGTTAAGTGGTAGTCTAGCAAGCAAACATTAGCCCATGCTAGGATCGCAGAGTCCTTACTATAACAAAAAGACGAACTGATCTGCATTGAATATGGTGACAAAGTTGTTTACCTTTAAAGCTTCCACTTGCTGACAGATCATTTGAAGTATAGATCTGTGATCTTCTGCCCACTGAGGGGGATTTTTAGGAGAAAACTAGGGAGCAGAAGAAAAGTTCATTTAACCTATTGAATTTTTATTCAGACATAACACTTCCCTTAAACAGTAACTGGCTAACATACCTTGTAGCTCTTAGTTGGTGAGACAGAGAACTTATCAGTCAATGGAGTAGAATGTTTCACCTCTGAATCTACAGCTGGTGACAGATCATTTCCGAAGGCAAGACTTCCCTCTTCATCATTCTCTCCGAGTTCCTGAATCACTGCGTCCAACATTTCCCTCACAGTTTCAACAGATACCGGCAGCTAGAAAGTCGTTTGAAATGCAAGTCATGATTACATTCTTCCTCAGAGAAGAAGACTACGTTCTGATCTCTGGTTAAACAATTCACAAGGTTTTCATTACAGAAATACTGTTTTTTCAGCAAAGCTCCAAATCTATTAAAGTTAGTGTAGGAGAAAAATTCATACAAGCTTTAATTTTATTTGGAAACTATTAACCTCTGTAAGAAAATAATGGGCAAAAGCTATTGTTGGCAAAGAAGCTGTCAACCACATAGTCAGAATACTGCACGATCTGGTATCTTACAGAAGTTTCCCAGAATGTACTAGCCCACTAGTGTTATGCGGGTTATTTGTCACGTGGGAAAAAATAAGTTTAACTTGCCTTTAAATAAAGTCTGGTCTAAAAAAAATTGACTTGAATGTAAATGGTTTCATTTTAAAATAGTAAGATAAACCAATGCATCTCTCGAAACAAGCTTTTAAGCAAGAATTACTTACTTTCTCAGTTACTGACATATCTGAGGAGCTTTCATCTAAGATCTTCATTAGATAATGCTTGCTTTTAAAAAGATAGGCTTTGTGTTCTTCTTGTTCTTCTGGCAACATGGCATCATTCTCAATCTCCTCTGCCTTTCTTTGGAAGATCTAACAGTATGCACATTAATTAGAAACAGTCAGAATGCAAGTGAAGAAAAAGTGTTTGCGGGTAACGAGATTTATGAACTTACTATAGCAAGATTCCAGTATGAAACGACATCCTTAATAGCTTCAAATGCTAACAAAGCATCATCAGTTCTGCCATCAACTGCATCCAAGGTTGCAAATGCTATACGTGCCTCTTCTTCATAGACTGTAACCTGTGAGACCTACAAAGCAAAAGACAAGTCATACTTAACTCAATACTTGGAACAGAAAGTACATGTGAACATCCACTAAATAATTGGGCAGGTGGAGGCTAATGATATTACTAATTTTTTATTCCTGTAATACAAGGAAAACAGTTCTTAAAGAAAGTTGGTACTAAGGGAGTTCAGCATTTTCCAATCAAATATAGTTTTCAAACTAAAAATAAAGTTATAAGGCTTACCCTGCCTTTATCACACACGTGCACTTACTACCAAATATCACTGATAATAATAATACAGTAATAACACCACAGAGCTGTAGAATGCAAGAAAACCCCAACCAATATACATACACACACTTACACATACACACAAAAAAAAATGTGACATAACCCCTCTTACTTCAATTTTAGATTGATCAATCTGTACCTGAATGTCAACACTACGGAAATGTTTGAAGAGAGGATCAGTAGGTTCAGGAATGCTCCTCTTCTTTTTGACTATTTCCAGCATAAGCAAGACTCTCTTCCAGTAGTAAACACTTCGTCCAATGTATTCCTTCTGGTCATAAAATGAGTTAAGGCTAATGCCCTGTTGAAGAAAAGGGAATAAGAGCAGGTCATCTCAACCAATTCAAACCCAAACCCAATGCTATTCATACATATTCTTCTCTGAAGCAATAAAATATTAATTATCTTCTCTAATATTTGTGATAAACCTCAGGGGACCTTTCTACAGAGCTATGTAAAGGAACATACAGGTAGAAAATACCACTGCAGTTAAAAGTAGCATTAAGAGAGTAGTGAGGGAGAGAGAACTCACTAGGGTGATTATGTCACAAGATTAACCACAGTTCTCTCATCTGATTTTATTTACTGTTTAATTTGCAAAGAAAAAACACATCAGATCATACATAATTTAAAATAATCTTAGCTTACAGTTTTTTGCAGTGTTTTTGCCCAGTGTATAATTAAGGCAGGTTGAAGGCCATGTCTCTCCAGTGCTCGTAGAGTACTTATCCCATGCTGTACTACAAGCCTCAGTTTTACCGCTGTTCCTGATCTGCGTATCAGAAGAAATATTCCACAATTAGTATTCCTTACTTTTCTTGTTTTAGTCCTCAACTACATCTAGTTTACAAATACATTATTAGAAATGAAAACCCCATTTTTAGAAATGTTCTTAAAAAGTTCTTAAGTGTCTCAAGCCCCTCCAGCAGTAAGACATCAATGTCCAAAATATATCAAGAAAAACAAATTAATTTTACACACAAACTATGGGGATCAATTCATGATACCCTTGCAGAAGCTACTAAAAACTTGTTTCAAATATTTCCAAACTTAAAAAGCCTTACATTGTTTTTCTCTGCGTAAGAGTACGAACAGCATCCCACCAGGCTCTTTGCTTTTCAGTGTAGAGCTGTTTGCATACTGGCAATGGTAAGAACTGAGGCTGGTGTGCACTGTAGCGAGCGTTAAACTTCTTTTGCAATTGTAAATTGCTAGTGAATACCACTCCAAGCAGAAATACCTGTTTTTGTAAAAAGAAAAGATAAATAAAAGTTATTAGATACCAAAAACTCTTATATTGCGTAGTACATTTTACATTTAAGAACTTGGAAAATTTACTTACTTCAAGGTCTAACAGGCAAATGGATTCAGGAGCATCTGTCTCTAGTCTTGATGTTTCTTGGGGCAAGTGAAAAAGTTGTTTTAGCCATCTACGCACTGGGGGTAATGTTGACATCAAAATCCACTGGAAACAAAGCCACACAAGATGCTGGAGACTACCATTGTGCGTTCGAACGGCACCTATGCAAAAACAAAAGTTTTGGAAGTTAATATCTGCATCCTCGTTAGGAAGACTTGTATCTGATCAAAGCCAGGTTTCGTTACAGGACAAGTAGAGTTTTAGTATATATCACACTGAAGGAGCTCCCCAGCGATCTCTTCCCATCTTTTTGCCTCCATCTAAGCTGGAAATTAGCATTTTAAAAATAAGATGTAGCATTCTTGAAGTGATATCTGCATCTATTTATATTACAGAAATATATTTTGAAGAAGCAGCATTCACTTCATAGGAGCGCACAAGCCAAGTGTATTAATACTTTAGCTTTTCTGTCAAAGCAAAGAATAGAGACAACATTTCCACTGAAGTACATAAGGATTTTAAATGTTAGCCTCTTCATTTTGAGGCAGCAGGTTAAGCTTATGTATTAAACAGAAGTACTGCGGTTTTTCTAGTTCTGTAATGCTCACCAAATCTTTATCTTCAGCAATGTTAAGATAGCTTTAACACTTAATTTCTATAACTTCAAGACAGACTTTTTTTTGCAATTATGTTTATGCACTTATTTCCTTAATAGAAAAAATCTCTAGCCTGCATGCAATATGCACAACCTTTGTTGTTTTAAAATACGTAACAAAAAATACTACAAATAAACTGCTTTTTAGAGGTTGTGGTAGTATAAGCTTTATTTTAGTTATTTAAGATAAAGGACCCTAAGCCTTATTGTCTAAAGTTACCTAAGAGAGTTAGGTAGCATGCAAAACAGATTTAACAGCCAACAAGTTTCTAAAAATTATCAGCCAGGTAAAAATAAAAAAATCTACTAGTACTCTAACCTTATCACACCAGAATTCAAAGCCAGTCTTCATCAACAAGTCAAGTTCAAAAACTGAACGGTTTTTACTAGTTAGCAACTCTTCCTAAAATTATTTTTGTGCTCGTAACCTGTATTCATAGGTAACATCGGAAGATAGACCTGCCTTCTCATTGATACCTACCAATGTACAAACACAAGGAGCTAAACAGCAAATGAAAATGGATCAGACCAGACTAAAAAACATAGAAAGGATAGAAGTAGGGGTGTATGCGACAAATTCTTAAGAACCAGGCATAACAATACTGCTTCTCAGCAACATGTTCCAGCATAAAGTGAAACTCCTTACATAACACTTTTGGAGTGATTAGGGCAACACTGAACAGAGCTAGTACAGCCATCTGTCTCTCATTGCAATATGAAGTATTTCTAGAAGAACCTCTGGTACAGATGGTCATGTTCATGCCGAGTTTCAGAAAGCAACACCTCTTACCAAGATCGTATTTATGAAGTTCAGCTTGCACTGGTGCTTGTGTACTGACGTTTCCGATATCATCTGTACCAAGGAAAGACCTCTCTCTGGAAGCTCCTCCACTCTTGAAGAGACTATTAAACAGTGTAGATAAACCACTTTTGTTTGCCCAAGATTCCACAACCTCTTTCAGGAAGTCTTCCTTGCCATGGCTCAATTTCAGCAGCATATGACCTAGAAAACAAAAATATCACTTCACATAGATAAACAGTGAACTTAATCAAGGAAAATAGTATTTGATACAGTTGGCTGTTCTTGCTATTGAAGGCTGAGAATCAAAATTTCCCCTTATGAAACCCACAAATTGGTAAGTTATATTCTCCCTATAATTAGGTCAGTGTTTCAGCACATAGGCTTTCTAAGCCTTTAGTGACACCAGTGCCAAGGCATTTGTTTTCCTGGAGAACTAGATTTAGGAAGAGTTTTTTTTTTTAATTATTGTTCTAGGGCCATTGCAACTGTATTCAAAATAAGTATCTGTAATACAAGCAGGAGTTCATCTTACCAAAACTCATTCTGGAACAATTCAACTTGTTGTCTAATGTTCTGTGTTTTTTTTTCTTGTTTGTTTTCATCTAGGGGCTATAGAGCATGTAGACTGAAAGCCTGCCTAAGCTTAGCAACAGAAACAGCAAACCTGATGAACAAATAAGGGGATGGAAAGGACGGAGAAACTGTAGTATTTTCTTTTATGCTTGTGCTAACAATACTTGTAGAATAGAATCAGCAGGGAGAAACCATTTTCAGATTAGGAAATGCTAAGAAGTTAAATTCTACCTTAGTGTCCTGGGGATAAAAAGAAGAAAAAGCTCACTTGAAAAGAAAGAATAAAGTCTACCACCATGCTGAAGAGGAGGAAGAAGACATTAGATGTCAGGATCAAACTACTGTTTTGCATTTCATATATAGTCAGAATCCAGAGTATTACTTCATTTTCAAGACAGGAAGTGTATTCTTAAACAAAAGTCACTTAATTCTTAAAGTTGCTATTTGTGAGTCTAAAATGGAACTAAAGGATTTTAATTATTTTTCGTTACCTGACTGGCTTTTCCGATCACAGGCCAACAATTCCAGCGTATCTTGTCCAGTATGCTCCCCTTGTATTAGTTTTGACTTTGGTTTAGGAACCTGGTGAAGAATTATTATAGCTTCTTTACTATACAAAGCAGATCACTTAAATTAGTCCCAAAAATTAGGAAACAAGCACAAGAAAACTTAAGAAAAATGCACCAATTCTGAAGGTACTATATAACAGATACCTGGAAAAATATGAGGTGGGCAACTGTATCTATTGCAAATAGCACACAAGAGGAAGTAACGCTCAGAATGCGAGCAGTGGCACAAAATGGAAAAAATCGATCTTATTTCACATGGCAAAGAATTAACCTCAACTTTTTTTTTAGTTCTGCTGTCTATGGGAGTTACTCAGTTCATCCTCTTCCCTCCTTACACCAATAAGCTTACTATTCATTATGCTTTCAGTTGTATTGCAGAAGAGAACAGACTGTAGGAAATACAGTCATTACCCTTTAAGAGTCAATTTACTTTTGACAAGAAAAGCAGTTGATGATATACTTCCATTCTAGTGATGTCATTTGAAATCTTCTAAAGAATCGTGGAATAATAAGATTTGGTGAGGAGGGAGTCTTAAAACACTAGTTAATTTTCAGAATACAGATGCTTAACAGTATTCCAAGAACTGCCTCAACTAAAAGCATACACTGAAAAACAAACTTACCTGGAAACTTATCAAGTAACACAATGCTGCCAGCTCACATGCCTCTCTCCATTGTAACTCACTGTCCTGAGCCATTTTCAGTAGCAAAGTTCCAGCATGCATGTATAACTGTCCTTTCATTTCAATGAAGGTACGAGACAACTCGTCAGTCCCATTCACATATGTTTTCACTGAGTGAAGCACACGATCAAGACTAAAATGTAGAAAAGACTCAATCTGAGCAAACTCCTGGTAAAAGCTATAGCATGTTTTGGGTCAGTGTTATTTAACTGTGAATCAAAGAACTTGAGTCAACTAGAAGGCAGAATAACTGTCTCAAACTCTCAAAGCGCTCAATTTTGTTTATTGAAGTAAAATTCACTTCACTTACCAAGAAGACAGACAAAAATACACTTAGACCAAAATACACTTAGGTTCTTCCAAATAACAGATACCACAGCAATCTGTATAGCTGCAGGCCAGTAAATAAATCTCCACTCAGGAGCAGCTTTCCAATAAACGATTAACACATTCTTTCAGTAACCTGACAAAACTATAATAGCTGCTATCATTGCCATGATCTAGAAGTGCTTCAGATCTAGGTACCTTGTAGGACTCTAACAAAATGTTAGAAGAATGACCACATGTTTATGGTCAATGTTGGGGGGGGCAGGGGGAGAGAAAGAAAACATATTTGGACATTACCTATTCCTCAATAATTGCCTGTATTGCTTCATATACTCATTCAAGAAGAGCAGAGTGAAAAACATTGTTTTTAGAAAGGTAACAATCATCACTGAAGTGAGAAACAAAGCTGTGTCAATAGAAGTTAGTGAGAAAGGGAATCACAGAATTGTAGGGGTTGGAAGGGACCTCAAGAGATCATTGGGTCCAACCCCCCTGCCAAAGCAGGTTACCTAGAGCAAATTGCACAGGTAGACATCCAGGTAGGTCTTGAGTATCTCCAGAGAAGGTAACAGAAGAGAACATAGATCTAAGGGAACATAGCTGTTCACCAACAAATTGGCTACAAACATTGTTTTGTACTACTTCAGCTGTGACACAGATTGTATGCCTTGAAATCAGCTAGCCCTGAAACACTATCCAGTTTTCTCTGAAGGTAAATGTTCTTACTGCAGGCAGCTTCCTCCCTTCCAATTATATTATATACCTAAAATTCTTAATTATTTCAGCATGTGTTGTGTTAACTTGACCAGGACAAAGCTGATACACAAGCATCCGGGAAATTTTAATGAGGTAGTTGCTGAGGTACAGAACCTCTCTTACTGAAGGGCAAGAAAGTAATTGACCCAAGATAATATTGAGTCTTCCCCATAGTTATGTGCTGACTACTCAAACAAGGTTTATAGCTTGGGGCTCAAGCCTATTGGGACCTTTCTTTATTCTAAAACAGAGAGTCTCCTGTCCCATCCACAAACTGGTTACACAGTGAAATTGAAGCCTGGTAGATGTTCTGTGACTTAGAAAAATACATGCAATTCATAGAGTTTTTTTGTTTTGCTTTAAATACAGAAAAGTTAAAACAGTACCTTTTGAGTGCGTCTCTGCATTCTTGAACATCTCTAGAAGATAGTGTCACTTTAAGAAAGCTGCAATAGGCCAGCAGATGATCTTTCTTGATAGTTCTCCAATTACTTTTATCAGACTCCAAGTCTTGTACAGATTCCAGGTATTCCTGAAGAAGAAGGTTCAGAGGATAAGGAACAGTCAGCCTTCCATAAGGGCAAAGACAGTACTTCTCCAAAACAAATCACTATCATTTACTGCATAATCTATTTCCACTACTGAGACATTCTTCAACAGCAAAATTCCAGGGAACTATTTGCCAGAACAGTTTGGTTCCTGAAATTAGAAACTAAACAATTCCGTAACATTTAACTCTAGGAAGAAAACTCCAAAGAAGTACTTTGTAATTTGAGTGGTTTCACTAACTTGCATTTGAAGGAGTTAAATCACTTGAGAAACAGCTGTCAGTGTAATGAACTAAGAGACACAAACTAGCTTAAAGGATATGGAAGATTATCACAATATCAAAATATGATTACACACCTCAAATGTCTCTATGACACAGGAGCACCATTCCAAGCTTGACTGCAAAGGTATTTTCTTCTTTGCCTCCTGACAATGGACAACAGCATCTCTTAGCCTATTATTTGAGCGGTAGAGTGCAACTAGTCTGATGTTAATGTAGATATCATCTGGTCTTGCATAGAGCTCTGCTTGAATCAAGTCGAAAAGTTGATTCCATCCATCTTCACCTTTACAATCCAACAACTGCTCCTATTGAACATGAAGGCAACACATTAATATTTCGTCTTGCATGTGGGCCTTGTCAACAAATAACAGACAATTCTCTTGCCTACATCACACAGACTACATTACTTAAACTATTAAAGCTGAAAAGCTTCCAGTTATTACAACGTTTGATGAAATACCCAAACGTTTAAAATAGGAAAAAAAAAAACAGAATTTGCCTCTTATGAATGGTATGTTCAGCCTGCGAAACCATTTGGTTCACAAACAGCATACCCTGACACAGAATATCCTGTCTAGAACTAGCATCTTAAGACTATAATTGTCATTGCTACTGTGTTATACAAAACTAATACCCATGCAGAAATGAGATTGTGTGACTGAAGGCATTTACACAGTAACTGAGAATTAGAGCATTCCTTACTTTCTGCTGCTTTTAATCCAAATTAAAAAAAAAAAAAAGCAGTGTAGAGAGCAAGGAAGTCTGAGTTCTCAGGCCTGCTACCTTCCTGCCAGTCACACAATAAATAGAGAACTGCCTACCTAGTCTTAACTTCTTGGATGTGACTAACATGATTTCCCTGCATTTTTGAAGACTGTCAACCCTGAAACCTTGAGAAGCGTATGAAAGCCTGCAGCTGCAGTTTTCTTGAAAGCTAGACAAAAGTGTTAGGCGGCAAAGAAATTAACATTTCTTTAAATTGAAGAATATTAAATCCAGAAGAATTGAATACATCCTAGAAGAATTAAATCTAAAGAATATTAATTCCACTAGATTCAATATTCAATATTCTATAATAATTTAGCCAGGAAGTTTTACATGAGATGGCACGGGAAAAGTGCTCCACTCAGATACTAGAAGCTTCTTTAAGTCACAGAACAGAGGTTGGAAATTGGCATTTACCTTCAACTTGTAAACAGCAGGGCTTCCAGGAAACAACTTAGCAGCTTTTTCAACCCAGTATTTTGCTCTTTCATCAGTGACGTCATTATTGCACAGTAGCTCTGCTATCTTCAGTACTAGATCTTTCTGCGTTGGGTTCAACTCCACAGAACGCTAGTTTTCCCCATGCACACACACAGAAAACAAGTCAGGAAAAAAAAAGGTAACTTGATCTTGTAATCCACACAGAACAGGAAAGAAAATTACACCACTCATTGAAAAGACACAGGTATTCAAATTAGAGAGATCTATTACTAAATACTTTCTGAACACGTTAAGAAAAACCTCAGTTTCTAAATGTATCACTAGTTTACAGCACCCAGATACATCTGCTACAACTTGGAAGAGCAAAAATTCAGAAAAGAAAAAAAATCAGAAAAAAATGCAAAAGCCAGCTATTCTGCCCCTACTACTAGCTGTACGCAGGCAGCTGGACTATAAGGACTTTTCATCTAACTCCATATGGACACTTTTGAAAAAAGATAATTAAGTCACACACTAAGACAAGCTGGGATGTGTTGGCAGCAAAACTTCTAAGCACATCCTCTCCCTCCCCAAAACCTGGAAAAAGGCATTCTGATGGTGAATTTTACACTTATACGCTTGCCCAATGAAAATTATGTTTGCCCTGCCCCATCTCACACCCACCCAAACCCAAACAAAACAAAAAAAAGCAATACATACAAACAACTAGAAAACACCCTAGGTCTAGTCTTCTAGTAGCAACTAGATTACTGCTGTCATCACAGCTCCTGCTAGGGAATTTGACAGCAGTCATGGATCCTTAGTCCAAAGGGCAATGTACGATATGGAAAGAATTCAATAACAGGTAGCACAAAGACCCAGTCTAGGTCACAAAAGAATCAACTTAAAGAAAATACTGCTGAAGCAAATCATACCAAATGAAGAATCCCCTCTGCAGGACACCTATACACATTTGGCAATGGAAAGCATACAGATTACACTTTTTTCACAAACATGTTTTCTTCTATGCATTTAAGAAATGTCCAGAACTGAATGATTTTAAAAGTCCCTTTGCAATGGATTAAAGCACGACATCAGAGGTCAGCAGAGTACTTACCTTGTAACACCCAAAAGCTTTTTCTATGTTGTCTTCAGCTTCATAGATTTGTCCAAGAAATCTGTGTGCTTTCGGATCTCTCTCTTGCACATTGAGGTATGTAGATATGTAACTATGGAGCAGGAAAAAAAACAACACACACAAAAGGATCAATATTCCTCAATAACATGAGTACCTCTGTCCTCCCCCCCAGTTTCCATGGAACTGGGGTAGGAATTTAACATATGATACAAGAAATGCAGTCATGGTTGGTTTTAGATACCTGGTCTGGACCTTAAAGTACAGAACAACATTATTTTTACATGTACAGGTGCTACTTATTTGCCAGCAAGTATTGGTGTTTATTAAAAGAAAGCAGTAGTTCACAGAAGCTGTAATAACTTCATAATACTATGATATAAAAGCCATTTCAAATGTTAAGTTTTTCAATATCACATAACTAATTACCTATGTTGCTGTTTTATAAAGATTTAAACAGCATCTGATACCCACGTTTACCGCTACCTTAAAGCGGCATGATAGTGATCTTGATTTCTCCAGTCTACTTCATATTCATTTAGCTTTTCTATTTCACTTTAGAGAACAGAGTAACAGCATACATCAACGTATGTTACCTTTTAGCAAGTTCATACTCTTTTACTTCAAAATACAGCTTAGCAAAAAGGAATCCTTTCAACGATTTCTGAAAGGGAAAACACACAGAAAGCACATTTTTAGATGTACAACACTTTTAAAGTAATTGAATAGGAAGACCCTTTTAAAACTTTTGAGAGACTGAATTTGGTAACTAGTTATCAGCTCCAATCCACTCCTCATATCCAAACTTTGTTTCTGAAAGATGTGGGATTTGGAAAACAATGTTTTTCCAGTAACTGGCAAAGGCTACTAATGTGAAATTGAGATTACCAGTGAAGCAAACAAGGAGCCTTAATACTTGTGACATTTCATAAACACTTCTGACTAAAGAGTGTGGAAGAATAGTCAGTTACATTTAAAGTAGTGTTTTGTTTTGTTTTTTTCCAATGTAACAATGTTGCAAAAAGAATCCCTAAATTGGGCAGACTAAACAAGATGATGTTATTTAGTCCTGCTGTAGTACATACCACATACAACTGTCTAAATATAGGTAGAAAATGCTTTCTCCTCACCAAAGAAATCCCACCTAGTCTCAGTTTATATACAAAATGTATTGATACAGTAATTTATTTTTGATGTTATCAGTCTGAGATAACTTGAACACACTTGTTCTGGGGATGAAAGGTGAAAGGTATTTAAGGAGGAATAAAAGAAAGAAACAAAAGTGAAAAAAAGAGCAAAACAGAAGACTGAGCAAGCAAGAGGGCAAGATGGCAGGAGGACAGGAGTCAAATGAATGAGCTAGAGAACTACAAAGTCACAAGCAAAAACGTCAAGGTAGAAGCTAGATAATATGTATTTAAAATCTGAGCTCCCAACATCAGATCAAAAGCAGATTTTCTTTGTGAACTCAGAATACTAGAGGTATTTTGGAGGTACTGTGATGCAACATGTGGAGTAACTGTCAACATTCTAAATACAATCCAAATGCTAGTCCCCACCCCTCTCCCACCCTCAAGCTATCTATGTAAAACTTTAAAAAGTTAATTTAAATGAAAGCAGGCCTCCTGGTCTTCAGTCCATATTCTGAGTCCATTTCCACGCTTGACACCTTGCAAACAGGGATGAAAAGAAACCTCAAAATAAATGCTTGCAGCCTTGTAAGACCCTTTCCTCTGAAATCAACACAACAAGGAAACCAGTAACTGTTTCCACCATGGACTGTGCTACAAGGTCAGTTGTAAGCATCACTGGAAAGTCAAAACTAAACACGTCCCGCGGCCTTGAGCAACGGAAAAGAAAAGGAGCTATTTTTTTGTGGAGTCCACCAGGAATATCAAAGCTGTGGAGAAGTATCTCTGGATGCACTTGACGCTGCTTAGTCTAAACAGCACCCAAGTCGATTAAACAAAGTCACAGGACAACTTTGTTGCTGTTGGGAAAGGTAGAAGTGATGGTGTACACAGGCCCTGCGTGCAGTCCCTAATGCATAACGGATGGCTTGGGCACATTCATGCTGCTAAATATCCTGCCTCTGCGATAAAACCAATTCAGAGCAGCAGAACGGGATCTTTCAGGATTAGGGCCCCGTGAATTGCATCAGTCGGCTGAGACCTGCGTAGCATTTTCCAGCTGTAATGGGAACGTTTGGAGTTTTTCACCCCTGGGCCCGGCTAAAGGCATAGAGCAGAGCTGCTTTCCCCCAGCTCTCCCCCCCTCGACGCTGTCGCTTTAGGAAGAGGCCAGCCAGAAACCTTCACCGCGCCTCTCGTAAAGGAAACTGAAAGTTTAAGGCGGCGTGCTCCGTATTCGAGTTCGGTTTCTGAAGGGAAGTAACGCCGGGAAGTTGGGAACCCGGGGCTCAGGCGCCCGAACGGCTCTGTAACCGCCGGCGGGCTCCTCCTAAAGCAACCCCGGGGCTCAGCGGCTGGAGGAGGGGCTCGCGGCGTTTCCCATGAGGAATCCCCTTGCTTTTCCCTCGCAGCACCTCCCCTACCCCACCGGCCCCGAGGAAAACCCTGCTGAAAAACCCCTCCCGTCCGGGAGGCGCCGCGGGGCAGGGGCAGCCCCAACCCTCCCCGCCCGAAGCCGGCCACCCCAAGCCCAACCCTCAGCCAAGCCAACGGGGGCCCCGGCCGCCTTTCCCCCACCCGGGCAAAGGGAAGCGGCGAGGCCTCGCTCACCTCTCTCGAGGAAGGCGCAGTGGCCTGCACGGAGGCGACATAACGATCCACCTCGGCCTTGCTGCGCCTCAACATGGCGACGGCGGCGGCGCCGAGCCGAGCCCAGCCGGGCTCCGGGCTCCGCGCAGCGCCGCGCGGCTCCTGGCGGGGTACCGGCCGCGCAGCGCGTCCCCCGCACCCTAGGAACGCTCCGCAGGCTGCGCACGCTTACGCACGCTGCGCACGTTCCCGCGCGCCCCTGCGGCGCCGGCCCTGTGGAGGGTGCGCAGGGGCTGCCGCGCGTTACGCAAATTTCCCCCCGCGCGCCTACGGCGCCCGCCCCCGGTGAATGCGCAGGAGCTGTCGCCACAGTGGTGGGTGGGGCCACCCCGCCCGTCACGCATGCGCGGGGCGGGCGGGCGGCCGCTGGGGGCGGCCGTTGGGGCTCCCTGACGGGGCGCTAGGAAAGGGGTTTGCAAACGGCCCTTCAGAAATTAGCTGGGAGCAGCCCTGAAGATGAGCAGGCGGCAAAGCTTGAGACAGGAGGCTTAAACATTATTTATTTAATTAATTAATTAATTAAGCCGTAAGGCAGTTGCCCATGGCTTAATTCCCAGCAGGAGCCCGTTTGCTGGAGGTGGCCAGCTCGCTTTTCTGCAAATTCCAGTCACTTTGGTCAAAATGAGGCCACTGGGCTGTCCCCAAGTCGTGTGATACCTCTGTGAAAAAGCTTCATTAAAAATTCATCCCCTTGTCAGTCTCTAGCGACCCATTGACATACAGAAGTGTCCTGCTATACCTAAGCACTACCAACATCTCCACAGCTCCTCCCATCTTTGCAGGAAAAATAAAGTAGCCACCATGTTTCTGTAAGATCAGCAGCAGCCACCTAACACCCTAGCCCTGGTTAACCAGAGTTAACCCTCTCTTTTATTATTTGCTCTATTAATGGTGATTTATTTACACGTTGGCTTTAATTCCCTAAGAAGAAAGAGCATTTTTTTTTCCCTTTGGGAGAATCCGAGAGCTGGCCCGGGAGTCACTGGAGGACATTTCTGCTTTTCATGATGGGGAGGCATGTGAAATTGCCTTCGTACAGACAAGGCTGAGTGCCTTGAGACTGGTCAGCATCTCTGCGGTACTGGCACCACGTTGTCCCCAGTGGCTGCAACACCAGGAAGGCAGCCCACCAGACAGGACAGCAGCTGATGGGCTGTGGTAACCCTGCGACCAGACCATACTCAGCTTGGCTCACTACGCATCTTGATACCTTGGTAGGAACTGAGCTCACGATTTGCCGCTGCTGGAGGCAGAAAGGCTTTAGGCTCAGCTCCTTCCCCCTACAGCTACATCCATTGGGCTTTCTGAAGCGCTCCCTACTGTTATTCTAAGCAGGAGCTTCAAAAGAAATCTCTCTTGCTCATGCGTGATTGATCCCATGCAGTAAAAAGGGAGCAAAGCTGAGGCATCCATTCCTAAATCCCAGGCCCACAGCCTTCTTTGAGAGACCTAGTAGGGGTCATGGTTCAAAAAACAATAATAAACTCAGCCTCTTTAAAGAAAGCATGTCCAGCTATGTGAAATATTTATCATACTGACAGGCCAGGAAGTCAGCTTCAACACTCGACCTGTAATTGTCCAGGTTAATTGTCTAATTGCTAGCTCCCTCCCTGTTTTGCACTGCTTTTAATAATGCTCTTGATGACAAAATCCATGGGTATTATTTCAATGATAGTTCACTCCGAAGACAGCTCCTGAGGGAGCGGTGTGAATTTGGGCAACCCTCCACTGGAGACAGGACTCCAATAATAAAAATACAGAAAAAAAATCGAACACCAACACCTGGAAGGTCCCTTCCAACCCCTACAGTTCTGTGATTGTGATTCTGTAAACACTGTGACACATTGCCTACAGAGGCTTGTCAGATCTTCCTTGGAGATACTCAAAACTTGGCTGGGTAAGACTTTCAGTATTGGTGCAGCTTTGAAGTTAGACCTGCCTTGAGCAGATGTTTGGACTACTCTAGCAGCCCCATCCTTCTGAAATATTTCTGTGATGCAGCAGGCTTTGAACCCCTGAACCCCTTGCATGCTCTTAGTGCTACATAGTGGGGTCTGAAACACATACACTCGTGCTAATGACACAGAGACCACCCCCTTGGTGCTACTGCACCATAGCAGTTTTCATGACCAAGAACTTGCAAACACAGCAAAAAACTCTTGAGTTTGGGCCACCGGCTTACTGCAGAGCCTGGAGGATGCTCAAACGAGGCTGCCACGTTCTGGGTAAGTATAACCACGCAAGGCAGGCCATGCCTCTCGGGGTCAGGAACTGTTTCCACCCAAATCTTTGAGCAGTAGGGCTGCGCATACTGTCGGTGAAGTGTGAAAAAAATAGAAGAACTGAATTACAGTTTAAAGGAAATATTGCTGAGGGTGGTCTCCTGAATCCATGGCACAGTCCAAAATCCCAACGGTGTTATCAGGCTAGTTATGTAAACCTTTTTCTGGCGGGGAGAAACTTCTTGTCATGAATACAGTACAGACTGCATTCAGCTACTGAACTGTTACTGCACTGAATAACTGTATACAATATAACAATCAAAAATACCTTACCTAGCACTAAACTGGAGGTTTGAGGTGAAAGCCACATTACATTGAAAACAGAAGAGAAAAAACGTGGTAGGAAGGCATGCATTTTCAACTCAGACAAGGTATTTTCTTTAGGAAAACCTAGTGACCGTGCCGATTCAGAAAACAGCCAGAAGAAGCAAGTTGTTCATTATGAAACAAACTGCAGTTTCTTTCTTTTAAACCTAAAAACTAAAGTGCATATGTAGGTTAGGCGTATGTCTCCTTTAAATCAAGATAAGGAAGTATTTACATAGTCACAGGTAGAAGCATGGGGAAGAAAGGCTGCCTCGCTGCTTTTCCACCCATCTCAAACACTCATTTAAGAGAGGTGATACAAGTTTTAATAACATAGCCTTTATTGATGGCACTGGAAAGATGTTTTGAAGCAACTAGTTTTCCGTAAACAGGAAAGGAAATTTTGCTTGCTATGATGCAATTACATAAAATCTGTGTAAGTCACTAGTATGAAAAAGAAAAAAGAAGTGTACTTGGTAACACAGTACCATCCAGAATTCCTAAGTAACTGTATTTTCCATAGAAAAGGGAAAAATAAAACAGGTGTGCATGAACAGAAGTCAATGGTATAAAACAATCAGGTGTATGTTATAAGGCATTCTGATGACTTGTGAGCTCAGTTCTTGAGGATGACTAAAGAAATAGATCCTAGCAGGATCAAACCACATATATTTACACTCACAGTGTAAAAGTAATATTGCCAGTTAATTGAATTATGCGTTTCCATTACTGTTCTAGAAGTTAAAGAAGCCAAGAAGCTAAATTTAAACCTCAGGTGTTCACATTTGTAACAAAATTCCTCTTGCATCCTGAATAATTAAGGCAAAGTATGTTATCTTTTGAAAATACCTTGTATATAGTTTCTGCATAAAAATATGAAATAAAAATAAAACTATATATATATATTTAATGGAACACTGTTATGTATGGTCCAGCAGAATAAGGCACAAAAAGTAAATACAATGCAAAAGCATATATAAAAGTTAATGTGTTACTCTGAATGGAATATAGCAAAATTCAAGTAGTTCTGAGTATGCTCATTTCTTGCAGTAGGAATATAGACTTCATATAGATATTTCATGCTAAGTCTGATGTACAAGGATTCATCATGTAAGCACAAACTATCAGAAGCAGGTCATTTCTACAGTGACTGTATTTAGAGATACGATACTTTTCAAACCATCTGAAACCAGAGACTATTTGACCTGAAATCTAGGCATGTAATTTTTTTTCCATGAAGTGAGGTATGTTTGGTTTCTTGCCCTAGACTCTTGAAGTTTTATACTCATGCTTAATTTGCACATCAATGCTTTCATTAATATAAGTGACACTACGTGTCCATAACGTTGGACACATTTGCAAAGTGTGTCTTTGCAAGTATTCACAAGCATATTTTCTCTCTAAAATTCCACAGAGATTACTGCGCACAATGGCACACTTGTACCAGTTCAACTACATTATCAGGGTCAGAAACCTTTCAGATGAGTTGATATTTAATTTAGTCTGTAAGTGTGGTCTATTTATCAACAAATAAGTATACATGTACATGTATAGAGAATGGAAAATTTCAAAATTATCTCAATTTGATTGAAAGGCATGCATCATGATCTGTTGTTTGATTGCAGCCTCAAAGTCCCCCCCCATGAGTAATATGTGTAACATTTTCATAAAGAAAAGGGAGAGCAGATGAGTCTTCACTTCCTTCCCAAAGTTTCAGCTAGTTTCTTCAGTCTTTTCTTCAGCTCTAGAGGAAACTTCTCATAGCACTTTTTGCAGACAGGCTTCATATCAAATTCAACAAATTTATTCCTAAAATGACAAGGCAAAGAAAAAAAAAACTCCCAATGTTAATGGCAAGGATATTGAAAAAAGTAAGTATCATAGCACGTGTGTACAGACAAAAAATTACAGCTCCAATTTATACATATCTACGAAGTTACTGCCACAAGGTTATATACATTGTAGACAGTAATTACAGTACTGCATGCGAGTTATGCAGTCTTTTCCCAAGTGTCCGTATTTATTAACTGTGTCACTTAAAAGGCCCTTCAAATCTCATTGTAGAGCTAGGTAGACTAAACATAAGATAATGGCATAACATTATTTCAGTTGTGTGAAAAATATTTTGGTTTTGATTGCCATGAATGCATGCAAAAAATTTAAATAAAAGCATCCGTAGCACTAACCAAAGAAGAAAGGAGCAGAGGTGGTGGTGAGAAGGAAAAAGAGTTTACAGACAGATTGGCTTTTTCTTTTTCTGCTTTTCTTTATCCTTCGCTTCACGTTCCCGTTTGGCAAGGCGTCGCTTAAATTCATCTGGCATTTTCTCATAACAATGTTTGCAGACAGGTTTTAGATCAATTTCAACAAACTTATCCCTTTAGAGTTAAACAGAAAAAACAAAGGGACAGAAAAGGAGGAGAGTTAAGAAGACTTAACTGAAGGAAGAATTGAACAGACAGCTGAAAAAGATGTAAATTAGTAAATGGAGCAAGAGGAAGAAAGGCACCATTTTCTCAGTGCTGATTGTATGGTTTTGTACCATAACAGTTAAACTACAGCAACATCTACACTGTAAAGATAACCACCGAAACATTTTGAAGGTACCACACCTATCAATAAACTTACTTGAGTGTTAACTTAGTGTTGCAGGTTGAACAAGCGAAACAGTTCACACACCATGCTTTATTCAGAGCAGACACAACTAGAGCAAGGGAAAAAAAGAAAGGAAGTCATTCGCATTACAAAAAAAAAAAAAAATTAAAAATAAGCTGTAATGTTCATGAGACATGAAGAACAATCATTTGATTCTTATATCAAGTATTGAGGACTATAACAATAACATGGCAAGACTAGGAAGGCACATGTGAATGCTGTGCAGCGGGACCATGAAGTGTTGATAAAGCTGTCTCAGAGGGCACATACAATGCTATGGTCACCAGCATGAGCATTTTAACAAATTTCTGACTCCCATTGCTTGCTTCTACTTCATCTCATAGCATGCTGATCTCAGGCAACTGTTTTATGAGGCCATGTTTCAAACATGACCAGGAGACTTTTTCGGCTGAAAAGCAATCCAGCAAAAGGGTGTTTATGTTTTAATTCTGCTTCATTCCACAGATCCTGCTCAGATTGCAGTGCCATCAACTGTAGGTAGCACTTGCCTGGTTGAAGAAAGTAACATTAAGCCAGGAATCAGGACACTGCTGGTAAATCAGGGCTATCAAAGTGAAAAAAAGTTATGGACTAACGAGATAAATCACTTTATCATGATACACATGAATATATTTTTATTCTTTGTTTTGGAGAGAAAGCATTTTCTCTTTGTTCTGTATCTCTCTTTTCTGTTCCTCCTCGCTTTTGCAGTATACCTTCCCAATTTTCCTTGCCAAAACTTGCTTCTCTTTTTAACCAAATGTAGAGGATCCAAGGCAATGCAATGCTTTTCTCTTAAAATGCAACATTTTGTCAGCAGCAAACAGAAACAGAACATTGTCATGCAAAACTTTTTTTCCCTACACTATTGAGCCAAGCACATCACAGAAGCATATAGTTATTATTCACCTGCTTGCCAAAATAATACTAAGCAAGTGAAAGTCTTCGCTTATAAGCAACCTCTCCAATACAGTCATGGACACTCCCTTGAAAAACTGCTGCCACAGATGGCTGTTTCACCAGAGAGAAAGAAAATAAAATACTGGACACTCATCATTTGTGACAGCAGTGTCAAATTTCTGTGCAGAAGTGAAAGAAGAAATGTAGAATAATTGCAGACACACAATGAAAATAAAGAAATGACGACATTAAGATCTGTTCAGTTCAGTGGCTGACACATCCAATATGGGAGTCAGATTACACGGTGTAACGTAAGAAAACACACAGAGATGTGATCAGACAAGGCTGCATTATTCATTCGCTTCAAGCCCCAGTTCCTTCATTCAGGATTTCAGCTGAAGGGGAAAATACAGCTTCCTCCAAAGCCTTCTGGATTGTTGTTCTGCAGGTACAGTCCAGTCCCAAAAATGTGGGGAAAGCACATCCCAGGAATGTGGGTCTCACCCTATATTTACATGACTATGAACTACTTTATGGCTCCTTTTAAAAGCTAGAGGCTTCCGCCCACTTTGCTAATAGCTTTGGTTTAGGTGAGGCTAACATTGGTATTACAGTGTTTACTTCAGGCAGGTGTAACCAGGAACAAAGTCATGTGGCATTATTGCAGGTAGAATGATTTGTCTTTGGACAACCAGCTATGATAAAATGCCAAAAAATGTCCAAAGTAATCCCTCTGCCTGCCCCCCAAAATTAAAACACTCATTTCCGCTTATGCCTTCACAGGACAGAACTTTACGACTCCTTCCTGGTTTTGTGAAATTATCATCAGCCTAGATTCTCAGAAGATGGGTGCCTGAGATAGATAGGCAAATATCTCCAGGAAGTGGATTGAAATAATGAAAGTTAGGCACTTAAAAAAATCCATTAGAAAGCCCACCTAAATCGTTCAATATCTAATTTTTTTTTTCAAATCTGGATCACGATCCCTAAATGTCATTCTCACAGTTGCATGTGTTCATTTTTAAGGTAGGTGGGGCAGGAAGCCACCAACGCATCTCCTAGCATCCCTGGCCTTTGCTTGTAACTAAAGGTTTTCCAGCTGACCACAGTTCTCTTTAGACACTGTCATAAAACATTCGCTACAAGGTCTTCTTACCATTTGGCCTCTGACTAATCAGATCTATCCTAACTTTTGATCAAGATAATGGCTTGTTTTGGTTTAATGAGAATAGCCAGGGATTCAACAAGGGCCTTACTTCCACTGTTCGAGAGAACTTCCATCAAAAGGTAACGTTAGGAAAACAGTCAGAAAAGTGCTTACCATCTCCTTCAATCACACGATTGCAATGGAAACAAACATCACCGAACAGCTGAAGAGGAAGAAGAAGTAATGAATTTTTAATGTAATGATTTTATCAAGAGTAGCTTCTCAAAATAACAAAACACTCTATTTTGGCTCTACTGTTTACTTCAGAAAAAAAAAAAAGAGAAAACTGGCAGGTCTGCTTTTGTTTTCTAATTAAGTTTCGCATCATCTTATCACAAAAAGTCTCTGTAAGGTTGAAGACGAAAACATCTGTTTACATCTGCTTGACCCCCTAAAAATGTTGTGTTGTTTTGTTTTACTATTTTACTAATCCTGAACATCTAAAATACAGCAGTCAAAGTCACATATAGATCTTTAGTAATCATCCAATTTAACACTTGGACTTACAAGCATGACTAGAACATGCTACTGTTTCTGGCAAAAGCTGTAAGGAAATGCTATGTTTATTTATTTTTCTTATAATCAATCAATCAATCAATAACTAACTAAACAAAAGGCCAGAAATCCTTCCTTCCATTTCCATACTTAACACCTGTCCACAAAGTAACAATCTGTGAATGGCTTGTATGCCCAAAATTTCAGGTATTTTTTTTTCTAACTGTAGCAGCTGATGTAGTGAATGACATCCCTTCAACACACAACTCTTGCCTGGTGTATGTTCTTGCCCTATCATGGACGCAGCTATTTCTACTAATGTCATGGCATTTATTGCCTACAAGTGTGCCAGCAACATTTCAATCATCTGCCCTTCATCACTGACAAATTAAGAATCCATCTGTAATTAGAAGATGCCTTACAACTCCCAGAGATAATCCCTACTCTTTTATTTAGCCAAGTAAAGGTGTGTACGTGACACCTTGTGGTTGGCTTCCAAATAATAATGGTTTATACCTCGCAGTGCTGGACTGCACAATTAAGGGAGTCTGCAGGGAACTGTATATAGCTCTGATTTAAATGCAAGTGGTCACTAGGTGGTGTCCTCTGACAAATTACGTCTTTGTAGTCTTAGGCAGCTGAATGAATGAGCTGGGTGATGCTGCGTATCCTAACACAGGATCATCTTAGAGTAGCAGAAAAGAACACGCTACTTACAAAGGGTTCGTGTTAAACCACAGCTCCTGAATGGCAAATCTTCTTTAAGTTCTTGGGAAAGATTGGGTGATATTAGCTGCTCTCATCTCACAGACACGCAAAAGCTTGAAACAGCTCTACATAAAGGCCACTAAGCTTGAAGAGCAACTCAATACTGATTAGCCCATCTAGCCTCTGTGAAATCCCTTAAGTTTTCTTTTTCAATACCAGATTTCTAATTAGAGAAACCGATATAAATTAACTGCAACAGAACATCTGCTAATTAGCTTTATACCCACAGGTGATTATGAGAAAACAGAAGAACATCTATGGTCTTCCATCTCCTTTAATAAAAGTGATTCATGAGTTTAACAACACAATTCTTAAAAATATGCAACCTTACCTGATTGTAGTGGGTTTCACAATATGCCAAGCCTTTTCTCTCATAATGACGATGACCCAGGAATGGCTTCTCACATTTCGCACAAACAAAATGCTATGAAGAAAATTATATACATTTTTGGATTACTAGGAAGTAATTGTATTTTTTTCTGGAAAGCAAATCAAACAATGGGAACGTCATGTCTACTGAGCTACTGATTCTCTTGAAAAGGAGAATTAAAACTTGTCTTCAACATTTCAATCCAAAAGTTACAAAAAAAGAAGCAAAGTGATGTGTTATCAACGAACAGAATGAAGGGAGATTAAATAATAAGCACCATCATTACACTCTTGTGAAGAAAGCTCTTGCTGGAGGAGATTTTCAAAGCAAAAGGAATAGACTGCTTATCTTCCTAATTTAAAAGGAAGATATGGAACCAAGTCTTGTACGTGCCCTTGAAATATTAAACCCTCCCACGAAGTGCTTTAACTGTAGCAGGTAACTGTGAAAGACTTAAACATATTATGGTGCCCAGTAATATTACAGTTGTCACAGAACTTTACTGCCTTTCCATATATCCTGCTCTTCACTTTGTGAAATTTTCTTCTATAAGGACCTGGCAGTGCTTCCTTTGATTACTGATTTTAGCTTCACAGTCAAAGGTCTCTGCAAGGTTGGAAATTACTCTCATTTCACAGTGAAAGAACAGATATAAGAAGGTTGAAAACAGGATTAGGAGAATGCATATACTAATTATTCCTGCATACTTTTCTAATCCTTTCATGTAGACTGATCAGCAACATTCCAGGTAAGTATGTTAATATTTACATTTGTGAAAGACAATGTAGCAGCTATTGTTTACCTCCACATGCCACTGTTTGCCCATAGCATTCACCACTCGTCCTTCAATTGGTCTTCTACATGCTCCACAGATGGGGACACCCATTTTGTCATGACAGGGTAAACAATATAATTCTCCCTTCAACTCACGAGCATCAGCAGTAAGCTCCTTCCTGTTCAAAAGTTAATTAATTGAGAGCATGAATAAAGGAACTGAATGATTTCAACTCTTGAGAGTTTCTGGAGATAATCTAATTTTTAGCATTTGTTTTAGGAATTGGATTTATACTACAGTAATGGATCTAGCAGCATCAAATATGGCAATTTTTTTTTTTTTTTGAAACAAGACTGATTCCATAGTAAACTGAGAAAACCCTGCTAAGTACAATGCATTAAGTCACTCTGAAAATAGCTACTGAGCTGTTTTCAAACGTGTTTGAAAGCTGTAGTCATGCTTGGCTTCTATTCTGGTCCTCTTATCACCTGTTTATTTTAGATTTACATAAATGTAACTGAAAGGAAAATGCAATTCTTTACATTTTCCCTGTGGTATAAAACATCAGAGAAAGAAAAATATGAGCTGACACTGGCACTGACGCAATACTACAGGTTGCTTTTCAAATCAGCCTTTGCTACGGCACCGAAATGATAGCTCCCTTTGTACCAAAAATAAACAACTAATAATGTGTGCTATATCCTACAATGTCCCCTGATCTGTGCATCTGGGGAGGATGTAGAAACATGAAGCTATGTAGACTATAGTTGCAGAAGCTGATAAAATGAGGTAAGGGAAAGCTTCTAAGAAAATGTCTTTAAAAAGAAAGAGCAAAGTTTTCATGCAGCTCAGCTAGAAAGAAATAACATGGGCAAGATAATAACTCAAGCAGCTACGGAGGATCACTTTTCTACCCTTTGTTGCAGAAAAAGAAGCTATCAGTCATTTTGCTGCTACAAAAACATTTATCTGTGCCCAGACTTCATATTTCCTGAGAAAATGCTGCAGATTACAATCTTTCATTACTCCCCAACATATTGGCTGTTGTTTGAACTAAAGATCTAACTCCACCATCCCAAAAGCGGTAACCAGACACACATCTGGCTACAAGGCACCCCCAAACCTGTCCCTCTTGCCTGCTTAACAGTACTGGATTTCACTTTAAAATGTACATGGATGAAGCAATTAAAAACAGCATTTTCTTGTCTTCCTTTGCAGAACTCAAGTTACCCGCAGTTTGCACAGTTGAAGTGATCAGGGTGATAAGGATCATTTTTGAATATGAGAGGCTGTTCATCAATAATGGCATGACACTTCTGGCAAATGTACTTTCCCAAGCCTCTGGCCTTTTCTCTGTTATGGCAAGGACGGCAGAGATGTCTGAAACAACATAAAAAACATAGGTAAGTACCAGCACCAGTTAGTACAGTGAAAAATATAAATCAAACATCTATTAGAACTTCATTTCAGTCAGCCTTTTTTGGAAGAAAAAGTCTTTAAAACGATTTCTTTGGTAGGTAAACCAAGTGCAGAAGAAGGAGCGCTATAATTTTATTTCCTATCATCACAGGACTATTATTTCTTCAACTTGTTTGAATTTAAGCTGTGTCAAAACACAGAAAACAACGTTCACTACAGATTCTCACTCCTGAATGTTTTACTCTCAAACGCTTAAAAATTTAGCTTGGAAGCTGGATTGCCACACAGGTCCTAATTCTATAAAAACAACTATGTATGTCATATTAAACATATGAAGTCAATGGGCATATGATCCATTTGCAAAGCATCCCTGTGATCACAGCTGGTAAAAAACTAAAGGATCCCAATGAACTGAAAACATTTATTAATGAATAAGGTGCTGAACTGGACTCAAATTGGAAACCCATATTGGAAAAAAAAAATGAAAATTGATTTTAAAAAATACAATACTTCTGCATCTGAATGTTGTCTCTCTGATCAGAATGTACCCTACCAATCCTGAAACGTCACCAGGTACAGACGAGACCTGGTGTTGACAAGAAATCTGGTGATGAGGTAGATAAATAGTTAAGATTTTATGTGCATATTTTAAGATATCCATTCTTAATTTTGTGATGCACCCTAAGACCTTTTTCTCATAAAAGCCACTTCAGTTGCGCCATCTCAACTGGAAAGTTTTAAGGGCCATAACTTCTAAGTCCCACCACTCACTTCGTTTTATTCACAAGCAGTAACAGAAGGATGAAGACCTACCTCCCAGCATTCTTGACAAATCCAATATCTGCCAATACTTGTTGGCAGATGTCACAGCAGAAGCATTCTGGATGCCAACTATTGTTCATAGCCTTAATAACACGACCAATAATGAACTCACCTGTAAGAAACACAATACCAGGATTTACAATACCATGCTAGACAAAGTTAAAAGAAACCCAAAACTGAATCACTACAATTGCATCATCATCCTGTCCTCATATACTGCCCACCTTCCCCCAAATCTGGTAGGATATATAATTTTCAGTATTGCAGTTCTGGTTCTAAACCCTGGAATTTGGGTTATTTTTGTTTGTTTGTTTATTTTTTGCTGTGGGTCAGAAGCAGATGTCCTTGCTGATGGACAACCTTCTGTTCTTTATATATAAGCCTTTCTCCACCTTCTGTCTGGAATTATCCTTTTTCAGTCCCTTATCTGTTTTTTCTCATCTGATCTCAAACTCTAGCAAAATACAGAGTTCTTTATATAATATGGCATTCTTGTCTCCTTATCATCTTTGACTTTCTCCTCTTTTAGAAGAGGACAATTTTAAATTGTCATTTATACAGAGGACAATTTTAAATTGTAGTGGCTTCTACTCCACTAGGTCTGTAATCAAGCCTTGAAGGGGCTCTATACTCAAAGCACAACTGAACTGAGCTTGGGTGGCCTTGGACGTACTGAAAAAAAACAAAGAAAGAAAGAAAGAAAGAAAGAAAGAAACAAACAAACAAAAAAACAGAAAAAAAAAAAAACTACCATGAAGTCAATATACAAAGATGCAACAGGGGGAATGCACTTACTAAACAGTAAATCCAACACACACAACTTCTAACCCATCAGAAGGTGTCCTGTCATGCAAGGCATTGAAAAAGTGTTAAAATTACTGTTGTGCATGCACTGTGCGACTCCACTGCCCAGGCAGTGGAGCCAAGTCCAGCACAAAGGGGACACGTGCTTAGTTGTTCTCTACATGGACGTTGCAGCCAAGGCCCCAAGGCCCCTGAGCAGTGCCCCTGAGCACTCTGCCTAAAACATGTTGGGAGCTCAGCTTCCTGGTGCTGAGGAAGGCTGAATCCTGGCTCCAAAGAGCCTACAAATCAAGCAGCTGTCAAAGAGAAGCGATCAGTCAGATAACAGATGTGAATGAAAGGAAGTCTAGCATGCAACTCTGTGGCATTCCCATGAAGTCATAGCTTTTCAAGAATAAAACCTGATGGACTCTAAAAATGTCAGGAAAGATTGAGGCATCACTGCTGACAACAGCCCTGTTGATTTTGGCCACCCTTAGTAAATCCAAACACTGGAAAAGCCCAGTTCCAGTTAGGACCCATGAGGTGCTACAGGTAAAAGAGCAGAGTGACCTGGGAGGCAGCCCGGCCAGCCAGTCACACCCTCCAGCAAAGTCACTTACTTTTAACCCATCTGTCAGAGCAAGTCAATCTGTAAAACTGATGAGGTTTTAACAGAGCTGGTGCTCTGAGGAGCCAGGGTAGGAGCAGTCAAAGCTGCTGATGAGGAGCTGTGCCAGCTGGGCAGCAGAAACCCTGGAGATACATGGTGTAGCTCCTCCATACCCCTCTGCCTGGGACCAGAACAGCTTCTGGTATCCTGCAAAAGGCACCTGGGTGCTGAAGAGATAAAGTCTCCTCTGCCCAGCCCACTGAAGGCAAGTAACTGTACTAACAGAGAGGAGCAGAGCTCAGCCGTGTGTGGATAATGCTGGTGTGCAGTAAGAGCAGCACTTTGTTTGAAGAGGTTAGAGAGGAGGGCTTGCATAAATCCTTTGCAGGCCAGAAGCAGGGATGCAGAAGGGGAAGCCCTGACACAGAGGAGCAAGGAAGGGGACAAAGGAAGGGGACTGCAAAGTGACTGGAGGAATACAACAATTCCTCATGCTTAGGAAGTGACTGGCCTGCCTGTAGAAGGAATGAAGTGAGACACTTTCTGGTTTGTTGCATAATTCAGGTTTGCTCAGCTATCACCATCAAGCCCTTTCTTCCTCTTCCCTTTCCCCTGCTTGTTCAAATCTGCAGCTTTAAATTCAAAGCTCCAGAACATCTGCTTCCCCCTTTCCCAGCACCCAACCCTTCCCTCCGCACAAGGGAAAGGCCTTACTAAGATAAGCAAAAATTGTAGCGGCTTGCCAAGGCACCGCGGAGAACCAAGAGCTTCCAGACCAGCTCAAGCAATGGTACAGTAATGACTTCTCAGCCCTGCACAAGCAAATGTGTCACACACAGAGAACAGTGAGGAAAAAAAACCTTGCAATTGATTACAGCGTAGCAGACACGCAAGCATTTACATCATCAGACAAATTGACAAAAGGCAGCCCTCAGTGTTACACAGGTTAGACATCAAATGCTGAAGGAATTTGTTTCAGAGATATGAAAGAGGACCAGCTGACTCATCAGTTGGTGGTAACAAGAGATGATAAAGTCTGTCCCTGCTTCCATGGAGGAGAACAACATGGAGGGGTTGTAGCTGTCAAAAGAGATGACAGACTTGCTGGAGGGTTTCAGCTGCCTGAGAAGGGCTGAATATAAGCACATGCATGTAGATGCAGATAACCATGAATGGTCTGTTTATTGGGTCACTGGACCAACAGCTTAACTGTTCACTCAAAAAACGCAAACCTTTTTTAAAAAAACTACTGTTCGATGACCTGTAGTAAAAGCAGCTCCCCAAGTTCTCTGAAGCCTAGTTCATTCTGGAAGTTCAGCTGTGTGGGGCCACCTCCCTGAGGAGATGCAGAAGGGTTGCACATCTTCCCCCAGCAATACGCTGACTTCCCATTTGTGATCAGCGTGAAGCACTTCGCCTCAATGGAAAACTTACCACACTGATGGCAGCATGGGGCGAAAAGCATTTGAAAATCATGTTCACAGTACTTCCTCCCTTCGAACTGCAAATGGAAAACAAGCCAAGAGTTAGAGGGATTATGAGCATGCCCTTGACGTAAATACTGTAACGTACCAGGTTGTTTCCAGATGCCACTGGGTAGTAGAAGATGAGGAGTTGCACAAAAAACAAACCTGACCATCTGCTAGAAAAACAGGCACTAAATTCACCCACCTTAAGTCAGCTACTAGTCAGCACACGGCATTAATAGAACACTAGTCCTCTAACACTGTTTAGAGCATGTGGCATTTTTCTGTCACCCCTTTACCTCACAACGGATGCCTGAATTTTGACAGACTGACGACAATCTGATGCAACTGATAGGATTCTGGGCAGGAAATTAGCTTTCGAAAACCTTTCCTGGGGGGAAGCATTTTCTCTGAACCCATTTGATCCCTTCCCCACTCTGCATTTCCTGTAAGAATGGCCCAGCACATGGGAGGAAGTAAGTCTGGGGGGAGGAAGAACCCCCCAGGGACAGAAATCCTCACAGTTTATGGAGCAGTACAGCCAAACATACAGAGAAATAATGCTTGTCCTTCATGACGGTTTGAAGAAATCTTAAGGAACAAAATTCTCTAAATTGCCTAGGTGAAAGTGGGAGCTGATCTAAAGGGATTTGGAGCTGAATTTTTTCAAAGCTTAGAGAAGTTCAGTTGTAGTTCAAGCTCATAGAGAAAAAAACTATGGAAACAGCACTGCATTAGCAACCTAACCAAGGAATATGTAAAAACATGTAGACGAGTATGTCCTGAAGTGAAGGGAAATGTTTAGATACCTTCAGGCACATCATTAGTAGACACAAATGCCAGCCAGCATGTTAAAACCAGACAGACGGTATCAGGTATGTTTGGATTTGAATGTCTCAGTTTAAAACACTGCAAAGAGGGATAGCAGGAAAACCCCAGTTCCTTCTTTGTACTGAGTCTAACACAAAGCAAAGCAAATAGCATAAAAAACTACCCACAAATTAAGTTTTGGTGCATGGATACCAAATACAGCAATATCCTTTTACACTATGGAATTTCAAGGATCAAAAACAACATAGTAATTACTTGTGCAATATACAGAGCCATCGGCAGGGTGGTGATTTAATGAAATAGTCTAGAAGTCACTGGAAACTTGAGATCAGAAACTTAATTCCTGTGCCCAACCTGAACTGCACCTACAAGGATCAGAAAGGCATATGAGATATATACAGACTCTTCCAGAAGCCTGTCCTAGCGATTTATCAAGGCTTTTTTCAATGTAATACTCTAAAAGAGATGAACTTTTAATTGGAGTTTTTGTTGTTGTTGCTTATTAAATTGGGAGACAGAGGACTGACTAATGAAAATTAATGGAAATTATTGGTTCATTGAGAATTGTGCTTGCTTCCTGCCAAATATTACCCTTTTTAAACTGAAGAAAAGCAGAAAGCTTCCAGCTTTGTGTGAACAGTTGGTACAACGGAAGATGCACAGGTTTGCTTGGATTTCAGAGCCACCACATGTTGATCTGATCAGACCAAACAGGTTTGTGTCAGGCAGGTTGGTTACCATTTCGTGTTGTTTGTATTTTCAACCTTCTTGACTCATTTGTGCTGCATTTGTGGATGACCTAGCAGTCCCCCTTTAGAGAAAGCCTTAAGCTTCCGTAACAAATCCCAAAGCATGTATTTTAAAAGCAAGGTCATTGAACTATTGCCTGGTGGAGGTCCATGGGTTAGTTGCATGGTTCTGTGTTTCATTTCAGAACACTTCACCGCAACATTATCTCCAGCTGATCTCCACATCTCTACTAACTTAGGACACGGGAAGACATGCCCAAAACCTGCTTCTTTAAAGACATATCTTCTAAGGTAGTTTTTGGTAAAGCCCAATTTAAGAAAACACTCCAGGCACAAATGGAATAGAAATAAATCTGAGAAGCTCACTGCAGCTGCACTTTCCTTTTATCTCGCTATAGGTTGTTAGAAGCAACTTTAAAAAAATAAACAAAAACTGAAAGGAACTCTCCTCTCATTTAGGCCTCATAAAGCAAAAGTCATGCGTCTCTATTTCAGAGATAATTGTAATAACAAAGCAATACAGGTCCCCCAGTTATAGGAGTACTCTTGGGAGCCCTTCATAAGGATTTTGCTGTATTTCTTCTCCCGTGGGATGCACCTCTCAAAAGCCTTTCATCTCCCTGCCCCTCAGCACAGAGCAGGCTGGCCTTTTTCTGAAATGGCACAGAAAGAGGCTCTAACTGTCCCCAAAGGGCTCTTAAGGACCCCAAAAGGGCTTTAAACAAACAGCTGCACTCCAGGTAGGCTTCATCTCTTCTGACTTCTGCTGTCTGAAGGTGAAGTGCCCACGTTCCCCAGTGGGACAGACCTCTAGGGAAGGACAATTGCTGAACCCAGGAATAACACGGTCTTGAGAAAAAGCCACTGAGCAATTACAAGGGGAAGAGGGACAACCTGTCCCCTCTGGGCACGGTGCCACCAAAGCTGCCCAGGCAAGCAGGCTGTTCTGCTGTTAGTACAGGACTGCACGCTCTGCTGGGTTACAAAACTCTGTGACAGTGGCTGTAGGGAACGCAGACCGCAGACGCGTCCCGCAGCGCAGCAGACCTACCTACTCCTGCATTTCTTCCAGTGCAGCCTCACCAGTTCCACCCCACCACGGTGGAGCACACAGCATGAAAGCTTATCACAGCAGCGTTTGAGTGCCAATGTGATAAGCAGCTTAATGACTAACTGGGGGAACTCTGCAACACTCGTGGTAGGCAGGGGGAGAATATTTGACTTCCCGAAATCATTTCCAAGAAACACTAGCTTAGCTAAACGGGACACAGAACAAACATGAAGTGATGCAGGTCTACCAACAAAGCCTGCATTTACACAGGGAACCTGCTCAGAAAAACACACCTCCACATGCATCTTGTTGAAGGGTGCATTAAACCAGTCGGAAGAAGATAACCTTTCTGCCCTTCTTCTCCGGTCACTGTTTCCTCACAGCGATACAGATCATCTCAGAGCACTGTCAGCCATCTTCTGAGCACTGGCAAACCTAAGCCCACCCTCTACCTGCTTAGGGCTGTTCCTGTTCTTCCCTCTCCCCCAAAATGCTGTCACCCATTACATTACCGACTTGCATGCCTAAGTGCTAAACCAACTCATGTGAAAGAAGAGCAAGCTCTGCCCTTGTCCCTCCTTCTCCCTAAGGAGCACCACCAGGAACTGTGCCAGGGTTTCCACTGCCATCACCTCACTGACCACCGAAGTGCTAGGTGAGAGCTGTGCTGGCAGCACAGGACACGTGTGGACACCCTAAAAAGTGCAGAGACAGAGGGGAGGGCCCTGCCGAAGATTTCCAAGTTAAAACAGCCCCCAAAGGCACAAGGGCTGGCACAATATGGACCTTCAGTTTCTTTAGAAGATGCCATGTACAAGCCAATATAGATGGGGGAGGAAGGGTGGGTGAGATTTCTGAGCCATCATCTGAACCATCATCTCTTCAACAACAGCAGGCAGGCTTGCTAGTATGGATAGAAACTGCAAGATCTTGTGGTAGACACTAGGAGGACTAGAGGCAGAAGGAAGGCCTGAAGTTCAAGACACACACATCTTTGGATATTCTCTTAATCCCAATCATCATTTTATCTCTACAGTAGCTGTGGCAAAAGGTAGCTTTTTAAACTGAGACTTTCCACTTTTTCTGCAGCATTTCTCAAGAAGAAAGTAGCAGTAGGAGGCAAAATGGCTCTATCCAATATATTTAAACACCATCAGGATGCTTTACCCTGCCAAGGAGGTTCAGGTATGGCAACACGTGTGCAACAGGGAGGTTGTAATATTCCTGGACTAGGTGCAAATGTAAGTCTTTCTCTCCATTGCAGAGCAGTATTTCTCAAACTGTTATCTCAAACAAAGGACCATTCCATTTCCTGAAAGAGGTTTTATGAATAAAGCCCTCATTATTTAGAGAAAATACATTCTTATTCCTTTAAGACTATTTTATTAACCAATGTTTTAGTTCTAAAATATGTGTATCACTTTACATTTGCCTCAGGTCTCAACACTTAGGGCAGACACTTTACCATGCCTGCCAGCAGGCATAACTCAGTACATACTATCAATTATAATGCAATGTATAAGTATCTAGGGGCTGTTTTGTTTGTATTGTCTTTTCTTAATTGCTACTGTTTTGCAGCTCGCCTTTTCATGTTTTGTGGACCACTAGTGGCTCATCTGCCACAAACTGTGCACTGAAAAACCTTTTGATCCTCAAGCAAGGTAAGAGAAAGCAAACCCAGGAATCCCTTTTGCCATTCTCTTTTCCAATCAACACTCCTCCCCCAGCCTCCTCCTCCTTACCACATAGCACGGCTCTGTAGAAATAAAAATACTACTGTGGAAGATGAACTGTTGTGCTCTTGACACACTGGCACACTCTGTGTGAAAGTGGATTAGAACGGGATTTTCAGATGCAACTGAAGAAATGTGGTATTTTTGAGAACGCTGCCTTCATCTGTGTGAGCTTCTGCTCCCCATCCACAAACTCCAGGTAATAATTCCCTGTCTCCCATGATCTACTTTCCTTACACTGATCCCTTCACGTTTTATGAACTAGTCTAAAGCTTTCACTAAGCACCATTTTGCACTTGAAATAGCTGAGCCACCTCTGAATCTGCATGGCAGGGGAAGGCAGAAAAAAACAATTCTGATACCAAAACACACCTTGAGCTTAAGGGCAATCCAGCTGAGGCTAAGAAAACTGAGTGGGAGTGGGTTTTTTTTCCCTCAAAGGCACATTAAACTCCAGGGTTACCTGATTCTAGGGCTGGGGCCCCATATGGTTTGGGCTGTCAACACACCTTGACCTCAGCACGCTGGCCTACAGGTCACCTCTACCAGCAATATTCAGATGTTGTGCAGGCCTCATTCCCTCAGCAATAAACCTCCTGAGGACTGCAGAATGCTAGGATTTCCCTCTATATGATGGCTCTCCTCTAAGGATGCTTTCCCTATGTTTCTGATATAATATGCTTACAGATTTCAAGGAAAAAAATGTAGTGGGAGGGAAACCTCCAGTATTTCTTTTCTCAACTGTGATAACGTTAGGCTACACGTTTAAATAAGGTTATACACACTGAGGTCCTCCAAGTGGGCACAGAAACATTTCCCCTTTTTTCTCCCTCTACTTTTTCTGCCTCTCTCCC
The DNA here is from genome assembly GCF_011077185.1 of Oxyura jamaicensis. Taxonomy (NCBI): domain Eukaryota; kingdom Metazoa; phylum Chordata; class Aves; order Anseriformes; family Anatidae; genus Oxyura; species Oxyura jamaicensis. The sequence goes on along the minus strand of NC_048893.1, from coordinate 140,791,901 downwards.
AGATTCTTCCACAGCACTTCCTAAGCTACTGATCTGCCCGGAGTTACTTCTCCCGGCTTACCTCGTAGAAGAGCCCTTCGGGAAACTGCTGGAAGCACTGGGCGCACACGAAGCACTGCTCGTGGTACAGCTCACCGTTGCTGTTGACGATTTTCTCTGCTGGTGCAAAGCCACCTCTACAGCGCTCACAGATGGCATTCGCGAGCGCATTTGCCATGTTGCTGCCATAAAAAAAACAAAAACAAAAACAAAGGAAACAGAAAAATTAGCCCCAAAAGGCAACGCCACTGACTGTGACTCAGAGTAAGATTTTCCATGGACTTAATGTCTTGTGGTGTTCCCTTAGCAGTAAAACTGACACTTCCCCCTGTCCCTAAACTCTAGAAACAAAAACCCTACAATACACTCTAGTAACAATTAATTAAAAACAAACAAACAAAAGCAGTGTTACAGATACATTTACTGGCATTTTATGACACAAAAAGGCAGGTAATTCAAAGAAGTATTGTAAAAATGGTAAAATACATTAGAATAACAACAGCATGGGCAAATGTTAACAACAATTGAGGACTGGCATCACATTGGAAAATATAAATGACAATTCTAAAATAATTCATAGTTCTAGAATACATAAAACAACACTGATTCAAAAGCTCTAAGCAAGCAATATAGAAGATTATGAAGTGTTTAGTCTGGCAGATTACTGAAAACCAGAGCAGAAAAACAGTTTTTCCTTATATCATCTTTACATTTCTTGAAGTCATTTTAGAAATGTAGTTTATAGTCAAGGGATTTTGGGTTGGTTTGTTATGGCTCGTCTGAGTTAGAGCAGCTCACATCAGGCCAGGGGAAAGGTGGTAATGCTCTGACCGCAGCGCTGGGATGCTTCACCGTGACCCAGGCAGAGGTCAGCGCTGTGATCGAGGCATAGGTCAGCACCAGGGAAAAAATACTCAAATAGCAACCTTGGCTGCTTCTCAAAGACCATAAAATGACAGCGTGCTAGCTGCAAAGTAGCAGAGGAATTAGCAGCTTCACTGAGATCGTGTCCACATCTGCAACAGCCAGTACAACTGCAGTACAATTAATTAAGGCTCTAGTACCAGAAAAAGGCTCATTCAATTTTTCTTTTGTAAGCATTTTCTTATTTATACATGGACTCCCAAAACTATGCCATTCAGGATCACCTCTCTGCCCCGACACCATCTGATAGCAGAGAGCAAATACAGGGCAATGGTTTTGTTTCATTCAATCATAACACAGCTGACAAAAAGACTGACTCGAACATCTATGTGGAACCTTGTTAAGACGTTATTTTACATGTACGTGCACACAGGCACACATTTTGATACAGAAATCTGCTGCATCTGTAAGTGCAGAGCACTCGGTCCTGTGCAAGATGCCAAGCTTTTCCCCCCAAGGGGTTAACACCTCTTGGCTCCCACCAGGTTCAACAGGAATCAAACCCATTCCTTGCACAGCACCGCATACACCTATCACATGGTTCAAAAAGGAATGTGCTTTATCTATTTCTTACGCTGTGCCACGGAAGAACCCTTCACAAGGTCACATCTGTCCAGTTATTATTATTAGCTGGCTCTTTTTCCTCTCTCTCCAGAGCTCTCTGCAGAATAGGACAACTTAACTGCTATCAAAATATTCGCTGTCCTCACAGTGAAACAATGACTGGGCAGTTTTCACAGAGGAGGAGACTGGGGAATGGTTATTTCATACTCAAGAGACAAGCACACTGAAAAAGTGCAGTGATTATCCTATAAAATGTGGTTAAGTATAAAGTTAGCAACACTAAGCTGGGGGGAAGAAAGTCACTTAACCCATCCTCTTTATTAATTTAAATGAGCAGTAATCATAATTAAAAACTGTGATCCTTCATCATCACCTCAACAGTTCCTGAGTACTAAGGATGTTATGCTGCAAAGTTACTTGATGTTAAGTGCTGTCAGAGGCAAATCGCAAGCAAAAACATGAAACAAACTTTGAAAGCTAATGAAAGCACAAAGTTTTCCTCCTCGATATGCAAAAGCACTTGCATGCTTTGATTTGAAACACATGTTGTGTGAAAACAGCGATGCACGCGACAGTTCTGCATTAGTGAAATGGTCTATACGTTTGCCCCAAATAAGCAACAGCCTAAAATCTGAGACTACTTGGCAAACGCCAACCCAGTTTCAACTGCTGATAAAAATTTCTGACGCAATTACAGATTAAGTTCACAGCAACAGCTCAAATTTTCACCGATGATTACAACTGGCACCGTATCAAATGCAAAAGAGCGGCAGAGGCTGCATTAGAGAACGGCTCCCGCAGCCTGCCCAGAGCTCAGACGGTAAAAGCCCTGGGTTAACATATGCCAACGCCATCACCGCGGTCACACCCCAAAGGTGAACAGAGCCAACTTACAATCTTGCATAAAAGTCACAAAACTCTTTGTAGAGTTTTATGTCACTGTGCCTACGCTGCAGTTTTGACACTGGTTTCTCGCCTTCGTTTCCTGCAGAGTTGTGGCCATCGCGAGCGACCTCATGGGCGATCTCTTCGTCCTCCGGGATCGCGTAGGGGTGAGCTCTGCGCTGGAAGTCCATGTCTCTCTAATTGCTCTCACGGGTGTGTATATTCTGTGCTTAGACTGAAAAGGAGCTGGAGGCAAAGGCAGCTAAAGAATATGCTGGGCTTCCCCTTGTTCCCAAACGAAGCGATTGACTTTCACAGCTCCGTGTCACTGAGCCAGACCTACCCAGTGCCCTGCCAGAGCTTCAAGTTAAAAGCTGGGCTGCGGAGGAGCACATTCCAGCGCCAGGCTGTCATGCAGCCCGGATGCTGGAAAGGGGCTTCGCTGCCGGCTGATGATAGAAGAAATCTTTTCGGGCCCGGGAGAGCTGTTTTACGAGCAACCTATGTGAGCGAACATGTTCCCCGGCAAACGTGTCCACAGCTCCTGTCTGCTGAGGGGTGGATTCCAACAACACTTTATCATGGGCAAAACAGCAAGGTAGAGCACAAGGAGAAGACTGCTGTCATTAGGTAAATATTGTTTTAATACCACGGCATAATAATTACACTGTAGAAATGGCCTTTAATGCTCCACTTCCATCTTCTAAGTCGTATGTGCTGAATATATCTCTAGGCATCTTCCTTCTTGTCAGCACTTCGGAGAAGGCATAGATACAGGGGGACAGTTTGTATTCTGTTTTGCCTCGCAGGCCATTAGCTGAACTGCCAGGTATGTTATAATGGGCAACTGATGAAGGAGTTAAAATGGAGCTTGGTTTTCAGTGCTGTGTTCAGAGCAATTACCCAATTCAAGAACGCTCTATAGAGCTGAACACTGAAAGTAATTTATAGTGGATATTAGGGAACGAAGACAGCAAGACTGGGAAAAAAGAAATCATGAAAATTCATCATTCCTTAACCACAGAATGCCCTACTGATGTGGCAATTATTTTATGGTTGCACTCTCTTCACAAACCTATGGTGCGCTGCTTACTAGGGGAGGCACCGGCAGCCATGGGCCTGCACCCCCGCAAGCTCTACCTGCTTGGAGCGCAGTGCCTGGGGCAGGCAGCTTCCAGGAACGTGTAACGCCAAGCCAAAACGAAAAGGGGCTTTGGGAAGCGGTCCTGGGTAATTGCCTCTTGCGTGGAACTGACTCAACCTCGTTAGCAATCAGTTAGGCAGCAAAGCCACATGCGCTTTGTGCTGGTGACACACTTGGTCTTGGCAGCCAAGGAATTTGCCGGTCTGAGAGGGAGCAGAGAGAGCGGAGGAGGGCAGGAAGGAGACTAGAGGGAACACGCAGAGAAATGAGAAATAGATGACAAAGGACATGACAGAAATCCCAGTCAAGGCTACTACTTGTTCGTGTGCCTCCAGCACCTAAATAAAAATAATCCTCGAGCCTCTCGCAGAGGGTCTGTGTCACAACCACGTTACACCACACCTCTCAGCACCGGCTGAGGTGGCCGAGTAAAAGCGCCCAGCAGAGGACAAGGCCAAGACCCCTCAGGGCTCACATATCACTGTCTTCCCATCACCTGGTTAACTCAGCACCACAATTCTTCTGCTAAAAAGCAAACAGGCCAGATTTCAGGAATGGGTTTGGTCAGGTGTCTTCTGCTTCACTCCTCTTGGTAGCCCCTCACGTGCCACAGGACATGGCGGCAGGTGGGGCTGAGGCGGCGTGGCTCTGTGTGTTCACCTGCCTGCGGATCTGATTGCCTGCCTTGTACCACAGCCACCGGCAGCCACGGGCTGTATCAGGCTGAGGAGGCTGCGCCCTCAACAGCTGCAGGGCTTGGCTGGAGCTCAAGCCCTGTTTTTGTCTGCTCCAGGTGGAGCAGTGCTCAGGTCGTAGCTCTAGGCCATGGTGACCTGGCCAGAGCGCTGTGGTGGGGAATGGTGCTGGAGGAAAAGGCTTCTGCCTCTGCTTACAGCACCTGTGTCCTCTGTGGTCAATCGGACCATGTCCACCCGAGGTGCTTGCTCCTCCAGCTACCACTCCTCCGGGCGGCTATGGCAAAGCCATCCTGCGATAGGATGTCCATCCAAAAGCCTGATTTCATCGCCCCAGCTTTTTCCAAGGGGCAGCCTTGTGAGGCACGGCGACTCCATACATGCAGTAAGTAGAAGCAGCCTTGTTCCCCAAGGCCGCTGGCCACTGCTGCCAGCAGAGTTATTACCGACTCGTTTCCCATTAGGGAAGAAAGGAGCGTGCCAGGAGTTTAAAAAGGGCCTTCCTGCTACTGAAACAAAACACATCTTCTACGGGGATGGTCTGGTAATCCACAAATGCAGAGCAGCTGGCCATCTTTCTCTTCTTTTTGTCATTTTGCTGGAGACTTACTGCCAAGATCTGAACTGGGCTGTTAAAAGCACTTCGTATTTTCACTAGGAGCTCTTAAGTTTCCCCACGGTGCAGCAGGGGGAAAAGGTAGGCAGGAAGGAAGACGACAGAGCGGCTCCTCCCGGCACACGGGGATCTGCTCAGCAGCCAGAGGTGACTGCTGGGGAGGTGACAAAGGAAATGGCAGGGAGAAGAGGGGAAGCGTCCCGCTGCTGTCGTGAAAAACAGCAGCAAAACAAATATGCTGCTTTATTGTCTCAGAGGGAAAACTGCCTCCTGTCTCCCTCCAGGAAAAACTGAACTGCTTTCTCAGGAGAGTTTTCCAGCCTGGCTGCCCAGCCCGGTGGCAGCCCATGGGGACTCTTACCGAGACGGCTCGGTGGCCGGCGAGCCCTGCCGAACGCCTGGCTTCATTCCCCAAATAGATGCGCCGAGCGGTCACGGCTCCAAACAAGGTGCTTGGCAAAGGCAGCTGCCGCTTGGCAGCCTGCCCCCGCGCCCCCGAAATAACGCTGCCCGCCCAGCGCAAACCTGCTGCATCACCGCCGGTTTTGGAGGCCACGCACCCCATCGGGACGTGCGGGGGATTCATGAACAATCACAGTACAGCCCTCCCCTTCCCACAGAGGTAGGGATGATTTCATGTTCGTTGTATTTAACACGGATGGCACGCGGTGATCCTCGCACGCAAAATGCAGAACAACCAGAGTGGGAGCTTTGCTGCGAAATAGGCGTGAACCTGGAGTGCCTTGCGCTGAGTTCTGCACCAACCTTTTGAAGTGCTAATTGGTTTTTCGTGTCTTTTTTTTCACTGGAATTGAGAACACTCTTGGGTTCTGGTTGCTGCGATCGCTCATCTCTTAAGCAATAAAATACCTTCTGTGTTAAACTGGTCTCTTAAGAAAACTGGAAGGAAGGTATAAATCTTTTCCGTAATAAAGATGTACGCTGTAGGCGGGATTTTCATGTGTGCTCAGCACTACCCTGATTCTGCTGAAAAGGACAGAAAACCATCTCAAAACCACTGCAATAAAAACCAGGTGAATTCCAAGTGCTCCTATCAGTTTCATCCTTTAGCTTTAGCCACAAAAAAATATGATTAAGCTTCTGCAGTGGGAGTTTAAACAGGGCAAACAAAAAGACAACTCTGGCTGTTTCAGATAGTTCAATATAAATGTATTCTAGTATAAACATGTCCAAAAAATGCTTTGGTCTCTGCAAGCAGAGAGGGTTCACATTCCATCACTTCATAAGGAAATGAATATGACTGCAATAAACAGGTACGCAGCACCTTCCCACACAGCAGTTTTCATTGGTCATGGGAGCACAGTGAAAAATCAGTCTCTAGCAGGATTCACAGAAAGGTAGTGTGATAGTTAGCTCTGGGACTTTTCTGTTGTACGCAATATTAAAAAAATATATTGTATTTTCTTCCTGCTAATTGCAAACATTACCAAATGAAGCCATGTTTAGCGTCAAACAAGGAATGACTTCTTGTGTGTACAGATATTTGATCCTCTTTAAAACGGCCATCTCTTCCTCCCCCACTACTATTTTTGCAGCCTACACAGACATGAAAATCAAAACAGAAAGGCAGAGTGTCACATAGGAGAAGCTCACCAGTGCTCTAATAAACCTGCATTACGTGAGATACGGCATCCTATCAGTTGTTCTTTAAAAACCTCTCCCTGTGTAGTTGGCTGTATGTGTACGTCCCCATGCTAAATGTACTGTACTCAAACTCTTCCGACTCATTTTAAAGCCTTTAAAGATGTAATTACACTAATGCATTTCATATAACATCAATTCTATCCCTGTGCCTAATTGAAGACCAATAAAAAAGGTCAGCTGCTCAGCACATCGAGCATCTAGAAGAGACTCCCTCTAAAAAGAAAAATCTTTTTGAGAACAATGAGACAGAATCAGGCCCACCAAGCTCAAAAGTGTTTTTCTGTTTGGGTAAAGCACAGTGAACTTCACAACACCAATTTCATTCAGTTCTAAAATTTGAAAGCATTTGGGCAAGAATAAAAATTTATACCTTTGGGAATCCAAACACCGGAAAGTCAAGTGAAGAAGAGAATAGATTGTGGTCAGGTGATTGCAAGCAAATTACAAATAAGTGTGTGTGTGCTCCTCATCCATTGCTTAACGAACATATTTAAAACCCAAACACATGAAAATGTATGAGGTTGATTCTTGCATCTTCTGACATTTGAAATCCCAGGAAAATGCTGCACTGCCATACTTCTCTCCAGAATGCCCGTTTGCTAGTTCCAATCTTCAGTTCATGTCATCTCCCACTGAAATTCACCAGAAATGCTTTCCTGAATGTAAAGGCAAGTGTCAGCTTCCCCTAGCTGGAACCGATGTTTTTACAAGGGGAGCTCTCTGACCTGAACAGTTCACCCAGGAGCTATAATTAATACCCTGACTAAACATAACACCCAGGCTACCAGGGAAGACGTCCAGAACGTCCACGAAGCTCCTTATAGGGCTGAGATAACTGCCAACAGCAGCCTTTCTGGCTCTAAACAACACTCTTATTATAGCAGCGTCTCCACTGGAGACACCATGCCAAGGACTGACCTTCAGTCGAGTTGCCGAGGGGCAGCCCTCACTTCTCTCCCAAGTCCTCTTCAATGCTGCTGCTAATCCGCACCTTGAGCAGCGTAACCCCTCTGGACATTTTACACCTTCATTAAGTTTGTTTTTCTAGCCTCGGGCTTATAGTGATGACGTTTTTCACGGCCCGAATTAAACAATTTGTTTGGGGTAGAAGGCAGCATGTGGTAAAGGAAGCATCTGTTCAGTTGCTGCTCTTTTAATTCTCTCATATACAAATTAAACCGTAATTGTGAGTCATTCCGGGGTTTGGTTTCCCTTTTTTTTTTCTGCTCACTGAAGCATCACCTGGCTTTAAAACCAGCAGAAGGGAAGGCAGCTGAGCCATCTGCAGTTATTACAGCAAATATTAAACACCAGCAATAATATTCAACCACTGAAAGAGAATAACCAGAAGTGATTTGCACTCCTAAAATTCAAGCATGACTCATATATCGACAAGTAAGCTAATGCAAAATAACAGCACCTTTAGACTCCATTACGATGGTCATAAAATTTCGGGTAATACAAGGGGAGGATCTTCATCTTGTAGCAGGCATTTCAAGGAAGGAAGCACAAAGAATTCCAGTACCAGTTACTGAAAAGCATTACTTGGCAAGCATTTTCCAAACCAAAGGTAATTAATTAATGGTAAGCTTTTTTTTTTCTTTCTTCTTTTAAAGTTTTCACCCCAACAGTTTTCACCCCAAGTGAGTAAAGCAGGAGTGAATGAATCCAACACGTGCATGTGATGCTACAAACAAGCTTGTGAGGAAAGATGGAAAAATTCACACTTGCAACAGAATATTGCTGCGATTATCAGAGGGAGCGGAGCTGGGGATGGCCCAGGTAATTTGGAAGTGAAGGGAAGGGTGAGCGAAGACAGAGCTTTCTGCTTTGGATCAGTCGGGCTCGAGCCCTGCCAAACCTCCCTCCTGTTGTTACATGACACTGAGTGTGTGGGTATAATGTGAGGATTAGTTAAAGAAAGGAATGTAGTTTAGAAGTAAGCAACTGCTTGTACACTTCAGGCAAAATCCACTACCCGCAGCCTGGTCACTCTTGGAGCTATCCCAAGGCTGCAGTGCTGGCATGCACAGCTTTTAAAATGTATCAGAAATACAGTGTACGCTTCAGTCTTTGAAATCAGCGAGGAGGAATGTACAAAATGATGTAACAAAAAGCCAAATATCAAGCCAGACAAAGAGCTTGCAATGCAAACTTTCCATACAGAACAAGAACTAGACCAGCCAGGGCAGTTTTGAGTCATAACTCTGAATGGGTAACATTTTTCTAATACCTGCATAGGAACAGAGTTCAAGAGGTATACTGAACTTGGCATCAAGAACTTTATGACCTATGAAGAGCATGGCATGCGTGGATTCAACATGCTGGAAAAGACAATGTTTTCACCTTCATCCATTCATTCCCTGCTGGAAGAGCTTGAATCTTGTGGATCTTTTATTTAAAAAGGCACAGCTGACAAATGCTGCCAGGCTTTGTGCCAATATGTTGTTACCTACTTTTTATTTTGATGAGGCTGATGGCTAATAGCTTTCACTTAACTTTCTTCTAGCTCTATCCTGGCCATTAGAGCAGACAGAAAAAGCAGAAAAGCTACAGGGAAATGCCACGAAAGTCATAAAACAAGTCCCTCTTGTTGGGAAAAAAGCTCAACTCGGATAAATCAGGAAGCTTCATCCTGTTGATATATAAAGATGCATCCCAGGATGCCTTACGGTCTTCTGGCACACCTGAGCAGTGCCATCCAAAAACACTGCACACGGGGTGTTGCACATGAAACCATCACTTCAGAATGCCACCATGAACTACCTAAAATCATCTAAAAGGCCTGCCTGCTCTGTCTACCCCTGTCAGAAGCAATGTGCTTGGCAAGCTGGAGCTGCTCCCATGCCCAGAGAGCAACAGGCGTGCAGGTCTTCAGAGGTCACCATGCCTGCTAGCGTTGCATTTTGTGGAGCAGCTGGGAGACCACAGGAAGGGAGAAATGGGAGGGCAACCCGCTCTTGCACCCTGTAAACTTGTTCTCCCCGATGCCTACACATTGGCAGTTTTTTACAACCAGTGACATTCACGTGGGATTTAGCTTTCTCTCCTCTGCAGAAATATTTCCATGCGTAAGTTCAGTCTAGCGTGACAGGCTGCATTCAAAGGAGAACTTAATTAGAACGAAGAATAACGAGCAATCGCATTACATTTTCTGTAAAGAACACCTTTGATAAGATGTTATCAAAACACGTGAAATCAAAAGCAAAAATCAATCCACAACTTCTATTTACCCAACCAATGCTGCCAGAGCAACAAAAATACTAATTGCTGTAATCATCCAAGCTTAACCAATTCATTGAAATCACAGATTATGACAATGAGGCAAGCGTAAGAGGAACACCAGTAATGACTCGGTTTTCCATCATGCAGGCAGTTACCTCCGGTCATTTGGAGTCATGGGAGGTGATAGTCAGAGCGAGCAAGTCAAACCGAATTGCTCTGGAGTTATTATGCAATCTCAAAGACAAGGGGTGAGCGAGAAGGCAAGGAAAAAAAAGGGTGTGTTCGTTGTGAGCTATTTTAACCCCTAAAGCAATGAAAAGTACAGCAAAATGAAAAGCGAGGCCTCCAGTCATTTGGGTATCTCAAACTAGGGTGCAACACAATTTCAAAGTATTGGAATATTAAAATATAAGCATGAAGTATATTTTTGCTGGCTGGAAGTTACTATAATTAATAACATTAATACCTCAATGCTGCATTTACATGGACAAATCCTCTCTTCAATTAGAGCACCTCGCAGATGAGCCAGTGTTTTTTAACTGGGAGTTACAAAGCATCTGATCCAAATAAATATTTTGAGGTCCCAACTCTATTATTCCAGCAGTTTCTAACTACAACAATGATGAACTGTACTTTTTTTTGTAGCTGAACATTTATTTTCAAGCTCTTGCTGATTTAATAATGTGGTTTCTTTTTTTTTTTTTTTTTAACCAATATATTGAATAACTCCTGCTGTACTTGCTGATACTGGCACCATGAGGAAGCAGAACATCTACCTACAGAAAGAGGTTAAGTAAACGTTATCATTTGTGATGCTATTAAGAAATGCTGCCAGTGGAAATCAAATCTAAGGCTCTACAGAGCTTTTCTTTCCACCTTCCCCAGTGCCCTGAGGGGTCCAAAAGCCCAGTGGGGTCCCCTCCTGAAACTGGAGGAGGCCCATGGCCTTGCACAACTCCCAGAACGCGGCATCCCAAAAGGTGAGGCAGGCGCTCAGCCCTACCGCACTGCCGTTGTTTTGCTGTTGTTGTTGTTGTTTTTTCATTTATTTCTTCTTATACTCACCTACGAGCTTTGCTGCGCAGAGCCTATCCCCCCAAGGCTCAGTGGGCCGTAGGAATGTGCTTATGTCTCCTGTTTCATCTGCGAGGGAGTCTTTGTGCCTGAAATTTTGGGGCACATCCACATGCCTTCCAGCCCGGAGCTGGTGTGCCCATGCAGGTGGGAGCCTGAATGGACCCAGCAGAAGACTGCCTGCACCTACCCACGCAGACGTACCCATCAGCTTCGGAAGCAGAGCCCGAAGGGGCCAAAAGGGTTTCTGCTAACGTAGAGAACATCCACGGTGCTTTCTGCACAGGAGAACGGAGCAGTGAGCTGCCTGGGTAATGGACAGCCACCGCATGAACCTTGCCCGTGATCATTTGTTGCAAAGGCTGAGTTTATCGTTTGGTTAAAAAAAAATTAAAAAAAAAAAAAAGAGAGAGAGAGACCAATCTCTTCAAAAGTCATTTAGATTTTAAATTACATTTGAACGTATACGAACTTGAAAAGAGAGCTATGGACTACACTGATCAAATTCATTTTAAGTGTAGTTATTAGAAAGAGAACTGCCCCTGCTTTTCCCAATGCCTTGTATTGAGCTTGGAAATCACTATTATCAATTTTTCAGAGGAATCATCATATTTCTTACAAAGTGCATGAGAAAAGAAGGGGAAAGTCCAAAACCAGCGAGCATGCTGCCACTGCTGACTCCTAATGATTAATCATAAATGTATGCTTACAATTTCCTTTGCATCCTGTTCACTGAGAAAAGTGAGAAGGAGTAGCTCAGCATATAGTTTTTTTTCAAAACACCATTTCTAAAGTCAGGGCAAGACAAGATTTATCAGCGATGCTTGCACCAGATCAATATAGCTGGAAAAGAACAAGTCTTTCCCTCTGTGCTGAAAACATGATGATAATAACAGCAATAACGAAGCAGCTGATTTTTCAGCCTGCATGCAGTTCGATGAGGACCACCTGTGCTCCAGGCGGGGCAGTAATGGTGCTCAGAGCACTTCCAGCTCTGTGCCCAGGGAGCACCCTGGACAGCCAGGACTGCCTCCACCAGGCAGGGAAGAGAGCATCCCTGCCCCAGCGGAGGCATGAACTTGCACTACGTACGTTTAAGGAAAGGGTGAGCTATCAGACCAGCTTCGACATGGGGTGGCCAGGCTCCAGCTCCCTATAAAGCCATTAAAGCTACCAGGAGGAGGGGACATGCCCTCAGAGGGCAATTCCTCCATACGAGCTTTCTACGACGGGGGTGATGAGTGCAGGGGCTTGCTATTTATGGCTGTGGGTGGCCTCCGTTTCCACAGTCAGATGTGCTGGCGCTCCCCAGCCCCCTGGTGTCCTCACTGCTGCTGCTGGGACAGCTCAGCTGCTGGGTCACCACGCCATCAAAGCAGCTGGGGCAGCGACTGGGTGGGAACAAGAGAAACCGTGCATTAAAGCAAGCTCTGCTGCTTGGGAATTAGGCCCTGTAGGTTGCCAGAGCTGTGTGAGATGAGTTCCTCTCAAAATGATCTGGCACCTACTTGCTACAGCAGGACTCAGTTGGAGAGACACCGTGAGGTGTGAAAACGCATTTATCAGCTTTTACTCTAAAATGTAATCTGACAAACTAGGGAACCTAACGGTAAGAGCCAAACTGTATTGCTATGGTCCTTCCTGGAAAACACTGAGGGAAACGTGCTTAGAGACTGACTCATCATAATCTGAGTAGCGGACCTGTAAAACAATGATGTGGGTCAAACCTTTGGCTGAAGCGACATTTTGACCCAAGATTAGAAAAACAGGATAGTTTAGGATAGTTTAACCAGGAAAGAAACTTAGGGTGAGCTGCTCCTCAGGGGGCTGATGTTAGGTAGCACATTTGGATTCATGAGCACCTTCCAGGACATAAAAAAAAGAAGCTAGAACAAAGAGCTGGGGAGAGAAACTGCAGGAGGGCAGGCAAAGCCAAGGAGGATGGCAAGTTGTATTCAGCAGAGATGAAAGAAACCTCTTGTCTTTCTTGCGGGCTCTAGATACTCCGAAAGTATGTGCTAAGGACAGGCATCTAAGTGTCACTGGGTGGGGGAGCGCACATGAAAAAAGCCAGATGTTTCCAGTTTTAGAAAATTAAAGGATTTTGCTTCTTCACTCCGTTTGCTCCTTGCCCTGTTGTTACGTCATTATTTTGTATTTACAATGCCTCGTCCTTTTGTCGCAGAGAATGCAGCAGAAATCATAAAACAAGGCTGCCTGGCAACACAGGCTGAAATATAACAAAATGGGTTAGGAAGAAGCAAGGTCCAGTTTGATCATGCACCCACTGAGCTGCCAGCAGTACCAGAGGAGCCCTGTCCTTCGTGGCACCCGCTGCCGCCGCACTTGGCAGCATCCTCTGGCCACGCTCTGCTCACCTCAAGCACCCGAGCTGGGTTGTAAGGGCCTCGATTTGCCATTTCCTCTGCTTGCATTTTGTTTCGTAAGACTGATCCTTGTCTCGTATTTGTCTTAAACAGGAAGAAGCTCAGGAAAGGATCAAAACACCTAGATTTATGCTGGTGTAAGGCAACCCCCCCCGCCCACAAAGGGTCCCATTCCCACCTTGGCCATGCACACAGCAGGCGGCTGTAGGCAAGAGAAACACCAGGGCTTATTTTCATATGTAAGCTTTAAAAAGCAGCTTTCGCTTCCGTAACTAGAGTCTTCCTCACAGCTCGTTTTGCATAAAGGAAACTAAGCACAAATAGTCAAGAGTCTCTGCGCATCTTTCTCTAGCAAGTGTGAGTATTCTTCAGCCTATAATCATATGAGTATGATACTATTAATGCTATTGAAAGTCCATCTAAGTAATCAATTCAGAATTAATATTCTAAGTAGATGCCAAGCACACAGATCAGAGCCACAAGGTGCCACATCCCTAGAAATGACTCAATATTTCTGGTATATTGTGGCAAATAACCTCAATAGGCTACCATAACATATTGTGCCACGATAATTTTTAAGGAAGGTGCTTATTAGTAAATCCCCCCAAATCTGACTACCTGTCCTTCTGGAACTGCTGCCGGGGTAATGAGAGTGCAGTACCAAAACCCATGCAAGTTACAAACCCTTCCAATGTGATGCATGAGTATCAACAACGAAAAATAATCTATAAATACACACAAAGAAAAGGCATTAGGGGATAGGAAGTGCTTCCTCTCCGATGATGCTTTTGTTAGCCTTTACACAAGAATCCTTTTCCGGGGAGCCTGAAGTGGAAGCAGGCGGCTTTTGCGGGGGGTGGGGGGGGGGGATTAAAAATAAAATCGACCTTGTGTTTTCACTCGCTCCCATTCTACACAGCCCTTCACCCTTTCTGCTCCGAGCAGAGGCTTTGTGAACATTCCCCGTGCCGTCTCACGAGGCGGGTAGCACCGTGAGATAAGCCCAGCCACCGACCGACCGAGCGGCTTTCCGATTTTCGGTTGCCCTTCCTGCCCCGAGGTCAGGCCCAGGCTGCCTTCTTCACCTCCACAACCAAGGCCCCCGACCTCCCCACGCCCCGGGGAGCTGCCCAGCCCCTCTGCTCTCCCCACCATGGTGCCAACATGGACTTCACACTGCACCGGGCCAGGCCCTGAGGTGACAACCTCTGGCACCGTCCCGCAGCTGCCCGCCCCGTGCCCGGAGAGGAGGCACAACACCACCGGGACCCTGCGTGTCCCCTCTCGTCCCTCCTGTGCCTTTTCCCCGAGTGCTTCGGGGCTGCTTCTCAGCACACGTGTGGAGCAGCGCTGGCATTTTGCTCTCTGGAAGCCCCGACGCCGTCACAGCCGGCCCTGCCCACGGGCCCGCACTCACCTCAGCTTCTCCTCCTGCCAGGCGGGCTGCCCCACGCTATCCGGACGATCCCGTCTCCTCCTGTACAGACCCGACTGTGACAGCTCTTTCAGCTGCAAGGCCGTCATGTTCCTCTACCTGGAGGTTTGCTGCTTTTTTTTTTCCTTCTGGTGGTGGCGGTAGGGGTGGGGGGTTGGCTTCGGGTTGGATTCCCCCCCTTCCAGATGTCGCTGCCAAGATGCCCGGAGAGAAGAGGCTCGGCGCCTGCACACCTGCGCCTGCCGGAGCCGTGAACCTCCGCAGGCAGGCAGCCGCCGCTCGGCTTCCTGTTCCTCATAGGTACACACCCTCCTGCAGGGCACCACGTTTCCTTGATCACGGTATCACACCTCGGGGATGGCCGTGACAAGCTCACCGGGCGCCCCAAGGGGCTTTGCTCCGACCCAGACAGGAGCGACTCCGGCGTGCGAACGGCGCAGCCCTTCCAGAGCCGGCTGGAATTAGCCAAAAAAAGAAAATCCACCGGGCTGTAATGAGCTAGAAAGTCTTCCCCACTGTAATTTACGACACAAAGGAACTCATTAGTGCTATAAAAGTGTGGAGCTACTCAAGGATGCCAGCAAACTCCAGCAAGGAGATTAATCCAGCAAAATCTGTACGGCGAGGAAACTTCAGAAACCAACACTAAAACACTCTTCTGAAATCACAGCAACACTGTGCTTGTCAGACAATCGCCTTTTTTTTTTTTTTTTTCTTTTTTCTCCCCTACTCCTAGCTACCAGAACGTAACCGACAGCTATTTGTCACATTTTGCAGTGATGGAGCGTCCTGTGTCGCTTGCAAAGCAGGAATGAAAATGTTGAAGGTTTCCTGTGAGACAGGAAGGTGACTAGCAGAGATTTGCAAGCTGCGTGCCTCATCTCGGTTAGTAATAAAAGCCTTCATTTGACTGGGAAGGAGGTTTCAAAGAACCTTACTCCTATTTCAAAAAAAAAAAAATTGAAGCTATTTTGACTTTATTCTTAGCACATATAAGCCCTGAATTCACCACGTTCACTTCTGTGATGAGTGTGGGGGAGGAGAAGGTTTGGTTTTTTTCACATCAGCTCCCATTTAATACATGCAGAGAAACCTAACAATTCGCCATGAGTGTTTTGACCAGGACAGGAAACAAGATCTATATGGCGTGACTCTCACGGTTTATTGTTAAAGTGCTTATTTTGTAGTGGAATACACACCAGAGAGCATTACTGTAGTTCTTGTAAGCGAGAAGTGCAAAGTGTGTACTAATGAGTATGTCACTTGTTATCAGTTCTGTCAAGATTACCAGACAGAGCACCAGCCCAGGAATTTTATATAATATTTTCAATGTCAGTCTGGAATGTCATCAAAATATAATATAAAACATCACACGATGGAAAAATAGTAGAAATTACTCTGGAAACATATAACATATGCCAAATAGATGATAGAGAGATTCCAAGTGATTTAGATGATGTTAGAAGGCTGCACACACTGAAGTGTCAACAAGAGCTATATATCCGTACTCTTGTCCTCAGAAAATGAGAAGGATCGGTCACAATATTTGCCTAAACACGCTGCATTCCAGTTTTGAACAAAGCACTTAAAGTTACTTCTGAGTGCACAATAGGATGAGCTTAAACATAATTAAACGACAGTTCTCTGCAGTCAGCCCCTGACTCAATGAAAAGTTAATGCTGTTACAGGCGGATGTTCGGGACGGCGGATGACAGATGCCCATGGCACAGCAACATTTACACGTTATCAACAGGTTTTACTGTGCTTTAAATACCAGTGTAGCAAAGATACATCTTTGTCCAAACAATTTTAGATAATGACAATCTAAAAAGTGAAGACAAGAGTAGGTTTTTGCTATGGAGAAGCTCTTTATAAACTAATAAAATTGAACTACTACCTAAATTTCTTCGTAACATTTTACTGACTACAGTAGCAGTCTCTTCAGTGTACTTTTGTATTAATCATGATACGAGTCCATCAAAAATTAACAGAATAATCTTCCCCGGCCGTGGTGGTTTTACCGTGCTAGGCAGTTGAACACCACAACTGCTCTCTCACTCCCCTTCCTCAGATGAGGAGGGGAAGAAGTAAAGGAAAGAACAACTCACGGGTTGAGATAAGGATGATTTAATTAAAGAGGGAAAATATATATATATATATATATTTAAGGAAATATTATTATTAATTAAACAATTCAACTACAGGGAAAAAAAAGGGAAAAGGGAAGAGGGAGGGGGAAAGGGAATAACTAAACAAAACAAGTAAAGGCTATCTGGAAGTGCAGAGGAAAGAAATTACTCTCTACTTCCCACGCGGACATACGCCCAGCCAGACCCAGTACAGCGGCTTTGCTGCAAGTTGCATTAGCGTGAAGCAGCATTTAAATTCAGATTTATCTGTGTGGAAAGCTACTGTGGCTGGATAGCCTACAGGACACAAGCTTTTACCAAAATGTGTTTTGAAACCTCACTTGCACCAAACTGGTGTTATTAAAATTTAAAATCTACACCAGCAGAGAGATCACACATATTAAAGGAATACATGAAGTCCAGGCACAAAAATGAATTGTTTGTTAGGGAGCTGCTAGAGATCAAATCCACCTTAATCTAAAGGAGGGCAAGATGGTTATTTTTTAAAACAGATGTGGTAGGCAACTCCACAGCATGCATTTTTAACTGGTTTCTTCAGCAAGCCTTGATAGGGGTCTAAGCTGCTTTAGAAAAGACTTTCTTCTTGGAGAATGTGAAGATAAGCTACAAGCTGTTTGCAAGAAGAAATTCAAGCGGAATTCCTTTTCTGCCCCGTGGGATCCTACACCAATTCTCACGAGAGACAAGGCTTCCGATCTTAACTTACTCAACAGTTAAGTTATGAATATCAAATACACGTTGTAAGGGTGGTTGTCAGAGAGGTGCTGGAGAATGCAAATGACTTTTCTCCACTAACTTGTTGAAAGGTTTCCCAAAAGCAACTCAGATGGAGCTAGCTCGGCCGGAAGAATTTCCCAAGCAAGCGCCTCCTGCTCCCCCCACCTTCTCTTACCTTCCAGCCTCTATCTCCTGTTTATAACTCAGTTTTAAGAGATTACATTCTTACATTCCTCCTGCATAGGATGGGGCTACTTGGATCTTTCACATTCCAGGAGAATTTTTGAGGACCAGCCAAGTTGCCACAGCTCCTCTTGTTACCAGCAACACACAGCCTCCTTTCATGTTCTGCACTTTGAAGATTTATCCTTCGTTTCTGAGCGTGTGCCTCTTCACTCATGCAACCGGCCTTCCTCCCTCCCCCAAAGAAAAAGTTCTGCCTACGTCGCTGCTGCAATCTGGTTGATCAGCACAATACTGTCAATGTTCAATGTTTTGTTAGAGGAAAATACTCATCTGTGTCCAAGTACCAAAAGACAGAACCTAAACTGAAACTATACACAAGTCCTTCATCCATCCCAAGCTATCAGTGATTTTTCTTGTTATGTGTTACAAGGGTCATCCTTGAGTTTTCACTTCAGTCCTACAAGGCATTTATCTTAGTATGTCAAGCCTGCATTTCACTGATATCTCATGGCTGAAAAGTGTTTTGCAACTGTTTTTGCTTGCAAGTGTTTTGAAAAGTCACTCAAAATTCCGAGCAAATGCTATTGCTTTGGGGACTGTGGGTATTCAGCAGAATTCTGCAATTTAAAAATCATTTAAGACAGGCTACGACTCGTTACTTTTCACTGCATTCACAGGGACAATCCATGATGGTAAAACCCATGTTGTGGATTTAAGAATAATAATTTTTGAAAAGTACTTCCAATTCATTGCATTTCCTCATGAGTTATTTGAAGAGTATACACGTTAACTAAAGAGATTAGGAAAGACAAGGCTTTAGCATTCTCATTCCACACAGAGAAGCCTTTATCAGTGTTATTGATCTTCTTTTTTCCACTCCAGTGGCACAGTCTTGTTTTTTTCTTTTTACCTTTGAACAGGTGACCCAACTTCACTTAAGCTTTGTTTGAAGATTTTCAAAGTGATAGAAAAAGCTGTTTACAGGGCAGAACGAAAGGTCAAAAAAAAATAAAAATAAATCCAGAGAGCATCATGAGAAGAGCAAACGGATGCTTGTAGAGCACCCACAGTTAAAAGGTAGCATTAGTGGGGACAGGAGGAAGGGCACATTTTTCCACCTCCATCATTTCTCCATCCCCATTGCTGGCCCTGCTTATCACTGAGATGAGTCTCTCAAAAGGAATGTGTCCAGAGTGTTGGCTTTCAACTAGGCCTGGAAGAAAAACACTACTTAAAGACGAGATTAAAAAGAAATAGTAATAAAATAAAATAAAAACTGCTCTCTCTCCCATGGTTTTCCTTGGAGAGCCTTCCTACCAACACAAGAGGCAGCTTTGCTCACGGTTTGCTGCCCGGTGTTCCTTTGCCCATGGAGAGAACAGTGCCAGTGGCAAAGCTGGAATCAGGCCCCGCTTTGCAAGTCAGCGTGAAGCATCCCTGCAGCAAGCAAAGGAAGATGGAGACAACTCTTCTGGTGGGTCTGTAGAAACCAGCAAATTTTGTGATGTGCCTGCAGCAAGCAAGGTGCTGAATGACACCGTGGTGGTGAGCCCCGGGTGACAAGGAATGCCTTGGGTCACTGCTGGAGCAGATGAAGGTAAAAGGAAAGGAGCAGAGAGAAATCAAGCCACAGATCTGTGCACGTGAGCCTTGAAAAGAAAATTTCAAAGCTTCACAGGAGCCTAAATGGTTGATTCAAGGAGCTAAATAATTAACTAATTACACGTTTCCTTCCTTGTGCCTAATGGGACTCCCACATCTGTTTTGATGTCTCTTGCCCTGCTCCACTTAGCAATCAATCAGTCCCAAAGCATGCATATTTAATCTGTGGATGGCACTACGAGCTGAGGCACTTTATCCACGTATGCTGTAAAGCACTGCTATGGATTTATGTCCAGTGGTCAAGTGCCACTGCCATCATTTGCCAACAGCTGCTGGTTTACCTTAACCTCTTCTACATTGGAGTAACATAAAAAACTACGTGGTGATGTGCAAGCGTGGTGTAAGGGCAAGCGTGGGAAAAACCTTCTCTCCATCTGGATGCGAATCAAGTTCTTTCGGCTGCCTCCTCCGAGCTCTGCACCCCCTGACCTTCTGCCCAAAGAATGCATAACATTCAGCTGCAAAACACTTATTTTTCTCCAGCAAGTGGAAACCTGCTTGAGGATGTGCTTAACAACAACTCCCTCTGCTGGGAAAACGCTGCCTTCTTGCTCAGTGCCAGCATTTCTCTGTCCAGCCGGAGGGATTTGTGTATCAACCCAAATTCACTTTAGTAATTCACACTGGGGCCAAGCTGAGGACAGAAGGGAATGACAGACCAGTGGCTGAAGATGCAGGTTAGTATTATAACCAGAAATGTATGCTGTTAATCAGGCGATCAATGCATGAGTAAGAGTGCAAGGAAAACATGTGACACAGCATGAATCAGTCTTCCCTGCTGTTTGTAAATAAGCCTCTTAAAAAAGAGTCATAAACAAACTGGAAAGCAGTTGAAGGGTTCAGATGGACATAAATACTCATATGGACCCTGAACCCCATGGGATAAACATCTTAAAAAAAGACAAAACCCAAAAAGATAGGGGGGTGAGGGTAACAAAGCCAGTAACTTCAGGATTTTAATCAATTTTAATAGCCTGGGATATGTGGAAAAACACAGGTAAGGCACACAAGCAATTCTGAATCTACATTTCTAGAAAGCGAACCTTCCCTTCAGAAGCATTTTACCATCTCAGTATTAGAAGCCTCTTCCCAAAAGAGATTTTCAAACCTTCTCAGGAGGACAACCTGAGAAGTCTTATTTTTAAACAAGTTGTCTTCCACAGGCACCCTACTACCGTAGATCTATCCAGAATGTCTCATCTACTGTAATGAGATAAAACACCCCTGAAAATGGGGTTAAAGGCCCCTGGAGCCAGCTGGTTCCCCAGGTACACGCTACAAGAGGCCAAGAAAGCCTCAACAACAACAAAAAAGACTACAAAAGTAGAACCATAAAACGGGTGGGAAGTGAAGGAAGCACTCCGTGTTTCAGCACTTTGCTGATGGCTGGTTTTGTGCCCCAAAAGCCAGCGAGCCCCTTGAGGGTCGCACACAGGCCAGCTGCTCCGCTGCAGCAGGACATCTAACGAGACCTGGTTTTGCGGGACAGAGAGGGGGAGATCTCAAAACAGGCCCCAGGCTGACTTTTCCCCTTCGCTGAAAGAATGGGAGCATTAGGATTTCTTCATTTTTTTTTCTCCAAAATACCACCGACGTTAAATAAATGTGAACAAAAAGACAGCTGCCTAAAAACTGCTTCCTCTTTTGATTGCCCAGTAACGAATTCTCCTTGACCCTTTGATTTCCATCTAACAAATAATTTTCAGATGACTAATGCTACATTACAAGCAGAGAAAGACAAAGTTCTCATCAAGATTTCTTAACTTTTACACTGAAGTGAAAGGAAACTGGCCACGGCGGAAGATTGCATGATCCCTTTGAGAAGGACGGACGAGCTCCCGGTGGCCCTCACAACACGCACCTGCCTGAAGACACCACCACCACCACGCGGCACACAACCAGATGACGACCACCAAAGCAACAAGGAGAGGTGAAGATACCTCATGGCTGCGAGCGATGCGGTTTTCAAAGGACAATCCATCCCTGGGCTCCTGAGAGGAACTGGGGTCAGAAGAATGATGAGAAGGTGAAATGTACTGCTGTACAAAGCAGGGCTTGTCGATTTAGCAGCTCAGAGGAAGCTAGGATATTGGTTGTAATCTGTTTGTAACAGCCATTTCACAGAGACAACATATTTCCCGAACAACAAGGCAAGGAGCACGGAGAAACCCTCTAGGCAGCACAGCAGATCAGGCATACCGGGAAGTGGTCTTCTACTCTGGCATTTCCCAGAAAGGCAGAAAGCAGAGGTTCCTTACCAACTATTACTGCAGTAATGAGCCAACCGTGTCACCTTTAAAAGGTCAGAGACAAATAGTATAATGATTTCAGAAGTAAAAAATAATATACTCTTTAAGGCGGAACGTACAACATAGCTTGTGTCTAGAAAAATAAAGTTTAATACTTGTAGAGACTTAAACATAGACAGGTAAGGTGCAATTTTCAGTCACTCAAGAAAATCTTACGTTTTAAGTATGCACATTTTGGTTTCAAGGTTAGTAAAACTTGTAATTGTTATCTATGAAAAAAAAAATCCATACAGGAAAATAAATTCACAGTGTGAAAGAAACAAAACTAATTCATCCCGAAAATTATGGATAATGTAAAATGGAAACACTCACCCTTTAACACTGCAAACATTGCTTTTAGATTCAGCAGAGAAATGATAACAATACAACCTCATACAGATTTTTCTCAACATTTTAAAGCACACGAAAAACATCCTTAGGACTCCTATATTAGAGCAAATGTTTTACACCAAAAAAGCACCAATGCCCCACCTGAGAAGGTTTACTTCACTGGCAAAGTGACTGACTTTTGGACATAAAGAACTTCCTCAAATCGCACCAGAGGGACACAATTTCAGTACCAGGTGGGACAAGTCCGTTCCTTCCACTGAAATTATACTTTCAGGTTCAGCTCGTCTGTGGTGGTCTTTCCAAAACACGTCCTCTTCACCATCCCGATCGGCACTAACAAGTACCCCACCGCTCACTACGGCCAGAGATGTACATCTGCAAACCAACCCTGAATCCTCTTTCTGCGAGCCTGCATGAGGACAAGACCGTTTCCCTAAAAATCTTCCAGATGAGCAACAGCAAAAGGTGTACTGGGAACACCACGACACCTCCGTACATTTCAAGAATGACTAAGGACTCTGTCCAAACCTCTTTTAACAGCGCCACTTGCTTTTAGTAGAAGTGCAACCCAGCAAGCTAAACTATTACTTATCCCCTTCCTAATTTCATTTATCGCCGTTCCCATGCATGGCTCCTGCTCAGAAGAATTTCCCCACAAACAACGGAGAGACCGTATAACGTGTTGCCAAACTTTTGGCTCTAAAGACAGCGTGGCTTGCATTCCAGCAAAAAGCAGAGACAGCCCCAAGTACGAACGGGTGGACACTTACTAACAGGGTGTATCCTCGCCGGCAGCAGGTTCACAATAAGCAGCCTTTCCCATATATAGCGTTACAGTGAATACTCACTGTTTGCACATTTTCCCCGTGGTTATTACTGGTAGTTGTGATAAAGAAAAAAAAAAGTGACTTAGCAAACCACTTCCTTCTTTCACCGTGTAAAAAAAAAACGTGATGCAGCGAAGAGGACAACAAATACATCAAAGTTCACAGTTTAGGCTCCACAAAATCCTTTGCGCAAATTGTCCATCTGAAAACAACCAAGGAGAGAGGAGGAAGCAAATCTCCCTGAAAGAAAGAGTATAGCTTTAATTTTATCACCTGTATTTTTAAAATGATAAAAGTACTAAAGCCTGGAGAGGGAACAGCCAACAGCTGTAGATCCGCATCTTGGGATCATACAGGTATTCTCATCTGACATGTTTCCTGATGCTCCAGGGACTGAAGGTGAATGTGATAACTTTCGTCCCTTCTGTGGTTTACCTTAATTTGTGGCTTTTTATGCTCTCACAGTAGTCCTCAGGTTGATCAGCTCATGCTTAGAGGGCGAACTGTGGCTGATTCCAGCACAGGGTTTCAGAAGCTGCACAGTTGTCTCCAAGGTTCTCCTCACTCAGGAGTCAAAAAGCAAAGGAACAGGCAACAACACTGTGCATAAATCCAGAAATCTCAAGGAATATGAGTCACAGGTCCCCAGCAAGGAGGAGCAACACCTGAGGTCGCAGGTGAGCACTAAACAGCAGCACAGAGGCACCCTACATAACAAACACCTCTACCAATGTCAAAGGGAAGAAGACCTTCTCTCCCCTCTCTCCCACCTGCTTCGAAATGAGACAAAATGAGATGGCAAAAACTGCGTACGGGGAAGGTTCACAAGGCCATAGCCTCCACAGGGGACACGCGGGACATGCATTTGGGCAGAGCTTCCCCCAGGCTTGACTCGCATAGCAGTATGGCTCCAGGACACACGCAGGAGATCTACCGAGCAGCATTTTCCACTGCATGCTCTGAAAGAAGTGACTTGTGGCCTGCTTACAGAGAACTACGAAGATGCAGTTTTCATATATTATGCAATCTCTTAAGGTAGCTTTCTTCCATTTAACAGTCGATAAGACACAGAACAAGTCAAACTGTTTCTAAAGGTTTCATATTTTCTAACCACAAGTATCGAACCCTCATCGCGCTATTCAACCACACACTGACAATAGGCGTTGCAAAATATTCTTGTAGACTTTATAAAGGAATCCAAGAGATTTGCTGTTCTTTTCTTGATCACTCAGAAAGGTATTTATCAATTTGTCTTTTTATGGACAAGACCGCCAACATTCCTGTCCTTTTCAGATTAGTGCTTGTTTTACAAAACAGAAGTTAAAAACAAACACATCATGGGAAAACATGACTACTTGCCCTTGGTTCTCCAAAGCAGTGAAACTGAGCAGGGCCAGTCTTTGATTTACAGTGGCATTTAATGGAGAAACTGATGTGCTGCTCTGGGACACAACATTTGTGCTGGGATTTGGCAGTGGCCCTGAAGGTAGTGCAGAAATCAGATCTATTTGGATATTTAAAACTGTACTTAGTATACTGTAGTGTATTTATCTGCAATATTCAATGCATCTTTGTGGTCTGTTGCACAATACCTTGCCCTTTAGGGCCTTCTTGCAAAATTTTTGTCAGAAATTGCATTTATCTCACTAAACTTTCTTGAACATTTTGATTGTATGCACCAAATAATACTATTCCATACCAACAGATACTAAATTTGCTTTTTCTTCTCCACTATGCTTCTCCACGCTGTCCTTCTTGCTATTTCTGTCTTTAGGCCACTTAACCTTATCAGTAACCCTTTTCTCTGGACAAATTAACAATGTAAGTTATCTTTCCAAGCTGCTGTTTCCTATAACACCGCATAGTGCTTCCTCACTTGAACGTCTTATCGCTTCCTGTGAAGTCCCGCAAGCACAGAAACAGCAGCGAAGTCGTATTAAATTTATCACCAGACAGTTTACCAACCTAGGAGAAAGAATGCACCGCAGCTTTGTCTCTCAAAAGCAGCATGGCAAATGTCAAGGTAAGTGCAGTTTGTTCCTGAGGATAAAAAAAATCACAATAAAGCTGTTGCCGTGTGGAATGAGAGGCCACTTGCTATTCCAGTGTGTATTATTTCATATACTGCTCGTATGCCAGCAGGCCCACTTTCAAAGGAAGCCAAGGACAGTTGGTTGATTCATGGTGACTGTAAAAGCCGCATGACTGCATGGAAAATGCCAATAAGCATCTGCTAAAAGGGAACTAGGAAAACACGCGTTAACTTTTAAATTAACACTTTTTTAAAAAAAACAAGCCTGAGTCACTTATTAAGGAATTTGGGCTGGGTAAACACGATTTTTCAGTTTTGTTTACTTCAGAGTAAGTGGTCCTATTGTATAACCAAGCAAAAGCACTGTGCTAAAAGGAAACTTGCAAATGATGTTACAGCAGAGAGCGGGACAAGGCCAGCCCTTGCTAATGTGCACTGCCCTGTCACTGCGGTCTCCGCTTGCACAGACCAGGAATATAATGGGGAAGTGCAGCACGGAGCTACCCCAACCACCCCAGACAACCTCGTGAGGTCGTGGCACTGAGCTTCCAGCACCAGCAGAAGAGGGGGTGGCAGCCCCCAAGGGAGAGGAGAGGGGCCGAGCATGGGTAAGGCCTCGAATTAGGCCGGTGTTGTAAAGCAAAGGTTGCCTATGAGAGGGAACTGCTTCAGTCCCACGTTTCCCACAGGATTTCCTTTTGCTCTTTGAACCAAAGCAGCAGCAGGTCCCCACGGCTGCTCCAGGATGCTCTGCAGCTCCAGGACAGGTCTGCGCCCACCTTCCGGCTTTGGGCAGTTTGGGCAGCTCCCCACCAGGAGCTCTCGGAGGTGCTGGCATTGCCAGGGGCTGGTGGAGAAGGCAGACAGTCGCACCCTGCAGCTGCCTGTCCTGCCACCCCGAGAGGTCACCGCTCACCGAGCAAAGCAGAAGGAAGCATGTACTCACGTCTCAGCTGTTCCAGTCTGCGGAGGGTGTAGACATGAGATGACTGGGCTGATCTAGGAGCTTGCCACCACCGAAAGGGCAAAGTCTGGTTCCTTTTCTTAGGTTCCCCTGCTCTTCCTCCCGCAACCACAACGCTCCTTCCTCACCTCCAACCCCAGCTGCAGGGAGCAGTGCCCTCCTTCAGGCCATCTCTTGCTCTCACCAGAGCTCTCTCCGAGCTGATGCAACCCACCAGAAGATGACTTTTTTTGGGGGGGGGAGGGGTTAGTGAATTCAGCTGGTACAGAGCAAGGGACATATGCCACTCTGGGCACAAGGGACAGAAGAGGGAGCAGGCCAGAAGCACCTCTCCATTTCAGCTAAAGTGGGAAGTCCCCTCAGCTGGGGTGGTGGCAGGGGGTGACCCCTCCTGGGACGATAAGCCACAGCCATAGGAATCCTGTAACCAAGGGGAATTTTGTAAAAACAGTTGCATCTTTTTCAGGACCTTCTGATCCCAGCCCTCTCAAGGTTTGCAGTCGTCTTTCCCCATTAATCAGTGACGCGCTTCCCCTTGCCATTAGAAGATGTCTTTCAGGCATTTCGGAAGTCATCTGAACGTGAGCTGCACACCTCCCCCTGCCAACACGAGGCAGCTGAAACCCGGGGCTCACGACAAGTCACAGAGCTGTCCCTGCACCCGCTGCGGTGACGAGATCTGCCACAGAGCTGAACCACAGCTCGTCACCTCCCTCGCCTGCTTCGCACCAAACCCACCCAGCGCTTCCTGACAGCTTTGGCTTTGTCCAAACTGGTCCCTGCCCAGCAGCTTTAAGGCATCTCTCCTGAGGTGGAGGGGTGACCCCATGCCTGCACCCTGCAGAACTCCCCGCAGATGGAGCTGGAGAGCTGCGCACCGCTGCGGGCTGCACTCCTCTTCCTCCTCTTCCTTCTCCTCCTCTTCCTCCCCAGCCCTGCCCTGCTTGCTGCTCTCCCATCACATCATGATGCCGAGCAGGTATTTGGTGTTGGGAGCTGTCAAAAGCTTCCTCTTCTCTAATGTGAACAGGAAGGAATAACAGGAGAGAAGCTGGACCTTTCCACCAGCGTACTCCTGGAAGATGTGAAAGCGGCATTTCTCCTGTTGAGCAGGGCAGTGAAACCACAGAATTTGCCCCAGAGCTAATGAACACTACTCACCAGTTTTGAATCCCTGAAGGCATTTATGTTCACCTAGCTGCCTACTTTGAACCTGCCCGTGGTCCTGCTTACTGTAATAATTCCACTTACAGTGCCCAGGGCTGCATCAACCAGACCCTAAAGAGCCAGGATCCACATGGCCATGAGGGAAGAGATCATCACCGATGTTCTTACCTCCTGCCTCCTCTGCAGTACTGGGGGAAGACCAACAGCGGGGCTACAGCTGCCTGGCGTGCACCTCCCCACCTGGCTGCACCGTCTCCTTTCTGGTGGATGGACACACAGGAGGAGGAAATGCTGTTTGGTGAGAAGAGTGACTCTTACTCGCGGGTAGGGCTATCGCGTTCCTCCTAATTCGCTCACGGAGACTGCAGACACATGAACTCACAACCAAAATAGCTCTGCCGTGCGGGGAAGCAACCCTATCCCTGGGTTTCAGTAAAGCAGAGTGCACCAACTAGCGGGTGCTGCGCTCTCTGCGGTCTTTTCTGAGTGCTTTTTAGGCTTTAACAAGGCCTCTCTGTTGTCCTCCTCTGGCAGGACTGCTCTCAGGCTGTCTCAGTAATGAATGCACAGCCCTTTCAAACAAATCTAGGTCGATCACTCTTTGTTTTTTACACACAACATTTCCAAAAGACGATCTGCTTTTCAGTGCAAGTACATCATAATGCTAGGTCCCTTCAATCCTCCAGATCCCTTTTTAGCATGCCACGGCCATTTGAATTCTCTTTCCCGAGTGCTTCACTTAGCACTTCTCTTTGTGACACTTCAACCTCTTCGTTGGGGACCTCTCCAGCCTGCCACGACCACTCTGAATGCCTCTCCTGTGCCTCCCGGGTCAAGGGCACCTGCAGACCTCACAAGCTGTGTCCCGGTTGCTTATTGAGTTATTGACGGCCAGTGGGAAAGGAGGAACTCCTGCAAGGTCCTGTTGGGTAGGGTCTGCTGGTGGCTCTGTGTCATGACAAGAATTCCTGGCCAAATGCTATTATTTTTTCTAGCATATGTACGACTTCCTTCTGGCAACTTCACCTCGATGATCAGTTCCAAAATGAAAAGAGCTTTCCTACAAAACAGCCTGCAGCGGTGAGGCTGAGCCCGGAGTCCAAACCGACACATCTCGAAGGGGAAGATGAAGGAAGGTGAGGTGGTAGCAGTGGAACTCCTGCAAACGGCACAGGACGGTGACAAAGCAGGGGCAGGAGAGGATGGGTAGATAGAAGAAGCAGGACAAGCCGCAAGGCTTGTGCTCCAACAAAGCTAACCACGATGGCTCTGCAATATTTTTCTCTTGCCTGCTGGTAGAATTTTGTGCGAGTCAGCATCAGCAGGTACACCTCATTCATTCCCTCCCCTCTACTCCCCTATACAAGGTCATCTGTCGGAGCTGGAATACTGAGTGCTTTGAATTCATCTGTTCTTAGAGATGCACACTTCTTTTTAAATACTGTACTATTCTCTTAGTATTTATATACTGAGCATTACCCATAGCCATACATTGCTAGGGATCAAAGTTAGGCTTACTGGTCTTAAATCCTCCAGCAGCCTATTTTTGCCACCTTTTTCAAATATAAATCGTGCATTCACTCTTCTGCTAGCCCTCTGGGGCCTTTTATACGGGCTCTCAAAAAGCATCACTAACAAGCATTGCAGTGGTCTCTGTACTACTGCCAGCACCACAGGCACATGATTAAGGTAAAATATTACAGAAATTGTATCTCACTGTCTGACATTAATGTTGAGAAAAGCATTCTTCCTGAACATTATTGCTGCACATTGCTGTTATCTTTAAGGATTAAACAGTAACAGTGACAGCCAGGGGAAAATAAACAAAATTCAATGCAAAAGGAAAGGCTATGATGGTGGAATGGTATGGAAAGAGCAGAAGATAAATCCCTTTTAGGAACTTATTTACACATTTCATACTGATCCTAGCTGCACTCACTGCCAGCTGTGTGAAGCTGGAAGCAAGCTGCACAACTAGCCTCATGCTGTGAAACTGAAGCCCATGATGGAGAATGTCATGAATGGGCTCCCCCTCCCCATCGAGACCTGGAAGAGAAAATGAGATAGTGCTGAATCCACAGCTCTTACAGAGCATCCAGCGGTCATACCCGGGCTGACACTATCAGTAACCACTTTCCTCCCAAGCTCTCTGGCCCCAGAGCTTGGAAGTTTCTTACCAGGCACTGCAAGAGCTGTGCCATTATACTTTTGCAACAAGGACAGCAGCTTGGCTGGTAAAGCCTGAGCATGGACACTACCAGGTGACAATTATTATTTATGTGAATCTCACTGCATCTAACAGGTTTCTTGCTGAAGCAGCAGCCAAGACAACATCTCTCTGGACCTAACTACCCAGCCTGGGCTGCACTACA
Source organism: Oxyura jamaicensis (assembly GCF_011077185.1). Lineage (NCBI taxonomy): Eukaryota > Metazoa > Chordata > Aves > Anseriformes > Anatidae > Oxyura > Oxyura jamaicensis. Next base: position 140,762,532 of record NC_048893.1, on the reverse strand, counting down.
GAACATAAAAGAGAGCTAGGGCATGAACGCCTACCTGGCAAAACAGCAACAAGCCAGAAAAATTACTGACTGCAAAGCCTGGATTTCTTTCAAGAAGGATTTGCTCGATGCCTAGATTAAGAAACTGCACAGAATTATGGTGTAATTCAGATATCTGTGGCAATCCTACTTGCAGATGTGAACTCCTCAGTTACTGATTGACTGTACCATAAAAATTCATTAAAAAGGTTTACATTTAAAGAGACTAGAGGAATAAATTTAGGCAGCAGAAATGGGAAAAACAAGTTATTACATATCAGACCAGTGAAGATGAACTCAGCTTAATTGTTTGCAGGGGAAAATACAGTGAGTCACTCTTTAAAATTTCAAGCGTTCCCAACACAACCTCTGACAAGACTGTAAAGTACTTTAAAGATTCAGAAAGGGACTGTAGGCTCTCTGATTCAGATGACCTATCTACAAGTAAGTCTTTTGACTACTGAACATCATTGACATTATCAGCTGGGTTTTGATTTTTGAATAAATCTGTGTCAACATCAAACTTCCTTTAAGCTTTTTGTTACATACTGTTTAGAATATTTGCATACTAGCAACATAAATCATTACCATGTGTGTAACAAAAGATTTCTTTGCTTATCCTTCTACCTAACCCACCACGTTGCTTTCCCCTCTTGCCCTTTTCCCATCCTATTGAGGGCAGTTGGAAGGTGCAGGATTACATACCATAACAACGAGGCAGGACTGTGTGTTGAATGTTTAAACTGGTAAGAAGCAAAAGGGTATACTTCAGAAGACAAAACAGAAAAAAGAATCCGTAATCATTCACCATTAAAGTCTTATGTTGGACTTTAGAAGCACAAAGCTTTGGTGTAATTACTACCAGAAAATGCTAAGGGTACCAATTTGCAGAAAGCCAGTAAACACATTGCACATATTTTAAAGCTCTGACAATTAATTCTGCTTTATGTGACGATAGCTATGCACAAACCTTCCAAGCTGCTGCTATCATCTGATTCTTTTTTTCCCCTGAAAAATGGTGAAACCTAACAGCAAAGCAGGGCAGTCATAGTTACAGGAGGAGCTGTGGTATTACTCCATCCTGCTGGCTGTAAAAAAGAACATTCCTTTTTTTTTTTTTTTTTTTTTCTTTCCCACCTGTGGAATTTTAAATGCACTGTAACCCTAGAATTGTATTCCTCTGGCAGTTCTTTTTCTTATTTTAGGTAGGAAGGGGGGTGTCAGAGCAGACACATTCTCCAGATGACTGATGTCTTTACATATTACAGTCTTCCACTGTCTGCTTCCCTCAGCTATGTACAGACCTGACTCTTGTGTTTGAGCATCTCACGGTCATTAAACTTTTTTTCCCTCAAGTGCTCCTGCAAATTTAGGAAATGCTATGCAGCTCAGCTTGTAGCCTGGGAATTTGAGACAGAGGCAGCATCACTTATCATGGGCCAAAAAGGAGAGGGTGCAGCGCAGGGCTCTGAGCTTGCATACTCACTTCAGGCCACCTGGAGCCTGGAAGCACACTCCAGCAGGAGTTAAAAAGGAAAAAAAAAAAAAAAAATCACAGCGGTTTAACTCAAGCAAGAGGGAAGGGTTTCAGGGCTTGAACTCCTGGGCAAAGCATTCATTAGCAGTAAGCTAGCTACAAGTTCAGCTGCCAGCAGGGCTGGCATTCAAAAACCCTCTCTCAAAGCACCGGGTGGAGACACAGCTGGGCAGGGGACATCCGGCGGCACACTCATTTCTTACACTACTGTAAGCTATTTTTTTTTTGGAGGGCGGGGAAGCGTTTTTCAAAGAGCGAAGGAGCAGCCGGAGGAATCCGTGGCCGGAGGCGCGGCCGGGCCGGGAGGGGCCAACGGGTCCCGCCCGAACCCGCCCGCCGGGCCCGCGCTCCGGGAGCCCGCGCTTCTGCCGCCGCCCGCCCGCCCTGTGGGCGCCGCGTCCTTTCCTTGGCGCTAGGCCGCAGCCCCCTCCGCCTCCATCCCTTCCACCAGCGCCCCTGTGCCCGGCGCGGCACCCCGTAACCACCAGCCTCCGTTCAAAATAAATTAATAAATAAACAAACCACACTCACGTGAACGCATTGAAATTAGTTGCGCTGAAGAGGCAGGCTCCAAACACGCTTTGCTTTTAGCCCGGCCCGTGCACTTAGGACACGTCTCCCCTTGGAGAAGGGGTGGTATTCAGACTAATTACTTGTGGGATTAGTTTTGTTACATAGCATCTGCAAGCTGGGGCAAGGCTGTATTTGCAGAAGGCTGAATTTAGCAGAGACATCATGAGGTGGCAAATAAGGGGAGAAAAAAAAAAATGAAAAGAACTGACTTACTGTCTGCTACAGCAGTGGTCTCCAAACTATTTTGATCACATACCCCATCAATAAAAACACTGAGCACACGCCCCCAATGTATGTATATTTATTTATAAATCACATACATATACTATTGAAGTTTTAATATTTTCTTCCCATACTGCAATGCATTGTCATGTATCCCTCTTTGGAGACATCCGTGCTAGATATAACATGAGGACAGTGGCTGCTGTGTGACAGAAGCAGGACGCCTACAGACAATGAGCAGACAACTGCTGAAACCCAATCTCTTCAATCTGAGGCCAGCAGAGATGTTTTACAGACAAATTGTGAAAGAGACAGGAAATGAAAACTAGTGGGGTAATGGAAGCTCATATACTTACGTGTCCCTTATTCCCCCTTCTATTTCTCCCAGTCTTTACCAAAATCCACTTCCACTGCCCCCAGGCAGCCCCTCCACAGCCCATTTTCCTTGGTAGGGACTAAAATAAGGATCACCTCAAGTTTCACCTTTCTGCAGTTCAGCCTCCTCAGGGCACCACCACAAGCACAAAAGGTTGCTTGTGGGCTCTGCTGGGGGAAAGTTAATGGCAAAAATTATGGGTAGATGAACAACTAGATGAACAGAGGAAGTGCATTTGTTCACACGTGAAGACTGCAGGGGTTTATGAGCCATTTCAAATTGACTTGGTTAAACTCTGACAGCCATCCTTGTTTAGATTTAAGGGAGAAGATTTTTTAGGTTTAAGGATGATCCCATGCACAACTCAACACTAATTTAAGGAATATGGATACATCAATAGTTATCTGCTCGCTGGTATCCATCTCTGGCCCACCATTACAGGCTCTTATGCCAATACCACCATAAAATATTCCACTGCAACTTTCAGGTAGCATGTTTCACAGGAAACAAAGAATAAAAAGAAATACAAGCAAAAGAAAAACAGCACAAGACCTCTTTGGAGTATCAGGGTGTGGTATTTCTCAGATTTTTTTTTCCATTAAAAGTACTTTTAAGTGCCTCTCCAGACACACACCCTTCATGAAAGAAAGTGAGAAAGTAGCATTCACAGGGACCTTAAAACCAACCTAAATATGGGTCCCCTATGAAGTGTGTAATGTATATAAATGATTATGTTAAGTTAAAGAATGGCTGTCTTTATGTTAAGATTAAGAATTAATGTCATAGTGTATCCTTAACAAGTAGTTAGAAACTAAGGTCTAGATTTAGGGCTATTCCACAATGGGTTTTAGGTACATCATTTGCGCTTCCTCTGATGATGGACATTCCAGCTTCTACTTCCATTTACTTTCACTGCCATAAAAACAGCCAGTCATGAAGTTCAGCTGCATGTCAGGAGCTCAGAACAGCATGTGCATACTAACTTTTATTTTCCCACAACTTAAGCTATGGTATGAGGTCATTTACCCAATTTTATTTGTGGGAAAAATTGTGAAAATGTAGAAGAGTGGCACTAGAACTCATCCTGGAATGATATGCTTATTTTTCCTTTAATTAAACTTACATGCTTATAATAATGACAAGAATAAATGAAAAATGCATAAGCCCTGGAAAGAAATGTGTTTTACCTGGGACTTCCATAAATACTCAAAACTTAAAAAGAAATAATTTGAAAATACCACAACCATACAGATCCAAAAAATCTCTGATGTACTTCTTTCAGAATGGCTATCATCAACCTAATCTGAACAGAAGACACCAAAATCCCCAGATGTTGTGTGTGACAAAAACCAAACACTAGTTCTGTGTATGGGGTATTCCAATGAAAGGAAGGAGTTCTGAAATTTGTTTCTCTGCTTTCTAAGTAATACAGAGCTGCAAGGATGCCAAGTTATTTTGAACACACTGCATAACAAAATTCCACTGGGACAGCAAAAAAGCACCAACTCACACTATCTCTATTTCATTAACATTTCTAGATCATGACAATGTCAATAACATGCAACCACCGATCCCGTATTTATGCATAAGGTGTTTCCCTTTTAGTAAGGTATAAGAAGAGTACTAAATTAATTTTTAAAAAGTTACTTTGCCTCTCTTGTGGATGCCTATTTCAGTAGCTATCATCTCCTACTGAAAAACGAGGCATCAGTCCAAAGTAAAGAGCAAGCCTAGGAAGAAAAAATAAAGTTTTTGAATAACACTCAACAATTTTTCCACTAGTTCTTTTGACAGAAAGAAAAAGAGGAAGAAAAGTATTTTCATCTGAAACCACACATGGAAAAATAATTTGGCTTGCCTCAATGTCGGGGGGGGAAAGCTCAGAGGAAGTTTTTTTTTTCAGAGAATTCAGAGGGAGCTCAGCCGTGGGATCCCCTCAGCAGCATCTGCGGGACGCAGTTTTGCTCCCACGTGCGCAGGGGCAGCAGCAGCGGTCGTGCCTGGCTCGGTGGCTCCACAGGAGAGCCCCCATGCTGCAGTTCATAACCTGTGGGCAGCGATGACCCAGAGGAAGGTGGAGGCACTTTGTCACTTTTTATTCCCACCTGACTGTGAACCTAGAAATGGGGAAGGGAAAGTGCCCTGCACTAGCTTGAAGTGCTAGTGGAGGCCAGCCTGCTGCAATGAAACCCGCTGCTTAATGCCACAGCACCCGTTTTTGCTACAACCAGGGACTGAAGAGACATTTCACATTAGTTTTTCTTTATGTAAGAGATTCAAAATACACTGGGCAGTGACAGAAACACAACAAGACACTTCCTCATCCTCAATGTTCAAAACTAAAAGAACAGTGAAAAAGAGAATTAAGCAAAAGATGCGATGTCGCACATCTTGTCTAATTTAATTCAGATTTTTTCGTTCATACCAGGCCTCTGGCTGCTCTTCTGAGCCATTTCAAATTACTTAAGCTTCTTGCTGTCACTGCAGACAAAATGGTTCAAATGGGCTTTGCGTGAGGGGGGGACAAAAACAGCAATGAACAGGGATAGCTCGGGTAGAAAAAGCTGCTGCAGCAAGAAAGGAGTTGAGACAGCTGAGGGTGGGAGGTAGGGAGGGGAAGGCAATAGCCAGCCACAGCTAATAAAGGGGAACAATGAATCCTTGAAAACACAACATCCCACCAAGTCCCAGTATGTTCCAGATTTATTAGTGGTTAGCAGTGAATGCTTGGAAAGAAAGCACAGGAATCCCAGAAAATGGATTTAAGACAGAGATACAGCCAGCGGAGATGATATACACCAATGTCATGTGGAATATATTACATGAAATGGAAGCAAGACCAATGGGAGCACCTTCAAAAAGCCAGTTGGGGAAATACATCTGAACTGCTGCTGGAATGAAAGAGAACAGCTTCACATGCACAATGCTCAGAAATGGGACTCCATGCTTTATATTCCTGCGATCACTATGGAAGAGAAGTTTTTAAATCCAGGTTTAAATTATCTTAAACTACCCTGTGCCTAAAACTTGAAATTACATATAATTTCCACAAAGAATGAACTCAAAGTGGCCCGAAGTTTCTTTAAATTCTGGTCCCTGTGTGTCCCAACTTTCAGCCTACGGATGCAAGAAGGTGTTAGTAATAATAACAATAAACAGAAAGCAGCCCTCAGCTTTAACCATCAGTGCCAGGAACAATGGAGCAGCAATTAAATACTGGAAGCAAGAGGCAAAAGGAAAGAAAAAGAAATGAAAATAAAACTTTCCTTGTGGTCAGATAAGCCACAGGATTTCCAGCTGAATTCCTTTCAGTTACAGAGACCTTCATTAATACATTATTTGTACTTGGATAAAGTACAATAGAAATGCGTATTTTAAATAAAATCTTAGGGAATGCATACAGGCCAGCCATGCCAGAAAGCACATACCTACTCAAAGGGAGGCGTGAATATCACCGCTGGGACTGCGAGAGGCTGCCTTTGCCCTCTGAACGGAAAGCCAGAGGAACGCGCTGCACTTCTTTATTCAGAGCAACATCCTCTACTTAAGTGGAAGAGGATGCTTTATAATCCGGCCAACACTAATACATGCTTTGAGTGCTCAAAGGCACCTTCCCAAATGCAGAACAATCTGTCCAAGCAACCTATAACTGAGGATATAAAAACCCAAAGGGTTTGAAAAGAGACACCACTAAGGAACAACTGAGACTCTTCTTTTCCCCCTCAGGCAGGAGGTGGATGCCAATTCAAGAGCATCTTATTGCTCTTGTTCTTATAAGCAAGACATTTGGCAAAGCAAAGGCTTCCTTTGTTTGCTGCTTTTGTTTGTTTGCTTTTAAGCTCCCTTTCCCAAACAGAAAAAAAAAAAAAAAAAATCTCTGTACCATTCCTGGCCCTGCTCTCTGACCTTCAGCAAGCTACATTGTCCTTGAAATTGTGGTTTAGAGGCACAATTTATGCATAGCCCAATTCCCAGCTTCTCCAGCTGGACCAAAATTGCTGCAGCAGTGTGATGCTGAACACCAATTCCGTATAAACTCTGCTACCTAGATCTTTTTTTTTTTTTTTTTAATCTATATATTGGCAGGCGAACTCTCCTGGTATAGACTCTACTAATATGAAGTTATCATCAATCTTCCCAAAGTTAGCATAAACTCCAGAAAAAAAAAAAGCCCTGTAGGCTCTGCCCAGTTCTACAGGGAAGTCACTAGCTCTGTGCCTGATGCCACTTATTGCACCAAGTGGCATCATACATGGGTGCAAACCAAGCCATAACCTGTGTGTATCTTACACATAACGTGTGTCCCCAAGCATCTCCTGCTTTTTTTTTTTCTTTTTTCTTTTAGAAACTAGGATAGGAATTACAGCTGCTTATAGCATAAATGTTACTTGCTGATACTCTTAATTATAACAAAGCATACCCCAAAATGCCAGCCTGTACTCTTGTGGAAACACTTGAAATTTCAAGGCCACATGCAACATACTCTAGAAATGTAAAAGTCTGGATCCCCAGCTGGATGGCCCCATGGAGTGAGTTCATCATCATTATAACCCTCCCTCAAAAATGATTTAGAGAACGGCTAATTCCTGATTTTTCACCCAACTTCTGACCAGTGATGCAAGTGAAACCAGGAGAGCAATGCACAGGCGTGAAGCTGCTCAGGACGTATTTTGGAAGACCCTCTCTTTTCCCCCTGCTGCTGTTGGATGAAGCAGGACACAGCTGAGAGCAGAGACCAGGACAGACCAAGGCCCTTGTGTTCTCACACTGCCTCCCAACCTCTCCCTCCAGAAGCTGGCTGTCACAGAGGTAGGTAGAGCGGAGAGGCAACGGGTAGCTCACAGTAACCTGACGTGGCGGTGCTCAGCGCTCAGCAGGAATCAGCAGCCTTATGTAAATTAATTAGGAACACAAACAGAACACAACCCGCGCAGACTATGATTTCAGCAGCTTAATGGATAAATCATTACAGTCGTATAGAATCAAATCAGGTTAATGATGGACTGGGAGAAGACACCGAATCATGTTTGTACCATTATATCTTAATGTGCTGCTCTTAATGTCATTGGAAAAGTACTGTTACAATGCAAAGTAACACAAGAAGTGTTTAGCAAGCAGCTCAAGTAAGCCAGGCACCTTAGAAATCAGTGACAGACATTAAAACTCTGAGTCTTATCTTCCTTTCTTCTCTGCACCAATGTGTCCTGCCACAGATGCTGCAGAGCCCTGCACGTGGGTGCAAGCAGAAGCCACGGCTCTGCCACCCCTTGGTGCCTTTCACCACGCACGCTAACAGCTCTGTGCTGGCATAATTTCTCCCCAGCTTTTTCATGCCCCGCCGGGCGAGACTGAAACCCGGCTGCCACCCAGGTGGCGAGCTCCTGAGCGAGCAGACCTGCACGGGCTCGCTTTCCACAGCCTGCGGATCCAGGGTTTCACTTTCTTCCTCACCCGTAAATCTGCATGATGGCTTGCCAAGCTATGCAAACTCATGTACGGTAGCAAGAGGGTGTTGCCAGGATCTGTTTAAAAATGGCATAAGTGAAGCTACAGGGTCATATAACGCAACAATGATTTTTTAAATTAAAATTTAGATGTTTGCATGAAAAAAGCTGAAACAGCCCTACTAGTTATAGAGACAAAAACTACAATAGATGCACTTTGCCAGGCGTAAACGCCAACCTACATATCCTCAACTGAAGGCATTTATCTACGGGCACAGAAATGGGCAAACATGCTGCACCCACTTATCTATTAAGCAGTTGTTCTTCTTAAAATACAAGAAAGAACAGACTAGGAAACTACCCTCCTGAGCTGTAACTGTTACAAGATCGACCTTACTGTACCGTCCTGACAAAACTAACTCAAAAAAGGGATAGTTTCCTATCTATACTTGACACACAGAAGCACAGTTTCAAAACTGACAATAATTTTCCACGTACTAGTATGTATTTTGTCTCATTTGGCAATTTATGAACTGCTATATCTAATCGAGTACCAGTGACTGGAGCAAAATTTCAGTTGGCTTCCACGGGAATGGGGAAAGACTTGCTGCCATCCACCAGCACGGAACCAGTTAATCTGCCCAACCTCCAGCACTTGCACACGTTATCAGAAATGTTAAGCAACAAGTGTTCAAACATATGGCTTGAGGTATTTCTGTGTTCCTAACAACATGCAGAAGATAATCAAATATTACCTTAAACTGGTGCAGGCTTCTCTATTTGTATGCACGCAGTCCTGAGGAAGTGCCACAAAGCTCCACTAATCTATTTTCTCCGAAGACAACACACCCCACTGTCGAGGATTTGAAAGGAACTTCATTCTGAGGAAGGGAAAAATCACCTGTATTTCTGATGGGTAATCATTTCAACTTTTACCACAGAAGTTGGCAAAAAGGTATATCAATACAACTATTTTTGGAAAAACTTTCTTTTTGGGGGGAGGGTTATTTTCACAACCAGAAATTCAGATCACATACGGGCTAAAAAAAAACTCTCTCCCTTTACTTAAAGACAGTGAACATGACAACAGCAACAGCAAAAGGGATGACACAATAAAACCGTAGGGTGGACAAATCTATATCCATTCCCAACAAGCATGGCCCAAATTTTCCAGATACAGGAGGCAGGGAGGACAAAACTGACATTCATACAGATAAAAAGGGCAAAAAAAAAGGGGGGTGCAGAAGGAGAATATTCTTAAAACTTGTTCCTCTGGTCAAGCAGCAAAAGAGAAGGAACCCCCACATTTTAAAATCCCCCCACAAAAGCTGCTCTATTTAAAAGGATGCTGAATGCAGCTGGTGGTCCAGCTCATTTCCCTCTTCACATGGAAGTGCAGACAAACCCTTTTGAACCACATTCCTCCAGTTTTAATTTTCAAAGGTGGCTGCATTTCCTCCCTTGCAGAAATCAGTTCTATGTTCTTAGAAAACACCCCTGTATTCCTGGAAAAAATGTGGGCCAGTTTAGTCTTTACTGTCACTGGGTTCCTGGCCTCACCTTCCAAAAGACACAGCCAGAGGGGCGATGCAGAAAGTGACTCTGAGGAGAGCTCGAGAAGCAAGCAGCAGCATGCCGACCAGGTAGCTAGAGATGACCTCAGCTTGGCTCTTTAAAAGCTAATGAATAAGCTAACAATTTCTGACTTCAGCTGCAGTTTCCTCTCCCCTCACACGTATCGATTAGTGCAATTGGTTAATAGCGTGGCCGTAAGCTGGAGAGCAAGAACAAGCCGCTGTTGTGGTTCAGATCGATTAAGTATTGAAGGTGTCCCCTGTAAAAACACACACTTGTTAGTGCAGAAAATGTGTATTTACAGCAGCGAAGCAACTGGATACGCCCGAGCCATTAGAAAACTGAACATCCTAATCCTAGCATGCCATAAGGTAAGGTAAGATAATGTGATATATAAGGAAAAAATAGAAAATAAAAAAGCAGTGCTACTGAGAAAAAACAGCACCCGACAAGTTTCCCAGGACAGCAACCACATCCATGTCACCTTGTCAGCCTCCCGACTACTGCCTCACATGTGGACGTCCCCAGAAGCTGTCACTGCTTCTCCCTGCCCCTCTGTCATTTATACGGAGCAGATGGTGCATCGCAGCGTGCCGAGCCCATCGGGATACGGCTGGTGGGAGGTTCTGGAGATCAGGGCTCTAACTGCTGTCACGTACTAAGAAACCCAGCTCGGGGGAGCAATGCCATGGGCTTCTGCTATGGTCCAAGCCAACTGCCCCGCCAAGGGGCAGCTGTGAGGCTCCAACACAAAAAAAGAAAAATGCCAGCAGTGACGACCTGTGAAGGCAAGAGGCAGGAGCAAAGTACCACTTACCAGAGCACTTTTGATGCAGTACCACCATCTACTCAGGTTTAAAAATGCTAATCATTCTTTCTGACGCATTTTTGCTTCAGAAGAAAGACTTCAGTAGAGGCATCCTGTGTTTATTTATATACCTGACTAGGCAATTACTAGGAATATTTTGGAGACAATATGCTATTGCAACAGCTGCTTGCATACAACAAGCAAAGTTATTGAATAATTTAGAGCAGAATCACTTTTAAAAAATCTACATTTTTTCCTGCAACTTTTACCTGTTTGGTTGGTTTAAATGCTTCACGTACTAACATTTATAAGTAAATACATAGATAGGTTTCTATGTATCTTGTAGGAAACCTAATGTACTCCTCTTGGAGTCAGGGACACTAAGAGTGGCTGTAGGCGCTGTCCCTCAGGCGGCATGACGTGCCAGCTCCGTGCACTTGAACTCTGGACTCCAAGGAAATGAAAATTTGAACTCACAACTTGACCTGAGTGAACTCAGGAATTTAACTCAAGTGCTCTGCATGACTGGGACTATACAGTGTTCAGACTAAATAAATTAATCCAATTACTTTTACTTAGTTTATGAATTACTTTTACTCTGTTTATGAATTTCCAAAACCAAAATATGTCCTTTTTATAATTTTTTAAATGTTTGCTTTAAGATAAGAATATTTGAGACGAGTATTATGAGCTACTCGCCTTCCCTGTTTTCTACCAATATTATAAGGAAAAAGGCAAATGAAGTAAGTTTTCAGTCGATGCAGTTATGTTAACATCCTTGCAACATTTCCACTCAAGCACTAGGGAGACATTCAGTACTACAGTCTGAACTGTTAGACACCAATGGCACAAATACTTTTGGTTTGTTGCACTTTAGATCCAGCACGAACTTGAGATGAACTTGAGATATTTCCGTGGTATGCAGAAAATATTTTTAGCGTGTCAAACTATGAAACCCCTTCCAGCTAATTCAGGTAGACTCTGTCTCTACTCTACCCTCAAGGCCAACTACAAGAACATCATTATTTAAAGCATGTGCACAGGGTGTACAACGTAGTATTTCAAAGCCTGTTGGAAAATCTTGTGGTCTGCAACTACAGCCCTGATCATTTTACAAACACTTAAGCTAAAAGGGATTCATGCTGTGTTAGAAAATGTGCATTCAGGCATTTTTCATTTTATTCTCCCCCTGACATGGTGGGGAGAACCGGTAAGTAGCTGTAACGCAAACACCAAACAAGGAGCATTTCTCAACGCAGGAAAGAAAAATCCTCTGCTTGACCTGAGTACCATCGGCATCCTTCAAGCCTACCCAGGTGACACCAGAAGACAATTTTCATTGATGTAGGTGGCCTTCTTGAAGGACAGAACACATTTTGGGTGTCAGCCTCTTTTCTTAGGTGGCAAGCAATAGGACATGAGGAAACGATCTCAAGTTACACCAAGGGAGCTTTAGACTGGATATCAGTGGAGTCCCCCAGGGCTCGGTACTGGGACCAGTCCTCTTTAACATCTTCATCGATGATCTGGATGAGGGCATTGAGTGCACCCTCAGCAAGTTTGCAGACGACACCAAGTTAGGTGCGTGTGCTGATCTGCTTGAGGGTAGGAAGGCTCTGCAGGAGGATCTGGATAGGCTGGACCGATGGGCCGAGGCCAGTGGTATGAAGTTCAACAAGGCCAAGTGCCGGGTCCTGCACCTGGGGCACAACAACCCCAAGCAGAGCTACGGGCTGGGAGATGTGTGGTTGGAGAGCTGCCAGGCAGAGAAGGACCTGGGAGTATTGGTTGACAGTCGGCTGAATATGAGCCAGCAGTGTGCTCAGGCAGCCAAGAAGGCCAACAGCATCCTGGCTTGCATAAGAAACAGCGTGGCCAGCAGGTCCAGGGAAGTGATTGTCCCCCTGTACTCGGCTCTGGTGAGGCCACACCTCGAGTACTGCGTTCAGTTTTGGGCCCCTCGCTACAAGAAGGACATGGAGGTGCTTGAGCGAGTCCAGAGAAGGGCTACGAAGCTGGTGAAGGGTCTGGAGAACAAGTCTTACGAGGAGCGGCTGAGGGAGCTGGGACTGTTTAGCCTGGAGAAGAGGAGGCTCAGGGGCGACCTTATCGCACTCTACAGGTACCTGCAAGGAGGCTGTAGCGAGGTGGGGGTTGGTCTGTTCTCCCACGTGCCTGGTGACAGGATGAGGGGGAATGGGCTAAAGTTGCGCCAGGGGAGGTTTAGGTTGGATATTAGGAAGAACTTATTTACTGAACGGGTTGTTAGTCACTGGAATAGGCTGCCCAGGGAAGTGGTTGAGTCACCATCCCTGGAGGTCTTTAAAAGACGTTTAGATGTAGAGCTTAGGGATAGGGTTTAGTGGAAGATTTGTTAGCGTTAGGTCAGAGGTTGGACTTGGTGATCTTGGAGGTCTCTTCCAACCTAGACTATTCTGTGATTCTGTGATTAGGCAGTATTTATTCGTGGAGGAGTATTTCTTCAGGCATTGGAGCGGGCTGCCTAGGGAGGCGATGAAGTCCCTGTCCCTGGAGGCATTTAAGAGACGTGTGGATGTGGCACTAAGGAACATGGCTCAGTGGTGGGACTTGGCAGGTCAGGCTGATGGTTGGACTCAGTGATCTTGAAGGTTTTTTCCAATCTAGATGATTCCATGATTTCCCAGCACCATGTGGCCACCACCAAATGATCACTACAACAGCAGCAGCGGCTCTGCTGGCCACGTTGTGGCTTACAGTCCAGCATCTTCCCCATCATTTTGCTTCTACAGAGTCCAGCGCTAATTTTTGTACATGCATGGAAACCACAGTGCTGCATCTTTTTACCTGTGCACTCATGGACTTAGCAGCAAGTCCATTTCTGCAAATCAAACCACTGCACAGCTACTCAGCCATACGTTACCAAAACCTGTCCGGTAAAAATAACTACATGAACTTTATCTCAGATGACACAAAATGTTTATTTCACTGTTCTGCCTACCTTGAGAATACCTTTGTGCTAAAACTTCTATAATAAGATATCATTAGCAGCCTTAAACTTCTTGAATGTCAATAGATTTAATGCAGCCTGGGCTTCCTGCTAGGAAAGAGAGCCACCGGGAATATTTTATCATTCCTCTGTTGCTTCCCCTGACAGCAAAGCTGTCCCACAGATGTCCGTGTTTCAGAGCTTTTCTCAGCCTGGCAAACCAGCTTGGCACCAGCATCCCAAGACATCAAGTTCCCAGCATGGCATCGGATGGCGTTAGGTAACATAATTTAATGGGGGATGATGTCACAGGAGCTGGATGCCAGAGGGAGAAGAGAGGGGCTTTTCTCTTTGAAAAAGAGAAACCATAGCTGGTTAGAGATGACAACAGAGGGGATTCATTACAGGGTTGCAAATCTGTGAGTTTACCCCAGGGACTGTCTTGGTTCCAGGAGTTCTTTTATAATTTTATTTTCCTTCTTTTTTCTTTTCTTCTTTTTCTTTTTCAAATGAGAACCTGAAACAGTTCTTCAGTCTCTCAATGAACAGGAAATCAGCCAAAAGAACAAGCCCCACAGGCTCTGAGATTATTTTAAACAATTAACAATAAGCCACTATTCTTTAATACAGTTATAGAAATCGCACTTCTTTGATACACGATGGCAAACAAGCTCGTTGAAGGGGCAAAAAGAGGTAGTTCTTTTTTCAGGAAGATAAGTACTTTTCTAAATAACACATACCCCAAGGATTGTATTTATACCGCCATTTCAACAAGCTAGTCCTTTGTAAGTCCACTATAATCCATTGACAATAAAAGATGAAAGAAACCTACAGGAAAACACAGGGTATAATCAAAATACTTAATCAGTGAGAGGTTCCTTATCTGAACCATAAACTTGGTCGTGCTGAGGTTTGTCCTGTTTTACCCCTCCGCCACTGCTTTCCACATGGGTCACCAGCAGCACCCTCCATCACTGCTCTCCCATCCTCAGTGCAGTGACATTAAACATCTACGGGTGGAAATGTTCTTTATTCTCCTTATCCACCCCTCCAAAGTTAAACATTTGGCCTTGGCTTTGACTAAACAGATTTTTCTTTTCTTTTCTTTTTTTTTAAAAAAAGAAGTCTCACGATCCCCGTTTGACCCCGGTGGGAGGCAGGAGCCGAAAGCGTGGCGCAAGGCAGCGGGACCCCGCCGCCCACTCGCAGCCCTGCAGGGGCCAAGCAAGGGTCAGCTCACCCAATGGCAGAGATGGGTGTAGAGGCTTTTTTTAAAAGAGGAAAAAAAAAAAAAAGGAAGTAATTAAAAGATTATTTGTTTTTACAAACAGGAGAATAGCTACTGGAATATTTCTCATCACACCTTTTTTTTTTTTTTGAAGTATGCTTGGCAGACATCAAACAGTTACAGATTTGGATGCAAGTGATATTAAACAACCTCTTTGATAGTTAACATTTTTGAGAAAAAATAGCAAATTCTCACTTTCTTTAAAGGTTTTACTTGTTTGTGTGCTCCCTAAGTCACCAGCATATTTCCCTAGGCTTTTCTGACAGCAGAATCCATATCCTTGTAACCAAAGAAGTATGGGAATCTCTGGGAACATCCAACTTTGTGCAAACATTTAAAGCTCAGAGACCCTAATACAAAACAAATACCTCCTCGAAACAAACATCTCCAGATGTTTTAACATATTCTTTTATATATATGGAGATATATATAAGATGTGACTCAGGCATGGAAAGCCAAAAGAATGTTCTCATTTCCTGAGGCTGGCTAACAAAAAGGAAAAAATGTGAATGAAGGAACAAAGATTTCGGAAGTCAGCTTTTTCTCGGTAACAGCAGCTTTAAGATTATCCACTTCGATTCCTTAATAGAACTGGAGTACTGTGTCTCTCTTGCAACTGCATACATACACTTACAAAAGGAAGCACGGGAGAGGAGAAAACACCATTGTTTTCTGGGGTGTGTAGAAGCGCCGCAGGCATGTCCCATTCATAGTCCCCTTCAGAGACTGCTGCTCCATTTATTTCAATGGCTCAATGGCTTCTCCAGGGCCTGAAAGCAGGGGGTGAAGACACCCCCCTGGCACATTCAAACCTGAATTCAAACCACATTCCGCTGAAGTCGGCCATGCTGACAAGCATTACATAGATTTAAATTGGTGTTGAGACATTGCTGTTCTCCATGCCCTAGGTACAACCTACTTGTCACAGGGAGGGGAAGCTCCCTCTGAAGCTGAATGCCTGCACCCTAGTGCTGTGACAACGCTGCAGGAGCGGCTTCCCTTGGGCAGGCCTCCTTGAACAACCCTGGTCGGTCCAACAGGGTGTGGAAGTGCCCCTTTTCCTGCTCTGCGTCCACCCCAGGTCCAGGCGCCTCACAAGCATTGCTTGGTCCTTCTGCAGGTCCCCAGCCGCTCCCCACAGGAGCCCCACCTTCAGCATCACTCCCCAGGGCTGTGGCTGTGTGGTCCACTCAGACAAAGTGCCTATCTCCCTTCCAACCCAACATCACCACCATTCACAAGATTGAGAGGAGTCAACCCAGATTGAGCCAAACCTCCTTTCCAACCCATACATCTGCCCGCCTATCTGGCCCTGAGTTTCCAGCCGGGTCAGTTCCCCAGGCTCGATTAAAATCCCCCTCTGAGGGAGCAGAGCCCTGGCCTGGCCCAGGATGGTGCCCCCTGCTTTTGGGAGCTGGCCAGGCCCAGGGCTGGGGAGCGATCACCGCAGGGAGAGCCTCACCCCGCTCACCAGTGGGGCCTGGCGAAAATAAGGGCTTTAATCTAGCACACATGTCGGCCTCCCCGCCGCAAAAGGCGGGCCTGCCCTGCTACCGACGCAGTTCGGCAGCGCATGGTTTTCATCTGCGAACCGAAATACGCTCCAGTTCGTGAGCGTTTCCTCACGACGGAGCGCTTCCCGTCGCCGGAGGGTTTTGTGAGCAGAGGCTGCTTTGCTGATTCAGCCCTCAGCCTGCCAGGGCCGCATCCAGGCTCTGCCAAGCCGCGTTTCTCCCTCCCGAGCCAGCGGCTGAGCATGCCAGGGACGGGAGAGAGGGGACAGGAGGGGAGGGCTCCCTGCCCACCCATTCAGCACCCTCACAGAGCCCTCTTTTCTCCACAGAGCCATTTCCAAACCCATCTCTGCATGCAGTCTTCTCCCCCCACACCAACCCCACCACTGCTGCGTGCCAGCACAAGCCTGAGCCACTCTGCCATGTCGCTGCCTCCCAAATGCTTGCCAGCATTACCCTGCTGCTTCACTGTGGTCTTTCCCGGTGCCCCTCACCACAGTAAACCACCACATTAACATGGAAAACCCTTTTAATTCTAAGCTCGGCCGCTTCCCCTGACTGGCCAGGCCATGCATCAAGTCATTACAGTCTTAGTTTCTCCAGTCAGCCCCACCCATGACCTGAGTAATACTCCCCATGATTTTAACTCAACTCCTCCCATCACTTTAGGTTTTGATTTATCAAAAGAACATCCACCGGTGCACACTTAGGTCTTCAAACTATTTAATGCAAGCTGGGGTTGACAAACAAGACAAATGCAGAGCATAAAAACTAATCCTGGGTGATGACACTCTTCTTCACGCATCCTACGGGAGGTGCTCCAGACCATTTACGTACTTCCCAGTGCAGGAGGAAGGTGGTTTCAGGTAGAGACAAGGTCCACGTGGCTCGTAGACAGCTTGCCCCTATACAGACCATCAGCTTCTGCCCTGCAGAATTCCCCAACGGTCTCTACGCACTGAGACAAATCCATTAAACTGTCCCACATAAGGGGTTGTTGAGGCACACATAACCAGCCATGCAAATTACAGTATCTTGACTTTCTTTTATCTGCTCAAAAGAACTTAAGTAAGCATTTCCATAAAGATTTTGACACTTCGGGAATGGGAAGCGCTGAAGTAATTGCGAAGGAGTGTCCTAATTTGCAGAAAAGTATTTCCCCCAGGGCACAGTCTTCTGTTCTGCTTTCTCCAATTGTCAAGCTGAATTAGGACGTTCCCATCCTTCTTTCACTCTTTTAAAGCACGTTTCCGCCTCTACACCAGAGCCTGTGCACAAGCCGTATCGGGGATGTGCTCCGCAGCACATCTCCACAATGACAAAAACAACACAGCACGTACATATGCCTCGTTCACACCATGGATGGCTTAGACAATGTACAACTTCAGCTGTCAAAACACAACTGTCGTTTTGATTTTCCTCATCATCAGCACCTGCCATCGTGGAAAGACCTTACGTAAGTAATTTTCCCACCAACTGCCAGGCTGCTTTGAGCACAAATAATAGTTAAAGCGTCCCCACACCGGAACGCAGTAAGAGACTGCATTGAACTACACAGCAAAAAACCTTTAAACTTGGATTTGGGACGAACAAAATACAGACGAATCGGGATGTCTAACCCAACACAGTACAAAACCACAATTGCAAGAGCGAAATAGCTTGCCTTAAGTGCTTTGATAATAAATATTTTATTGTAACTTGAAAAAGAATTTGTTAACTATGCAAGTGATGTTGCTCCCTGCATTATGGGCCATTAAATGGTTCCCCTGCGGAAGCCATCCAGAGACAGTTCTAAGAAAAAGATCGCTGTGATTTAACTCCAGGATCACCTACAGCTTCTGGTTTGCCTTATCAATGCCTTCCAAAGCCAGTAGCACTATAAAGTGCCCAGAGTTTTCAGCTTCACGCAAACAAGAGCTGTAAATCCAATGAGTTTCCACTAGTTTCTCAAATACAAGTATTCTGTGAATAAAGAGGAGCTTGCTTTGTTCAGTATTTGACTGCACACTGGCCTAGATTTATTAATACAAAGAAAAACTTAGTTTGCATTAGGAAACTACAAATGCTTAAGATAATAAAGGCTCTGAGCTGCAAGCTAATATTTTTCTCTGAATCCTGTAAGAAACTTATTCCAACAACAACACGTCAAGATGAATTCAACACAACCAGCTGGAAAAGCTGCCCACAAAACTCAGCCTGTGGTCCCCCTCCTGTGCCCCCGCCAAAAAAAAAGCCCAACAACTCATGCACTCTCAATCCAAGCATCACACTTCTTACATCTTGCGTTAATATGTTGAATGCTGTGTGCATTTTTGATTGAATCTATAACCTGAGGACAAATATAAAAAAAGCACGCATTACAGCAAGTAGCTCTTGGCACCAGGACGCACACTCAGCGATCTGGAGTGACAAACTGCTTCCCAGCATCATCGCAACTGCACATCCCACACCACCCAAAAAACCCTCTCCCCCGTGGAAGACTTTCCTCTGTCCGACGCTGAGCTCCCACAGCAGTGCCAGGGGGTTACAGGCATTCAGGTTACAGCCTGCAAGTTCTTCGCATTGCAGAAACAAAAGCAGTGGCAGCAACTGGAGCTCAAAAAGCATCCATGAAGTGGAAAAGATATATTAAGTTAGAAAGAACAGAATTTCAGAGAACATACCGACCAGATGTCTGCTCCACCTCCATACACAGATCTGGAGGGAGACCTCAAGTCATTTTTTCCCTTTTTGGTTTTCTTCCCCAAAACATGGATTATTTTACCTCCCTAAATCTGAACAAAAAGTCAAGATCTGGAATCCTTCAGTAGTTTCAACATGCAGAGGCTTTTGAGACCACCATACATCTTGTGAAAAGGTTATTTTAAATGGAACACTTGCATTTTTGCTGTTTTTTTCCCCCCAAAGTCAAAACAAGAAAATGCACTGATTTTGAATCCCCTCCCCTCAGAATTCACAATGCATTTTATGCGGACCTTGGCTTTAGTTTTACACTGAACCCAGCACAGCAGAGTGACCTGTAGGCTGCTCCCCACCACCCCTCCAGCCTCGCGCCCCCAGGGACCAGCACCTCCTGCCCTGGCACAGCCTCACTGACGTCCAGCGGCTTCACCTCCTTCCACCCCCTGGTCCTTCATATGACAACATGACCAAAATAATACCAGGAGAGGCGCAGGAGGAACCACACTTGTTTTGTGCTGCAGAAACTTCCTCCCTGTGCTGCCAAGAGGGAGGTGGGCTCCCCGCCGGCACGCTCTGCCTACTTCACCGCGGCAAGTTTCTGCACGCAGAGGCTGACGTTGTCCCAAAATTTCTGGCGGTGCCAGGGGTGTAGCTGAGCTCACATCCTGGGGAGCGTGCAGTGGCAGTGCCGCTGGCCCGACACCGACAGCTTCAGCGGGGCAGTGGCCAAGCAGGCGATGGCTGCGCTCACCTGGGGAGGCGAAGCACCTGTGCGGGGCTGAGCACCCGCAGCACGAATGCTGTCACCTTGGCTGCTTCCAGGAACAGGGGAATAACACGGAAGGCATAATGAAGCCCAGCTGGGGTGCTCCTGTAACCCCCTAAGAAAGCAGGCGGCTGAAATAAAAGCAGTTACCTTTGTAAGCACGGACACCGGAGCCACCTTACCTTTTCCAAGCGTGCACGGCAGCGAGAGCCACGTCTGGGGGCTGGCTGCCCCCGGGGCCGCCCCCAGCCCCACGCCACGTGGCGGGGGTGCCGCGGCTGCACCCCGGGGCTCGCTGCTGCTGCCCGTCCCCGAGGAGCGCTGGGTGCTGCAGGCAGAGTGCGAGCAGCCACGGGGCTCGGCAAGGAGCAGCAAAAGGACGAGGCGGGCTCAGGTCGTCCCGGAACGGCTCCTTCTTCCCCTTCCCCCGGCCCCAGCCTTCCCCATGTCCGTGCAGCCCTTGCCGAGGGCTTTGATTCGGGCTAGTTCTTCCCGAGAAACGTTTACAATGGGCGAGGCTCCGAAGTGCCGGGCAATTAACAGAGCAGACTTTGCTTCCCCTAACCCATCCCCAGTAACCTTTTTCCCTGCAGGTACGGCTCCCTAAGGACTCTCGAGCTTTCCCCCGACGTCCCCCCGCCCGGTAAGCGCGGGGCAGGCACCAAACCACGCCAGACACCCACGGGTCCTCGGCATCGCCTTGGCACGGCAGAGGGGCGGAACCTCCCACCTCTCAGCTCTCGGAGTCCCCCGGGGCCGCCATCTCCTACCTGTTGGTCATCCCCGCCGCC